>NW_012267230.1:6246966-6258226 GCF_000151885.1 Dipodomys ordii
TCAGCTCAAGGCTAGTGCTCTACCACTTGAGCCACAGCGCCACTTCCGGCTTTTTTCTTTTTGCTTATGTGGTGCTGAGGAATCAAACTCAGGGCCTTGAGCGTGCAAGGCAAGCGCTCTACCACTGAGCCACCTTCCCAGCCCTTATTATTTGTTTTCTTGATGATGGCCATTCTGACTTGGATTAGATAAAATCTCAATGTAGTTTTGATTTGAATTCTCTCTCTTTCTTTTTTTGTCAGTCATGGGGCTTGAACTCAGGGCGTGGGTGCTGTCCCTGAGCTCCTTTGCTCTAGGCTAACACACTACCACATTGAGCCACAGCTCTAGTTTTGGTTTTCTGATGGTTAATTGGAGAAAAGAATCTCATGGATTTTTCTGCCTGGGCTGGCTTTGAAGTCCAATCCTCAGATCTCAGCTCCCTGAGTAGCTAAGATTACAGACAAGAGCTACTTTTGCTTGGTGTGTCTATTGTGTTTATTTTTCTTGCCTTATTGCTCTAGCTAGGAATTCTAGCACTTTTGAATAAGAGTGGAGAGAGTAGATGCCCTTGTCTTTATTCACTGGAGAGAAAGTGGCCACAAATTTCCCCCACATAGTACGTTGTTATCATATAAAGCCTTTGTTATGTTAAGGTACCTTCCTCCTATTCCTATTTTCTTTAGGACTAAAGAGATACTTTAGGTGTGTGAGTATGTGTGTGTGTGCACATGTGTGCACATGCCCACATGCTCATGCTCATCCTGGAGCTTGAACTCAAGGCCTACATGCTGTCCCTGAGATTCTTTTTCTCAAGGCTAGTATTCTACCACTTGAACTACTGCACTACTTCTGCCTTTTTCTGAAAAGTTTATTGGAGATAAGAGTCGCATGGACTTTTCTTCCCTGGCTGGCTTTGAACAGTGATCCTCAGATTGCAGCCTCCTGAATAGCTAGGATTACAGGCATGAGTTACTATCACCTGGCTAAGGGGTGCTAATTTTTTTTAAGAACTTTTGTGTATCATTGATATGATCATGTGATTTTTGTCCTTTTTCCTTCTTATATACTGTGTTTCATATATATATATGTATATATATACATACATAAATACATATATATATATATGGTCATGGGGTTGAACTCTGGGCCAGGGTGATGTCCCTCAGCTCTTCAGCTCAAGGCTAGTGCTCTAGCACTTGAGCCACAGTGCCATTTCCAGTTTTGTGAGTGGTTTATTGGAGATAAGAGTCTCACGGACTTTTCTGCCCAGGCTAGCTTTGAACCTCGATCCTCAGCTCTCAGCCTCCGGAGTAGCTAGGATTACAGGCGTGAGCCACAAATGCTTGGCTATGTGTTACATTTATTGACTTTTGTATGTTGAACTATCCTTGCATTCCTGGAAGGAAGCTCATCAGAGTGTAGGATATTGTTAATATATTACTGAATCTATTGTCCAAGTATTGGGAAAAAATTATTGGGAGTTCCTCCCCCCATGTTTTTTTTCTTCATTTTTTGTTGTTGTTATTATGTGCTTACCTGGTTTTGATATTATGATAATACTGGCTACACAGAATGAGTTTGGTAGTTTTCTTTCCCTTTGTGTTTTATGGAATGTTTGAAGATCATTGGTGTTAGTTTCTTTTTGAAGGTAAGATGGAATTCAGTGGTGAGGTGTCTGATTGTTTTGGGGGGAGGGAGATGGATGGGAATATCAGTAAGTACAGTGGCAGGAGAGGGCTTGGCTGTCCCAGGCAGATGAGAACCCAAGCTAGAGGACCAAAAAGCCAGGGACCAGAGAGGATGGAGCTTCTCAAATCACCTCCTACTCCCATTTCTTTATTTTGCAGCCCTGGCTTCTTGTCATGGATTTAACCTGGATGTGAAGGAACCCATAGTGTTCAGAGATGATGAAGCCAGCTTTGGGCAGACCGTGGTGCAGTTTGGTGGATCTCGGTAGGCCCATGCTTGTTCCTCCACTTACCCCTGTAGGGTCTGTGGCGAGGGAGCTACTGGTGGTACCCCAAGAGGTGCCCTGGGGAAAAGATAGCCAGGCTGAGAAGTCTTTCCCTGTCTCTTCTGAGGTCTCTGACATTACCACATACCATTAAAGATCCTAGAAAGGACCACAAAACCTTAGGGAAGACCCAGCCTTGAAAGGGAGGTCTTGCCCCTGTCTTTCAGAAGGGGTGGCATCTTGGCAGGTAACCTGAGGAGTTGCACAGCTGCAGGAAATAGTTCCATTTAACTTCAGGTGAATGTTTCCTGGTGGTTCAAAATGACAGCATCTCAGAAACACCACATGCATACCCATGAATGGGCAGTGTCAATCATGGTTTCAAATATACCTATTTGGAGAGTAAAGATTTTTTTTTCAAAAGACCAGAAGCTTGATAAATCCTAACATATACATTTATGTACCTATGCTGGAAAACAAAGCCCAGTATGGTCCTTGGCACATGCGGGTGAAACTCTAGCCTTGAACAGGAAGGCCAGCACTTCCTTTATCTTGCTTCCTTATTGCAAGATGAGAAAAAAAAAACCTTAGCCCCCAAGCAGCCATATTCCCAGCCCCCCTTTATCTGTGTGTCACAATTGTTTCTCCAGATTGGTGGTGGGAGCTCCCTTGCAAGTGATGGCGGTCAACCAAACGGGACAGTTGTACGACTGTGTGCCAGCCACTGGCACGTGCCAACCCATCTTGCTGCAGAGTGAGTAATGTGGTCTAGGTCTTGGGTTCCTTTGCTGTCCCAGATCCCCACCCCCACCCCATCCAGCTACCAGCAAGACTCTCCCCCGCTGCCCTGCAAGGTGGTTGTGCCATTGAGTGCAAGCATGTGTATCTACCCTCTCTCAGTACCCCCAGGGTTCGTGAACATGTCCTTGGGTTTTTCCTTGGCCACTTCCATTGACCAGTCCCAGGTGCTGGTGAGTTGCCTTGGTTACACGAGGGATATTTAGGGCACAGCAGGGGCTGGAATAGGCCTGGGGGAGGAGGAGGAGATGCACTGCCCCCCCCCCTTGCTCTGTTCCCAGGCCTGTGGCCCAACAGTGCATAGAACTTGTGAGGAGAACACATATGCAAAAGGCTCTTGTCTCCTGTTGAACTCCCGCTTGCAGATCACCAGGACATTTCCAGATGCCCTCCCAGGTAGGTCCCTGGGAGACAGAGATTCTCTAGGGAACACACATTAGCCTTCTTTTCATCACTTTGGTTCTTGTTCCCTTCCTGGAGTACTGGTTGTGGTTATGCAGCTTCAGCCAGACCTCAGGCCCTGCATGGTCTGGCCTGGCGAGGAGGCCAGAGCTCTCTGCTAGCTGAAGGATGAATGTCTTGTTGGGCAGAGAAGAGCCTGGGTAATAGTTTAGGGGAGAGAGGGGCATGAGGGTCTCACAGTTGCCAACACTCATAAGCCAACACTTCATGAGCTTTTGAGGAAATTCAGCTTTCGATGGCGTGGACCTGGAGAAAGAAGGCTGAATGGACAAGGAGACCATTCCCAACAGCTCAACAGCCAAGCTGTCAGGATGCTCTGGGCTAACCCTCTCACCTTTCATGGAGTGGCAAATTGCGATGCCCAGTTACCTCAGTGTTGATGCCTTCCATTGAAAATTTGGCCTGGGGTCACTGAAGTGGCATCTCTCACAGGAACTCTGCATAATGGGGGTGCTCAAGTTCAAGTGTGCTCCTTGTCCATGGGCAATGGTTTTCTCATTAGTAAAATGGAGATTCATAATTGTAATGGTCATAGGGATGAAAGGATAGAATGTACATAGAGTGCTTAGAGCCTTGCCTGTCACGTGACACGGGCTGGTTCTTATGACTGAACTTCCAGCTGAGGGGTGTGAATTTGGACAGAGAAGCTGCAGACAAACTGCTCGTGTGCTGGCTGTAAGGGGAGCCCATGTACTAGGTATGAGGGGTCATAAAAAGAGATACTGACAGGCTGAAACATCCTGGGTTCAATCCCCAGTACCACAAAAAGAAAAGATAAACAAAAACACAGTTAAAAGAAAAAGACATGCTAGGGACCCCACAGGATGCTGACCAAGAACAATGCCTTAGACCAGAGAGACCATGAAACCAGGCACAAAGGGCTCTTAGTCAAAGTGGGAGTAGCAGAAGAAATATCCCCAGACTTTATCATGACCGCAGAGTGTCTACAGCAAATAGAGAGAATAGAGGAGGAGAATGCAGGAAGGCCCAGGGTTCTTGGGAGAATCAATGTCCAGTGTGAGATATCTGTCTTGACAAGGCAGGTGATATGACATTCAGACATGAGCTAGTAAACATCTTCTCTGCAACTGGCAATGTAAAGTGAACCTAGGAGTGTGAATCAGGTGAATCAGGTGATGCAGGTGTGGGGACAGGTTGGAAAAATTGGGTCCTCTGAACATAAGCTAAGCACCGGGAACTGCTAGGTGCCTGGTGGCCTTCACCTCATTGCAGCCTCCTGGTGTTGCTGTGGGGTGGGAAGGATGATTCCATCCATCAGACGAGGAAACTGAAGCTCAGAGAGACCAGGGCCCGTTGATAGAGACAGCATCCGGAGCTTGAGCCAACCTTGCCTACTTGTCTTAGTCCTTTTAAAAAGATACTCAGCTCTGTGCTGTTGGAAGCCCACTGGATGTAACAAAAGGAACAGGGAATAAGAATAGACGTTGTGAGAGGGCTTGCCACACACGTGGGCTGATGGAGGAGGGTGGTGATTTCATGATACAGCTGGAAAAGTGTTCACTAAGGGATGCAGGTGCCAGTGGCTCATGCCTATAATTCTAGCTACTCAGGAGGCTCAGACCTAGGACTGACTGTGGTTCAGGGCCCAGTCCAGGCAGGAAAATCCTCAAGACTTTGTCTCCAAAATAACCAGTAAAAAGTCAGGTTGGGAAATGAACTCCAGGAAATGGGAACAAGAGCTTTGTTTTTGTTTTTGTTTGTTTTCCTTTCTTTGTGTCAGTTTTGTTCATTCATCTGTCTTCGGGAGGGGAAGGGGAAGGGCACAGAGATGGAGGGACAAAGGGTGAACAAATGCAGCAGTGTTACTCACTGGACATTATATTGAAAATGAACTGTACAACTTGTGGATGGGAAGAACTAGGTGAGATTGAGGGAAGGGGTGACATTATCCAGAAAGAAATATACTCATTACCTGACCTATGTAACTGTACCCCTTCTGTATATCATCTTTATCACAAAAGAAAAGTTGTGCTGGAGGTGTGGCTCACATGGTAGAGCACCAGCCAAGCAAGCAGGCAAGCTGAGCAGGTATTAGGCCTGAGTTTACACCCAGTACCAAAAGGGGATTTATGTAGGTTTGATTTAGACCATGGTTGTTGCTATTCCTGTTGCTGCTGTGGTTGGTGGTGGTCATGGGGCTTGAACTCAGGCCTAGGTGCTGTTCCTGAGCTTTTTTTTGCTCAAGGCTATTACATTCTACCACTTAAGTCAACGCTCCAATTTCACCTTTTTGTTGTTGAGCTGAAGATCAGAGTCTCATAGACTTTCCTGTATAAGCTGACTTAGAACTTGGATCCTCAGATCTCAACCTCCTGAGTAGTTAGGATTACAGGCCTGAGTTACCAGGGCCTGGTTTACACATTACTAGTTGGATCCTTGCAACAATCCAATGCAGTAGGTCCTATTGCCTTCATTTTACACACGGGAAACCTGAAGCCTGGAGAAATTAAATCTCTTGCCCCAAGTCACCAACCAGTGAGTGGCAGAACTGTGGTTCTAGGTCAAGCACTTTGTTAAACTGCCTCCTGTGAGCTCTCTGAACCCTGTAACAGTTAGTTTCTTAAGTATTCGTTGACAGAATGAGCTGGGAGCCCATTTGGCCTCGTCCTCTACTTCCTCCTTTCTTGTTCCGGGACATGGGGGAGGGTGGGAGTTCCTCAGAGCACTGGAGGCAAAATGACACCTCCAGGCTGCCATCCATGCGTCCCCATCGCCTTCACCCTCCACTGCAGACTGTCCACACAACGAGATGGACATTGTCTTCCTGATCGATGGCTCTGGCAGCATAGAGCCCAGTGACTTTAGCCAGATGAAGGACTTTGTCAGAGCTGTGATGGACCAGTTCCAGGGTACCAACACCATGGTGAGTGCCAGGCTCAAGGCTTGGGAGTGGGGCAGACATGGGCGGGGCTTGGCCCATGATAGGCTGGAGCTCAAAGTGGAGAGCTCAGGGCGGGCACAGCGTGGGGCCAGTCTGACCCCTGACCTAAGAGCGTCTCACAAGGCATTTCTTGTGTCTCCATATGTCACCTGCTGTTTGAAAACATTGAAAGGATTTTAAATTAATTTTGCTATGAAGTCTCAGAGTAACTCAGTCAAGTGAATGATTTCTTTCTTTTTGTTGTGTGGGTGGCAAGTCCAGGATTTGAACTCAGGGCCTCACTCTTGCTAGGCAACTACTCTGCCAGATGAGGCATATTATGTTTCTTCATATTTTCTATATAATAGGGACTTAAAAAAAACTGGAGGTTGGGAAGGTGGCTCAGTGGTAGAGTGCTCGCCTTGCATGCATGAGGCCATGGGTTTGATTCCTCAGCACCACATAAGCAGAAAAAGCCGGAAGTGGTGCTGTGGCTCAAGTGGTAGGGCACTAGCCTTGAGCTGAAGAGCTGAGAGACAGTGCCCAGGCCCAGAGTTCAGGCCCCATGACTGACAAACAACAACAACAATAACAAACAAAACTGGTGCTGGGAATTGAGGCTCACATCTATAGTCCTAGCCACTCAGGAGGCTGCAATCTGAGGATTGAGGGTTGAAACCAGCACAGGAGGTTGGAGGTATGGTTCAGGTGGTAAAGCACTCACAAATGAGTGAAAAGTGTCAGGTATTGAGTTTGAGTCCCAGTCTTGGACAGCAAAACAAAACAAAAAAACCTAAAGAAAAGAAAAAAATTGGCCCAAGCAGGAACATCTGTGAGACTCGTCTCTAGTTAATCAGGAAAAGAGCTGGAAGTGGAGCTGTGGCTCAAGTGATAGAGCACCAGCCTTGAGCAGAAAGAAAGATGCATTTTTATTACTGTGTATCAGTTTTACAAAGTAACTTATTACGATCAAACCCATGTCACTCATGTATACACATAATATGATTATATTCACCCCCTTTATTGCCTTTATTATTTCTTCACCTCTTTTACTCCTTCACATGTTTATTGTCCTCCCTTTTACTTTCGCAAATTCAGGACATTTACCTTATTATTTTCCAGCAACTAATGCATATGTGTATGCAAATTCTTGGGAAGTAAAGAAGTGACACAACTTGATTTCATGTTGCACAGACCCTTGGTTTGTTTCCTAGTCCTGAATAATAGTAGCAATAATAATAATAATAATAAGGGGCTGGGAAGGTGGCTCAGTGGTAGAGCGCTTGCCTTGCATGCATGAGGCCCTGGGTTCAATTCCTCAGTACCACATAAGCAGAAAAAAAAAGCCGGAAGTGGCGCTGTGGCTCAAGTGGTAAAGCGCTAGCCTTGAGCTGAAGAGCTGAGGGACAGAGCCCAGGCCCAGAGTTCAGGCCCCATGACAGGACCAAATAATAATAATAATAATAAAAGTTGTAGTAGTAGTACACTTTCAAAAGCTAGACAGGATGGTTCCTCCTTGTAATCCTAGTTCACTAGGAGGGTGAGATTAGGAGGATCCAAGTTCCAGTCTGGACAAAAACAGTTTCAAAGATGCTTGTTTCTCCCAATCAAAAGTTAGGCCTGATGGCATGTACCTGTCATCCCAGCTAAGTGGGAAAACAGAAATAGGATTGCAGTCTGGGCTAGCCCAGGCAAAAAAAAGTGAGATCTTGTGTGAAAAATAATGAAAGCAAGAAGGACTGGCACTGCGGATAGAGCACTTGCTCAGCAGCTTGCAAAAACAAACACAAAACCCTGTCAAGTCCTAAGTGCCAGGCCCTCCCTGTTGGCCCTTCCAGTTCTCTCTGATGCAGTACTCCAACATCCTGAAGACCCACTTCACCTTCACGAAATTCCGCACCAGCTTGAGCCCTCAGAGCCTGGTGGACCCCATTGTACAGCTGAGTGGCCTGACGTTCACAGCCACGGGCATCCTCAAAGTGGTGTAAGTTCTCTTCCTCTCATACCACCGCTCCACCTTCTTCTTCCCCCACCCCCTTCTCAGGGAGGCAGGAGAATGCTTAAAGGGGCTGAGTGTGGTATAGCATGCCTGGAATCCCAGCTACATGGATCTAGACATGGGAGGGCTATGGTCTGATGCTGACCTTTTTGCCTGAGACCTTATCTGAAAAACAAAACAAAACAAAAAAAGGGGGAAGGGGCTGAAAGTGTGGCTCAAGTGGTGAAGCAGTTGCCTAGCAAGCACAGAACTCTGAGTTCAAATCTCAAAAAAAAAAAAAAAAAGGAAAGCAAATATGAGGGCTAAGGAGGAGGGTGGGGAAGGTCTTTTATATTGGGCAGTTAGAAAGCTTCCAGTATTATATTTGTACTCGGTGTTGGTACTCATACCTGTAATCCTAGCTACTTGGGAGGCTGAGATCTGAGGATCATGGTTCAAAACCAGCCTGGGCAGGAAGGTCTGTGAGACTCTGATCTCCAGTTGACCACCAAAAAGCTGAAAGTGGAGCTATGGCGCAAGTAGTAGAGGGCTAGCCTTGAACAAAGAGCTTAGGGACAGCATTCAACCCCTGAGTTTAAACCCCAGGACTGGCAAATGCACACACATGCGCACACACATACTAGTGTTGTATTTGCTATGTTGTTAGTGTGTGTGTTGGAGTTTATAGGGCTAGATGAACATACTGATACGTTGTAGCCCATTGTTACAGCTATCATTTAATTAATGCTCTCCTGGAAGCCTGCCACAGACACATAGTGTCTAATCTTCCAAATAACTGGATACCATTTGGTTCAATTATCTTCTGTTGCTTAACACTCCCTTGACCAATTTAGTAGTTTAAACAACTGTTGTCATTTTTGCATAGTCCCAGGGTGGGGCTGGTGAGCCCTGCTGTTCTTATACAAGACACTGGGTCTCCAGGGCAGGACACTGAGTCCTTGATCCATTTGTCTGGAATCTGGGAAGAGCTGGCTAGCAGGGCTCAGCGGGGGTGGCTGGGCCTGTGTCTCAGTAACTGAAGATGGTGGAACCATTTTCTTTTCCTCCTCCTCCTCTTCTTCCTTCTCTTCCTCCTCCTCTTCCTCTTATTGCTCCTCCTCCTCCTCCTTCTCCTCCTCCTCTTTCTTCTCTTCCTCTTCCTTCTCTTCCCTCCCCCTCTCCCCCTTCCCCTCCTTTTTCTTCCTCCTCCTCCTCTTCCTCCTCCTCCTCTCCCTTTCCCCCTCCTTTTTCTTCCTTCCTTCTCTTCCTCTTTCTTCTCCTCTTCCCTCCCCCTCTCCCCCTTCCCCTCTTTTTTCTTCCTCCTTCTGTTTTTAAACTCAAGATCTTATGCTTGCCAGGCAGGTGTTCTACTCCTGAGCCTCAACCCCCCGCCCCCCAGCTCTCAGACTCAATCATTTTCTTTATGGGGCTGATAGAGTCTGGCCCATTCTGGTAGCAGAACATCCTGACTTCTCAGGGGAGTTCCCAGCAATGGCAACGAAGGCCTTGCAGAGTGGATTGTATCTGAGTGGCATCTTTTCCCTTTCTCCCCTGGCAGGAAGGAGTTATTTCACAGCAAGAATGGGGCTCGTGAAAATGCCAAGAAGATCCTCATTGTCATCACAGACGGACAGAAGTACAGAGACCCTCTGGACTACCATGATGTCATTCCCCAGGCAGAGGAAGCAGGCATTACCCGCTACGCCATCGGGGTAAGGGCCTCTTCCTCATGGCTCTTCCTGACTTGACTCACAGCTAGGCCGGTGAGGGACTGGGCAGAATCCTCCTCTCCCTTGGCCATCTTTCTACTGCAGGTGGGGGACGCCTTCCAGGATCCCAGTGCCCGGCAGGAGCTGGACACCATCAGCTCAGCACCCCCTCAGGACCATGTGATCAAAGTGGGCAACTTCTCGGCACTCAGAAGCATCCAGAAGCAGCTACAGGAGAAGATCTTTGCAGTTGAGGGTAAATGGGAAGGATTACCTTTTTTTTTATAGGTCCTGTGGCTTGAACTCTGGGCCTGGGCTCTGTCTCTGCACTCTTCAGCTCAAGGCGAGCGCTCTACTGCTTGAGCCACAGTGCCACTTCTGGTTTTCTGGTGGTTTATTGGAAATAAAAGTCTGATAGACTTTCCTGCTCAGGCTGGCTTTGAACCACAATCCTCAGATCTCAGCCTCCTGAGTAGCTAGGATTATAGGCATGAGCCACCAACGCCCAGCAGGATTACCTTTTAAGAGGTCTCTATCCAATTGTCCTCTGGAGCTATGACAGTCCATTCTTTTTCTTTGCTTTGCTTTATTTTCTCTTATTTTATTTTGAGGTAGGTGGTCCTGGGGCTTGAAATCAGGGCCTCGACATTGTCAGTTACCTTTTTCTACTCGAGGCTGGCATCCTACCACTTGAGCCACATCTCCACTTCCAGCTTTTTGGTGGTTCCTTGGGAGATAAGAGTCTCACACCAACTTTCTGCCCTGGCTGGTTTCAAACCACCATCTTTAGATCTCAGCCTCCTGAGGTGTTAAGATCACAGGCATGAACCACCAGTGTCCAGCTTAGTCCATCTTTTTCAAAAGTCAGCCAAACATCATTCCTCAGAACCTGCCCTGTTCCTTGTGCTTTCTCTCTACTCTGTGCCTTCAGGGTCTCCTGGAGCTGGAGAGCCTAACTGATCTGTTTCCTCACAGGAACCAGGTCGAGAAGGAGTAGCAACTTTCACCACGAGATGTCTCAAGAAGGCTTCAGCTCAGTATTCACAGCGGTGAGTGCATGACCACCAGGCCAGGAGATGGAGTTGGGTCCCCCTTCCTTGTCTGATTAGGGAGATGTACCAGGTGGGATTTTAGGTGCTGGGGTGGGGGGCAGAATAGAGAAGACTCGGGCTCCTTCCTCATGGAATATGTGTTCTAGTGGATGGAGGTCATAAACAGTAGAAATTCAGAGTGTATTGAGTGTTGGAATATATATGGCTAGATGATGAGAAGGAGCCAGGAAAAGGGGGAAGGGGAATCTAAGGAAAGATTTGCTCTAAATAGAGGAGAAAGCAAAGGCAAAGATCCTGAGGCAGAAATAAGGTTACTATGCTAAAGATAAAGAAGGGCTGGCATGCTGGGATCAGAGGAAGGAGAGGGCTGGGCAGTGGGAGGGTCTGGGTCACACCGTTTAGACAGATGACAAGGCTGGGCTGAAAGCAGATGGAGGCTCAAGG
>NW_012267230.1:6258424-6282090 GCF_000151885.1 Dipodomys ordii
CCTCCCTCCCTCCCTCCCTTCCTCCCTTCCTCCCTTCCTTCCTTCCTTCCTTCCTTCCTTCCTTCCTTCCTTCCTTCCTTCCTTCCTTCCTGTCTCTGTCTGAATCTCCCTCTCTTTCTCTCTCTTTTTGTCACTCTCTCTTTCCTTTGCTTATTTCTAAGTTCTATGCAATCAAATAGAGCAACAAACAAAGTGTGCATAGGAGAAAATAAATAAGTATGCCTCTCTGAGGATGGTGGGGAGTCGCCTCACAGAGGGGTGACTTTGAGGTTGACCCTTCCTTCCAGAGTGGCACCAAGGGCAGAAGGGGGTGATGGGAGGTTGGGCTGAAGTCTAGATGTCGTGGTAGGAACTGAGCAATGTTCTTCCATCATTGCTGCCCCTTCTTGTGGGTTTGAGGAAGCCCATAGTTTCCAGGAAGGAAAAGGCAGAAGAGATGCCAGCAGGACAGGCAGGGTGCAGAGGAGAAGAGCAGAGAGGATGGACCCAGGATGCACCCTGGGATGCTAAGAGTCAAGGTCTGGAGGAAGAATGAAGCCTAGAGAAAAGAAAAGTCAACACGATGAGAGGTGCTGGGTGCTGGTGACTCACACCTGTAATCCCAGCTACTTGGGAGGCTAAGATCTGAGGTTCGAGGTTCAAAGCCAGCCAAAGCAGGAAAGCCCATGAGACTCACAGCTCCAATTAACCAGCAAAAGCCACAAGTGGGCCTGTGGCTCAAATGGTAGAACATCTCCTTGAATGAAAACACACAACACACACAATCACACAATCATGAGAGATGCTGGAGACCTGGCCTGTTGGGGACAAGCTTGGGTTTGGGCTCAGTTCTGGAATCCTTTCCTCCCAGGATGGTCTGGTTCTGGGAGCTGTGGGGAGCTTTGGCTGGTCTGGGGGCGCCTTCCTGTACCCCTCCACCAGGGCTCCCACCTTCATCAGCAAGCCTCAGAAAAGTGTGGACATGAGAGACTCCTACCTAGGTGAGGAAGGCCCTGGGGGGCTGCTGGGAAGTGGGGGAGACGCCTTGGAGCTGAGGCCTGGTTTCCTCAGGTTACTCCATGGAGCTGGCCCTGTGGAAGGGGACATGGAGTCTGGTCATGGGGGCCCCTCGGCACCAGCACACGGGGAAGGTTGTCATGTTCACCCAGGAAGTGGGGCAATGGCGGCCAAATGCTGAGGTCCCCGGGACCCAGGTGGGTGTGGGTGGGATGGGGGGGTGGACCTCAAGGGGGCCATGTGGCTGGGTAGAGAAGGAGATGGGGTTTGGGGCTCATGAGGAAGAGGCGGGGGGGGGGTCAGGCAGGTGAGCTCAGACTCTGCCCTCCAGATTGGCTCCTACTTTGGGGCCTCCCTGTGCTCCGTGGACGTCAGCAGAGATGGCAACACTGACCTGATCCTCATTGGGGCCCCGCATTACTATGAGCAGACGCGAGGGGGCCAGGTGTCCGTGTGTCCCATGCCCAGAGGGGTGAGTGGCACATGGGGCCTGGGCAGGGTGGGGGCTGGAGGGGGGGAGGGCCTGGGTTGTGCTGACACTGGTTTCATTGTGCAGAGGGCTCGGTGGCGGTGTGGGTCTGTTCTCCATGGGGAGCAGGGCCATCCCTGGGGCCGCTTTGGGGCAGCCCTGACAGTGCTGGGGGACGTGAACGGGGACAAGCTGACAGACGTGGCCATTGGAGCTCCAGGAGAGCAGGAGAACCTGGGTGCTGTCTACATATTTCATGGGACCTCAAGCCTGGTTGTGGGCCCTGTACACAGCCAGGTAAGGCGCTGTCTGCAGCTCTTACCCTGTCACTGAATGCAGCCTCCTGTACTTTATTTCCTGAAATTTCCCCAGACTCCAATAGGCACAAAGCTTCTCCTTTCTCCTTTGGTTCCAAAGGTCCTTGAATGTTTTGTGCACATTAAAGAAGTGGGTAAAGAGTTGATGTAGAGAGGTCAGACCCCACATTTCATCCCTGGCTGTGGCAGCCATGATTAGACATGTGGCCAGAGACTGACTTTGCCTCTTTCAGCTCATTCCTTATTATGAGACATAGAAATGATCAAACTAAATGCATAGGCTGTGAGTGAAAACCACCATAGCAAGTGCTCTGATCCTAAAATACTTATGAGCAAGCAAGCCCAGCAAATGAACAAGTGACTCTATTATATTCCTATCATTGTTCCTTCCCTTGCTCCAATCCCTCCCTCTCTTCCTCCTTCCCTCCCTCTTCCTCCTTCCCTCCTTCCTTCCCTCCCTTTCTCCATCTCTTTCTCCTTTCCCCTCCCTCCCTCCCTCCCTCCCTGTCTGCCTGCCTGCCTTCCTGCCTGCCTTCCTTCCTGCCTGCCTTCCTTCCTGCTTTCCTCCCTTCTGATGGCGATGGGTCTTGAATCAGGACTTCCTGCTCTCACTTGGCTTTTTTGTTCAAGGCTCTACCATATGAGACACAGTTCCACTTCCAATTCTTTGCTGGATGATTGAAGATAAGAGTCCTCCTGACTTTTCTATTCAGCTGTCTTTGAGCTGAGATCCTCAGATCTCAACCTCCTGAGTAGCTAGGATTGCTGAATGAACCACTAGTATCTGGCTTTTCTTTATTAATCTACTCTGTCATGGGGAGTGGGACCATGAGGTGGATGGGAGAGTCCCCCCGAAGTTCCCCTGCTGTTTCTCTTTCTTGTACCCCATGGCTCTTTCCCAATGTCTCTATCCATACCTGCACTCCCTGCAACCTCTTTTCAAACCTTTCTTCTCAATGCATTATGGTCCTGACTTCCACATTTCTTACCCTCTCTGGCCAGAGGATCCCTGGCTCCCAGTTCTCCTCCAAGCTCCAGTATTTTGGGCAGTCACTAAGTGGAGGTCAGGACCTCAACCAAGATGGACTGGTGGACCTGGCCGTTGGGGCCCAAGGACACGCGGTGCTGCTCAGGTGACGTTTCCCCACACTCCACCCTTGCCGGCCTCCTGTCTGCCTCACCAGCGCCATGTCCACCCTGTACTCCCAGTGGCCTTCCACAGCCTCTGTCTATATCCTTCAGGAGTCTACCCGTGCTGAAAGTCGGGGTATCCATGCAGTTTGTCCCTGTGGAGGTGGCGAAGGCTGTGTATCAGTGCTGGGAAGAGGTGTTCCCCTCTCTGGAAGCTGGGGAGGTTACGATTTGTCTCACTATCCACAAGGGCTCATTTGACCACTTAGGTGAGTTCCTTCCCTGAGGCTGGACCTCACCTCTTGAGAGAACCCCTCCAAGTCCAACCTCAAGAAAGAGTGGACCCCATTTCTCCTGCCCCAGCCACAGTCTTCCTCCAACACAGCATCTGCCCTCCAACCTCCACGAAAGAAAAGAGATTCAGCCTGGTCCTAGTGGCTCCTGCCTGTCATCCTAGCTACTCAGGAGGCTGAGATCTGAGGATCGCGGTTCAAAGCCAGCCCGGGCAGGAGAGACCGTGAGACTCCTATCTCCAATAAACCACCAGAAAACCGGAAGTGGCGCTGTAGCTCAAGTGGTAGAGCGCTCGCCTTGAGCTGAAGAGCTGAGGGACAGCGCCCAGGCCCAGAGTTCAAGCCCCACGACCGACAAAAAAAAAAAAAAAGAGTCTCATAGACTTTCCTGCCTGGGCTGGCTTTGAGCCTAGATCCTCAGATTTCAGCCTAGGATTACAGGCATGAGCCACTGGTGCCCGGCTCCCCTGTCTCTTCTTATACCTCCCACCCCTGTGTCCATGGAGGAAATGTGGTTCTACAATGCAAATCTAGACTCCTTGCCTGCTCCTTTACTAAATGGCTCCCCTTGCATTTGGAAAGACCCAAACCCTTTCCCACAGTGCATCTGCACTTTGACCTCTGGTTATCTTCTTTCTCCCTCCCTTGATATATTTCTGCATGTATGCTAGTCTCCCTTTTCTTGATCTCTCCAGTCTGAAATGTTCTCCTCTTCCTATTCTTTCTCCTCATCCTATTTGGCCAAGACTGCATTAGCATTCCTAGAAGACCCTACCCTGTAACTGGGGCTTGAACTAAGGGTCTAAGTGCTTTCCCTGGACTGTTTTGTTCAAGGCTAATGTTCTACCACTTGAGTCACTGTTTCACTTCCAGATTTCTTGACATTTAATTGGAGATAAGGCTTTCCTGCCCAGACTGGCTTTGAACCTCTATCCTCAGATCTCAGCCTCTTGAGTAGCTAGGATTACAGGGGTGAGCCATTGACACCTGCTTACCCTGCAAGTTCCTGAGGGCAGGGAACAAGGGACACATTTTTCTATCTTCTCCACGTGTATTCCCAACAGCATAGATCCTATCTCTTTGGATGTGCATAGCAAATCTTTATTGCATGATCAAGTGAGACTTAACAACTTTTTTTTTTGTCATGAGGTTTGAACTCAGGACCTGGGCACTGTCCTTGAGCTCTTTTGCTCAAGGCTAGTGCACTACCATTTTGAGCCACAGCTCTACTTCCTGTTTTTCTGGTGGTTAATTGGAGAGAAAGGTCTTACAGAGCTGGGTGCTGGTGGCTCATGCCTGAAATCCTAGATACTCAGGAGGTTGAGATATGAGGATCCCGGTTCAAAGCCAGCCCAGGCAGGAAAGTCCATGAGACTCGTATCTCCAATTAACCACCAGAAAACTGGAAGTAGCTCTCTGGCTTAAGTGGTAGAGTGCTTGCTTTGAGCTAAAGAGCTGAGTGACAGTACCCTGGCCCAGAATTCAAGCCCCATGACTGACCAAAAAAAAAAGAGAGAGAGAGAGAGAGAGAGAATTTCCTCTCCAGACTTTGAGATCCTTCTCAGCCTTCTGAGTAGATGAGATTACAGGTGTGAACCATCAGCTTTACATGATCAAATTAAAGCAAACAGCATTCTAGATTCACTCTACCTTCCTACTTTGCATTCCTCCTTCTACCATAGATGCTATCCAGAGCTCTATCAGGTATGATCTGGCATTGGACCCAGGCCGTCTGATACCTCGTGCTATTTTTCATGAGACCAAGAACTGGACTTTGAGTCGGAGGAAGATCCTGGGGCTTGGGAATCACTGTGAAAGTGTGAAGCTGCTTCTGCTAGTGAGGATTTTGGGTTTTGGGAAAGGGGAGAGAGTGGAGGAAACGGAGGCTAGCTTGCAGAATCCCTGCTCCCTGTTCTCTGCCAGGTGAAGTGGGCAGAGTGAAAATCCGGGGCGGGGGCTGGAGAGAGGAAGGCTGGGGGGGGATCAGGTGGGGGCAGAAAGGAGAAAACCCTGGCCACATAGTTTGGGTGTGTGGTAGAGGAGATGGCCTGGAAATGGAGAATAAGGTTAATGTGTTCAGGGAAACCTACTGTCCCCCCAGGACTGTGTGGAGGATGCAGGGAGCCCCATCATCTTGCGCCTTAACTTCTCCCTCCTGGAAGAACCTAGCTCATTCTGGAATCTTCGCCCTGTGCTGGCTATGGACTCACAAGACCTCTTCACTGCTTCTGTAAGTCTTTCAATGATGTCCCACGGATGTGAACCCTTCTATTGGGTCCCCAGGGGCTTAAGAGCCCATCATCAATCCCGGTTGCCTGGCAACCAAGACCCAGCCTAGCTTGGAACCTTGCCCACCTCCATCTCTGCTCACTTTCCCCAACATAAAGCCTCTACCTCACGTTCTAGATCCTTCCATACTTTCCTCAGGCCTACCTCTGAGCTTCTACAGGAAGGGGGTATGTTGGCTTGTCTTCATCTATATTTGTGGTACAACAGTCACATCTAATTCACCTGTAGTGGTCATATTTCTCTAAATTGCCACTCAGGCCAAAACTCTGACCAATCCTGGAGTTTCATTGCAACTGCTACCTGTTGTTCCACTAGGAACTAGATTTGGCATGACTCAACTTTATTCTATTTGAAGCTAAGGATCTTACCTACTGGAGTGAGAATTCAGAGCCTCATCCTTGCTAGCCAAGTGCTCTATCCACTTGAGTCACACCACCAGCCCTTTTTGCTTCATTGTTCCAATAGGGTTTTGCTTTTGCCCCACATCCAGTCTCAGGCTGTTTCTTACCTATATCTCCTCACCCCTAGAGCTGAGATGATAGGTAACCACCACCACATCTGGCTGGCTTGCTTGTTGAGAAGGGAGTCTCACTAACGTTTTTGCTTGGGCTAGCCTTGAACTTCCATCCTTCCAGTCGCTGCCTCCGGTGTCTTATCTTTCTTTTCTCTTCCAACCTGCAACCCTCACCTCATGCATGGCCAGTTTCTAGCTGAGTGCTGGGTGCAGAGTCTCAGGGATCAGCCATGGGTATACATGCTCTTAAGGAGGGGAGGGGAGAAAGATGGAGAGCTGGGATGAGAAGATCGCATCTGTTTTGCTGCAGCTACCTTTTGAGAAGACCTGTGGCCAAGACCACCTCTGTGAAGGCGACCTGAGGGTCAACTTCAGCTTCTCAGGGTAATAACTCTCTCTTTTTTCATATCCAGATGTGGGGTCCCTCATTCACAAAGGATGAGACTGCGTGTGACTCTGCTTGGCCTTCTAGCATGATTGTGTGTGTGTGTGTGTGTGCTGGCTTGAACTCAGGGCCTGGGCACTGTCTCTGAGCTTCTTTTCTGCTCAAAGCTAGTGCTCTACCACTTGAGCTGGAACTCTACATCAGTTTTTTTTTTTGGTGAGTCTCACAGCTGCGGGAGGCGGGGGGTATGGTTCCTTTCCAAGCTGACTTCAAACTGTGATCCTCAGATCTCAGCCTCCTGAGTAGCTAGGATTACAGGCGTGAGCTAGCTGGCTCAATGGTTTTGACCATTGTCAAATGTCAGCACAGGGTTCAGAGCTCCTGTCATCCTGCTCTTGATCCAGTGGCAGCATGACATCACACAGTGTCCAGTGACATCACACCGCCTGTCCTGTGCTTCCCCTCAGCCTGCAGACTCTGATAGTGGGGAGCTTCCCCGAGCTCAGCCTCACGGTGACCGTGTGGAATGAAGGAGAGGATTCTTATGAAACAGTGATCACTTTCTACTACCCAGCAGGGCTGGCCTACCGACGGGCATCAGGAATACAGGTAAACACTTTGGGCTTTAATTGGCTCCAGGCCTTGCATTGGTCCATTTACTGTTGCCAAAATACCACCGACTGAGAGAGATGGGAAGAAAGAAGGTTATTTTGGCTCATTATTTTGGAGGTACAAGGTCAAAGGTCTGCATCTGGTCCTCACCTTCTTGCTGGCAGAGTTTCAAAGCTGACCAGAGACGAAAAGTACACATGTTAATTTAGTCTCTCTTCTTCCTATAAATCCACCAGGCAATACTTCATACTGTACAGAGTGAGGTAGGGATCCAATCTCTTTCTCTCTCTTTTTCTCTCTTTCTCTTTTTTTCTTTGTGATAGAGTCCAGTTTTCCCAGAACCATTTAATGAAAATCGTCCTCTCTCCTACTGCTCTGCTTTCAACTCTTATTTTTATTTTATTCATTTCTATTTCATTATTTTTAAAAATGGAGGGTGGGGTCAGTTGTGGGTCTTGAACTCAGGGCCTGTGTGCTGTCCTTGAGCTTTTTCGTTTGAGGCTAGTGCTCTACCACTTTGAGACACAGTGCTGCTTCCAGTTTTCTGGTGGATAATTTGAGATAAGAAGCTCGTGGACTTTCCTGTCTTGGCTGGCTTTGAACTGTGATCCTCAGATTTCAGCCTCCTGAATAGCTAGGATTACAGGCATGAGCTATGAGCTACCTACCAGTGCCCAGCTTTTGAGTCGTGGTGGTGGTGGTGGTGGTGGTGGTAGTGTGTGTGTGTGTGTGTGTGTGTGTGTGTGTGTGTGTGTGTGTGTGAATACTGGAGCTTGAATTCAGGGCCTGGGGCTCCCCTTGACTTTTTTACTCATGGGTGGATCTCCACCACTGGAACCATTCTTCTAGTTCTGGCTGTTTGGCTGGTTAAGAGTCTTGCAGATGTATCTACCTGGACTGGTTTTGAACCTTGATCCTCAGATCTCAGCCTCCTGATCAGCTTCAATTAAAGGATTGCCACAGCTCTTAGATAAACACGCAGATAACCTTTTTATAATCTCCTTTATCAGGAGGAACCTCATCATCGCCCACTGCGCCTGGCATGTGAGGAAAAGCCCACCCAGAATGAGAGCCTGAGGAGCAGCAGCTGTAACATCAACCACCCCATCTTTCGAGAAGGTGCTAAGGTCAGTGCTGCCCAAGTCCTCACTCTTCTCCCTTGTCCCAACCCATCCCTTCTCTCACTCCTTCAAGACCTTCCCTATCCCCACTCTTTCTCTTTCTTCTCTCAGGGAACCTTCATAATCACATTTGACGTCTCTTATGAGGCCACTCTGGGAGACAGATTGCTTGTGAGGGCCAATGCAAGCAGGTGAGCACGGGCCAGCTGTGATGTGTTGCACACTCTCCCATCTAATGCCCCCAGCATGGGTCTCCTGAACATTCCCTTTTCTCTTCTTTTCCAGCAAGAACAATAAGCCTGCAACCAATAATACCTCCTTCCAGCTGGAGCTCCCGGTGAAATACACGGTGTACACAGTGATCAGCAGGTGCTTCATCCTAGCCCACCCCTTGGGGTCTCTGATCTTCCTCCAGGCCCACCTTGCTCTTCTGATGCTAGACAGTGGACTCAAGTTTGTTTTACTGTAATGAAGTATCCGAGGCAGGATGCTTATGAAGAAATGAGGCTCATGTAGTTCACGGTTTTGGAGACAGGAGTCATAGTGCAGAATCTTTCCAGAGCCCCCCTTGGTGACATTATCTTATGATAGAGGACAACATAGTGGTGGGAATAGGTGCCATCAGAGCGTGAGATCACACAGGGAGACAGGAAGCTGGAGGAGCAAGGGGCGGGGCTGGCCTTTCAGTTTCTCACTAGGCTCCACCTCTTAAAGGTCCCACCACCTCCCAGCATCACCACACCAAACAGCCAAGCTCCCATCACACCACTCCTTGGAGAACAAACTCAAACCATGTCCACGTCCCTGTTTCCTCCCATGGAATTGCTTACAGGCACAACTAGCTGGACATTTTACACCATGCTCTGATGGAACTATATAATTCTTGCTGCTTCTCTGGTCTGCTGGTGGGACACACACACACACACATGCATGTGCACACATGCACGCATGTGTGAACGCATGTGCGCATGCACACGCATGCCTGTCACAGTATACATGTCCTTCCTCCTCTTCCTTAAAACTTTAGGCTTCTTTTAACATGTGTCCAACCTTTTCCCCTGGACTCAGCAGGAACATATGAATGCAAAGCTACTAGATTGAGATGGAGGCTCTTCTCTGCACTCAGACCTGTGGAGCTTGTGCCTGACAGACTATTATGGTCTGTTATGGAACAGAAGGGGAAGAAAGCATGGAGGAAGGAAGAAGTGTGAGAAACTGCTGCAGAAGGTTCCTAAGAGCCCTGGGCCAAGGCAGGCGACTGGAGAGTCAGGCCCTATAGGAAAATATCTAAACATGATTAGAAGTAAGGTTTAAGCTGGGCCTTTGAGTGAAAATTCCTGGAAGTGGAGTAGGGACAGTTCAGGCAGACAAAAGAGATCAAGCAAAGACCAGGGGTAGAGAAGAGTGAGGAGCAGGTATGTCTTGAAGAGATGATCATTCCAGGTGACTGGAGCAAAGGACACTAGGAGTGGGAGGGGGGAAGGTGCTGAAGTATTGGGGGACCACTGCTATTTCCTTGGGACATAGGTGAAGCCCTCACTGGGGATGGTCTCAGGACTATTTTTTACCAACTCGCCTTCTCTCTAGGCAGGAAGACTCCACTAAGTATTTCAACTTTTCATCTCTGGATAAGAAGAGCAGGAAAGAGGCCAAACATGGATATCGTGTAAGAGGCTAGGGATTATTCATGTCTGCCTCAAGTCAAGCTGGAGACAAAAGCCCGTGGGTAGGAAAGAAGACAGGCTTGGGATTGGGCTGGGGATGGCAGTCATGGTTGGTCTTGATGGTCTGCAGGTGAATAACTTGAGCCAGCGAGATCTGGCCATCAGCGTCACCTTCCGGGTTCCCGTCCTGCTGAACAGTGTGGCTGTCTGGGAAGTGGCTGTGAAGGCCCCTGCACAGGTGTCCGCTCCTTCCCCCGATCAGCATCTCATCCTGTGGTGCTGCCCTGACTCCTATCAGGGGCATGGGTATTCTTGTGTAGTTAAGGATTGTTCTCTGCCTGTCTATCTCCCCCCACACACACCTGCCCTCAAACTATCTATCTCCTCCCTCCCTCTCTCTCCCCAGAGTCTCCCCTGTGTGTCAGAGAGGGAACTTCCTCAACATCCTGACTTCTTGACTCAGATTGCAACAAATTCTGTACTGGTAAGAATGACCCCAAGGACCCAGGCCACATTAGGACATTCGGAGGGGTGGGGATGGGGGGCAGGGGAGGCCAGGCACTGGTGGCTCATGCTTGTAATCCTAGCTAGTCAGGAGGTTGAGATCTAAGGATCATGGTTGGAAGCCAGCTTGGACAGGAAAGCCTGTGAGACTCTTAATCTCCAATGAACCACCAGAAAACTGCAAGTGGCACTGTAGCTCAAAGTGGTAGAGTGCTAGCTTTGAGTGAAAAAGCTTCAGAGACAGCATCCAGGCCCTGGGTTCAAGCCTCACAACTGACAAAACAAAACAAAAAAAAAACCTTCTGGATTTTCAGCATTATGCAATCATCTTGTGATTGTTCACCAGTTTCCCTACTGGAATCAGCAGGCTTTCTGTTCTGTGCCAGATCCTCCCTCTGGTCCACCATGGCTTCTCTGTCCCCAGGACTGCTCCATTGCGGAGTGTGTGACGTTCCGTTGTGACATCCCTTCCTTCGGCATCCAGGAGGAGCTGGACTTTGTCCTGCAGGGCAACCTCAGCTTTGACTGGGTCAGCCAGGTATGTACACCTCGGCCCTGATCCATGCAGGGCCATCCTCAAGTTAGGACGGTCCTGGAGCTCCCTGCTTGGTCCCCCAACATCCAGTTCCCCAGCTCCTCTCTCCCCCTTGGCAGACATTGCAGAAGAAGGTGTTGGTCATGTCGGTGGCTGAGATCACGTTTGACACGTCTGTGTATTCCCAGCTCCCAGGACAGGAGGCGTTTTTGAAGGCCCAGGTAGTTAGTGCCTGTGTGGTGGGCAATGCCCAGGCTGGTGAGGGGCTCCAGATGTGTGGTGCTGATTGGGGGATTCTCAGACCCAGAGGTAGGAGGTGGGAGGCAGGCACCTGGCAGGACCTAAATGGATGAATGCTTTTGCATCTCAGCCCTGGAGCAGGGCCTGGGGGGAGAGGAAGGGAAGGGCCTAAAGGCTGGGCACTTGGGGAAGCTGAGCTGTCAAGAGGTCTGATGTTTTTGGCCTCCAACTCAGATGGAGACAGTGCTAGAAGAAGTTAAGGTCTATCATCCCATGTTCCTCATGGTGGGCAGCTCCGTAGGCGGGCTGCTGCTACTGGCCCTCATCACAGCTGCCCTGTACAAGGTGAGTGTTTTAGCCCACTTCCAACCCCACCCGCATCCAACCCCAGCCCTGCCACAAGCAGGAGAGGAGAGGCGGGGAACACCATCTATGATGTCAGGCAGGCTGAAGTACCCCCAGTTTTCATTTTCTGCCAGTGCTGGCACTTAAACTCGGAGCCTGGATACTTCCACTTGAGCCATTTCCGGCTTTGTGGTGGCTCACTGGAGATAAGAGTCTCACAGACTTTTCTGCCCACATTGGCTTCACACCCTGATCCTTAGTTCTCAGCTTCCTAAGTAGCTAAGATTATAGGCGTGAGCCACTGAAGCTGGCTAAAGCATGTATTTGCCTCTTTACTTCCAACTTAATGCTCAGCAAGTTACTTGATTTCTCTCTGAATCAATTTCTCTTTTTTGAATGGGGCAAATAAGAATTACTGTGTTGAGGATTTAGCTAAGTGGAAGAGCAGTTGCCTGGCAAATGCAAGGCCTTGAGTTTGGTCCTCAGCTGTGGCAAAACAAACTTCAAAGATTGGCTGAAACGTGACAGCAACTCAGTCAAGGAAACCTGCCTGTCTATGGAAGTTCTGCTTTTCTCTTTTTAGGGAGTGAGGGTATAACTATTGTACCATGCATGACACACAGTAGGTCTCAGAGTGTAGCAGTGAACATTCTGATGACACACTAAGCTAGTGCAGTTCCCTCCCCTTCCTCTCCTTTAGCATCTTCCTGCTCTCTTACCCTGCGTTTCTCCTTGACTTCCTTTCATAGTTTGGTTTCTTCAGACGTCATTACAAAGAAATGCTGGATGTCAAGACAGAAGACTCAGCCTCATGCACTGGAGATGATGTTAGTTGTGAGGAGGCCCCAAATCTGCCTTCTTCCTGATGGTCTGTTTTCCTGTTTATCTCTACCTCTGGGGCTGGTCTTTTTCTCTCCCTTTGAATCTACTTCTATTGAGAACAACTTTTTCATAGATCTGGACTGGTCTGAACAATCTCTCAGGGGCTAGGCCCCATGCTCAAGGAGTTAAACGATTGCTGTGTTTGTGTCTGTGAGTCAGACTTCCTCAGTGACGAGACCTGTATGTCAGTATAGGTGTTCATATGTGACAGAACTGTCGCACAATGCTTTACAACACATTTTCCTTGTCTGGAAAAGCTTGAACACGGGGATCCGAGCACTGCTCTAGGAAAGAGTTGGAGGAATCTACTTGTGGGTTGGAAGAAAGTAAGAAAAGTCCTCTCTACTTTCTCATACTCGGGGCTAGAGCACATCTTTTCTTGCTGATGCAGTAAGTAGGGGGGGTGAGAGAGAGAAAGATCAAAGAAGTGTATGTGTGTGTAGGGGGTGAATGTGAATGATGTGGCACATCAGTCCTAGGATGTGAACAGAATACCCAGAGCTCATTTGAACTAGTGCCCTCCCGCGACCCCTCATCTTTTTCTTATGCCAGTACTGGGGCTTGGGTGCTGTCCCTTAGCTTTTCCACGCAAAGCTAGTGCCTTGCCACTTGAGCCACAGCTGCACTTCTGGCTTTTTTGCTGGTTAAGTGCAAATAAGAGTTTCACAGACGTTTCTGTCTGGGCTGGCTTTGAAGCTAGATCCTCAGGTCTAGTCTCCTTCTTGAGTAGCTGGGTTTACAGGCATGAGCCACTGGCGCCTAGATTAAATGAGGCTCCCAGAAGCCAGGCAGGAGAACCAGGCTTTCAGAAAGGAGCTGGTGATTCCCAAACTAATAGAGTCCTAGGTATAGGCCTATGAAGTCTTGCTACTTCTCTGGAGGAGGAATCTGAGATTCTCAGGAACTGACAGGCTTAAGTCACTCAGCGTCGGTGAAAGCCCAGGGAGAGTCCATTGTTAACCGAGGGAGCCAGGCCCGCCCACCAGCCGGGGATCTGCCCCTCCACATCCCGGCCTGGAGAAGACGGGCTCGGTGCCCCCGCCCCGCGCGCATGCGCCGCGCCGCGCCGGGCCCCGCCCGACCCCTGGGAGGCGCCAGAGCACACGAAGCGTCCACCTCTTTATTGGGCTGGAGACTGGCGGCGGGATCTCAGGGATACTCGTAGCCGGTGGGCAAGGGGTTGACACGGGGGTTGTGGAAGAGCGTGTGGTTGCCGTCTCCCCAGGCGTAGCGCTGCGGAGAAGGGGGACGGACAGCGAGGGCGTCGGCGCCCATCTATCCCCAACCCGAGCTCCGCACCCACCTGCCCGCGCGTCCCCGCGCCCCGCCCCCGCGCGTCACCCCGCGCGTCCCCGCGCCCCGCCCCCGCGCGTCCCCGCGCGCGCGCGCGTACCTTGGTGCGGATGCGCAGGTGGTGGTAGGGGATGAACTCGGGGCGCCCGTGGTGGCCCCCGTGCAGCCAGCAGTTGAGGGAACACAGGGCCACACTGGGCAGTGCCAGCAGGAAGGTCAGGAAGCGCCAGGTATTGGCTGCGCGGGAGGAAAGGCAAGGAAGAAGTTGGCAGCCATCGGTCTGCCGGACTGGGGACGTTTGTGTGCGCGCATGCGCCAGTCCTGGGCCTGAACTCGGGGCCTGGGGCCGCTGTCCCTGAGCTTCTGTGCTCAAGACGGGCTGGCACTCTACCGCTGGAGCCACACAGTTCCGCTTCTGATGTTATTTATTTATTTATCTGTTTGGTGGCTAATTGGGAACAAGAGCCCCAGGGATTCTTCTACTCCGGCTGGCTCAGATCTCAGCCCACTAAGTAGGATCACACGAGTAGGATCACACGAGTGACTTGCCAGTGTGTGAGGGGCCACACTCATGGGAAGGCAAAAAGGGGTGAGGGAACAGATAGACAAAGCCAGTGAGTCACAGGATCGATCCCCAGCCCTCACTCACCTCCAGCCCCGCCATGGTCACCCTTGGCTGCGCTGGCCAGGCCTCGGCTCAAGGACCTCAGAGGCAGAGCCATTGCGGCCGGAGAAGCTACGATGGCTCTGCCCTTTCGCTCTCCTTCACCCAGACCTCGCCTCCCCCCCCCCGCCCCCCTCCTTCTTGAGCCAATCACCTGCTGAGTGTACAATGTGGATGGCTATTTTTAGGGGGAGGGGGATATGTTCTATATTTAAAATGGGGCCTGGCTAGCCGGAGGTCCTCTCCAGAAACACTGCACTGTGCCTTTTATTCGAGTAGGGGAATATTTAAAGTACACTTGGCAATTATTTTTTTTTTTTTTGGGTCCGGTCGTGGGGCCTGAACTCTGGGCCTGGGCACTGTCCCTCAGCTCTTCAGCTCAAGGCTAGCGCGCTACCACTTAAGCCACAGTGCCACTTCCGGCTTTTTTCTTTTTGCTTATGTGGTGCTGAGGAATCGAACCCAGGGCCTGGAGCATGCAAGGCAAGCGCTCTACCACTGAGCCACCTTCCCAGCCCGGCAATTATTTTTAATAGTTGTGGGTTAACTATCTTATTTAAGTCTCTATTCCCAGTGACTGGAGCACTTGCTTATGCACCCAGAACCTTTCGCTCAGGTCATCTGTACCTTTCTAAGCTGATTGTGGTGGTTTTTATTTTTCCTGCAATTAGGTTCAACCCATGCTAGGCAAGCACTAAGCTACCTCCCTTGTCAGGGTCTTGATACATAGCTCAAGCTGACCTTGAACTTGAAACCCTCCTGCCTCAGCCTCTGAA
This sequence comes from Dipodomys ordii, assembly GCF_000151885.1. Lineage (NCBI taxonomy): Eukaryota > Metazoa > Chordata > Mammalia > Rodentia > Heteromyidae > Dipodomys > Dipodomys ordii. The sequence continues at coordinate 6,273,455 of NW_012267230.1, forward strand.
ATGTGGAGCTTACTGGGGTATAGAACCATGCCTGGCTTGGTTTTGTCTTAATTCCCTCTGTGTAGAGACAGTGCAGTCTTTGTACCCAGCAATGTTTTTTAAAAAATATAATTCTATTGTTATTATTAAGGTGTTGTAGAGAGGGTTTACCATTTCCCATCACTGTTTTAATAAGCTCTTTCTCTCTTTCACAGTTAGCTAGTTGAATTGCTGGGAAAGCTTCGGGTTCCTAGCTCAGTGGGAAAACTGAAGAACAAACCCACTAGTGTGCAGTAAGCCAAGCTTTTCAGACATGGTGTAGACAGACCACTCCGTGTGTTTCTCTCTGCTTCTTCCTTGATATATTATATACTATGACCACATTTCCCAAAGCAAATGGCAATCACATCGAGTAGCCTATTAACTGTAAAGTTTGTTTATGAGTCCCACTAGGACAGAAAGAACATCTGAGATTGGAACTGTCCCAAGACAATTCCATGATGGTAAAGGCCGTGCAGACTGGAGATTCAGAGAGGATGGGTTGGAGCCAGCCATGATGACAGGCTTATCCCTCTGCTCTTGGAACAACTTAGGAACTTATGGCGGACAGCACATTAGTCTAGGTGTCATCTGTCCAACAGATCTGTAAGAGAAAAACTTTTAACTGTTTATTGGAGGCCAATCACGCAGGAGCTCGCCAGGCATCCATGCCAGCCTCAGTTATGAGGAGCGCCATTTCCGGCCCGCCCTGCTGATTTATTCATCCCCTTTCACCTCCTGCCCCCCTCCCCGCAGTCCCGTCCCCCGAGCCGCCCTCACCACTCCGATTCCCTCCCTGCAAGGGGCGAGGTGGTCAGAGCAGCGAGCGCCCCCAGGCCTGACACTAGGGAAAGGGTTAGCTCTGAGCGCGCCCCGTGACTGCTCCACGTCGGTGAAGGCTTGCCCCGCCGCCTGGATCCAGTTGCATCACCCGCAAGAGTGACAACTCTGCGGGGTGGGGCAGGGCGGGGCGGGCTGAAGGGTAGAGTCCGCGCATGCGCATGTCCCGCCTCCTTTCTCTACACTAGTGGATTCTTGCTGCGCTGGAAACCGGACTGAAACAAAGGGACCCGCTGAGAGCCGGACGACTCTGCCCCCTAACGGCCGGAGGCCGTGCGCGTTCCCAGGTGGAAAGCGTGGGAAAAGGAAGCTTAGGTGGAAAGACCCAAACTTCTGGCACAGAATTTAAGAACACACACACACACACACACACACACAGCATCACATTATCACGACTGCGGAGTATTCTGGTGTCCTCTGAAGTTTTGCACTAGAGATGAGTGCCTCACCCCGTCCCAGCTCTGCCAGCCACACTTTTGCCCTGGCACGGGAAGCAGACCACATCTGGAGAGAGCTGGGTTTTGCCACCAGCTCCAAGTAGCTTTGGGCCATTTACGTCCCTCTCTGAACTCAGCTGGCCTTGTAAAATTAGGAGTTCAACCATATGATATTAAAAAAAGCAATTTTCACAGGGTGGAACAAAATAACACAGAATATTGAAACAGTAGAATACCATATGACACTAAAAAACAAATTGCTCCAGCCACATGCAGGTGCTGGGGAAAACCTTGCAAATACTGTCATAGAAACAAGAACAGAATATGTTCAGTCAATTCCATTTCTATAAGATTCAAAAATCAAACATCCTTTAAAATTCTTCAAATGGTTAAACACAGTTACACATTCCAGTCTTTTCACTCCTATATACTCAAGAGAAATTAAAAAACAAAAAAACATACTCCAGGTTGGAAGGGTTGCAGGAACTCTCAGTGCCTATCCAGCTGTTCCCTACTGAAGATTATAGTGCCCAGCCTGCCACTGGACTGAAGTTCCCACTGTTTAGGCCACTGACTGGAAGGGAACCACCACCTTTTTTTTTTTTTTTGCCACTCCTGGGGCTTGAACTTAGGGCCTGAGCACTGTTCCTGAGCTTCTTTTGCTCAAAGCTAGTAGTGCTTTACACCTTGAGCCACAGCACCACTTCCAGCCTTTTTTGTTTATGTGGTACTGAGGAATTGAACCCAGAGCTTCATGCATGCAAGGCAAGAAATCTACCACTAAGCCCATTCCCAGCCCCAACCATCCATTCTTGAGCTGTTTGTCTGCAGACACTTCAGGAAAATGGAAAGTTGATGGAAAATACACATTCCACCAAAAAACTTGTACGTGAATATTCTTAGCACTATTCATAATAGCTCCAGAGTGGAAATAATCATGCTACGATTTGAATATAGAATGTTCATGAGAGTCTCCTGTATTGGAGGCTTGTTTGTAAAGTGGTAGACCACCTGTTTAGGGAACACAACACCCTGAAGTTCTTTTGGGAAGTGATTAGGTCCTGAGGGCTCTCACCCAATGAATGGATTAACCCCTGGATGGGTTTATGATATGATGGTGGGAGGTGATGAAAGGAAGGAGGTAGCCTGCTGGAATAGGTCACTTGGGGTGTGTCCTGGAATGATATATCTTGTCCTCAGCCCCTTCTCGTCCTCTGCTTCCTGGCTACCTGGATATGAGCTGTTACTGCACTGCTACACCTTCCCTGTGATGTTGGATGTAAGAAGAAGAAGAAAAAAAAAGGTCTTTCCTCCTTCAAGATTTTTTTTTTTGGTCGGTTGTGGGGCTTGAACTCTAGATTTGGGTGCTGACCCTGTGCTCTTCAGCTCAAGGCAAGTGCCTTCCCACTTGAGCCACAGTGCCACTTCCGGTTTTCCAGTGGTTTTCCTGCCCGGGCTGTGATCCTCGTATCTCAGCCTCCTGAGTAGCTAGGATTACAGGCGTGAGCCACTGGTGCCTGCCCTCCCTAAAGATTTTTTTGGGGGGGTCTGGTTGTGGGGCCTGAACTCTGGGCGCTGTCCCTCAGCTCTTCAGCTCAAGGCTAGCGCTCTACCACTTGAGCCACAGCACCACTTCCAGCTTTTTTCTTTTTGCTTATGTGGTGCTGAGGAATTGAACCTAGGGCCTCATGCATGCAAGGCAAGTGCTCTACCACTGAGCCACCTTCCCAGCCCCCTCCTTAAAGATTTTTAACTCAGGTATTTTGTCACAGGAAGGAAAAACCTAATACAACTCACTTTGGTGCTGTCTCAGGCCTAATGACTATTCACAGGCTTAGACAGTGAGGCTGCCTCTGCTCACATCTCAGGGCACAGGGAAGGCTGGGCAAACACCTGCTGGTCAAACCCCTCCCTTCTGCTTCCCTTCTGGTCAGGATCTATTTTCTGCAATTGGAGAGGAGATAGAGCTCAGACACTCCTGTTCTAATGGGAGAGGTTAGCATCCATCTCTTTAAAGTAACTGTGCAAACCTATGTGGCTCCCAAGTCCACCCGTACCACCTATGTAATACCCATTTGCAGTTTCAGATTTTGCAGGAGTGATAACACTCTGCAGTGACTCGATGGGACCACGAATAAGCAGAAAAATAAGATCTGATTATAGCCATTATTTATTGAGTGCTGCCTTTACATGCTGGGCTGTGGCTTCCAACTCAAAATTGGATTGTGTTCTTTAAAGTGCTGTTGATAGAAGCCTATCAGGAGCCCTTTCCTTGTCAATGAAGGAATGCCCAGGGGCATTTGCTGCTCCTCAGTTGAAGAGACAGTGCATTAGATGTCACCAGATGAGACTTCTTTTCCAATTTCAGCATTATTCACGGTTACTGGTCCTGACTCCATCACTTTCACAGGACAAGCTACCCCAGGGCTCTAACCTCAGAGGAGCTGGTGCATGAGTTGCCACAGTGCTTTCTGAAACTACCATCACAAGCCTTCTAGACCTGAGGAAGAGAGGAACTGAGGTTTGCAGAGTCACCCCCAATTCAGGTGCTTCAGGAAGACAGGTGTATCCATGGGGTCTTTGCCACAACCTGGTGAGGTAGCTTACGTCCATTTACAGATGAAGAAACCCGAGGCCCAGAAGAGGCAAAGGTCACACAGCTAGGAAGAGACAAGCCTGGACACTCCTAGAAGCTGAGGTTGGAACACTTGATATTCCTCTTCAGCCTCAACTTTGTGGGGGTATATTACAGGTACAGTAAGCCTGAGGAAAAATGGCCAAATAGGGCCAGGGGGAGGCCCAAAGAACAAAATGGATTAATGGTGAAGTACTGTCCTTCAGACAACTCGCTCTTCAGCCTCAAAAGGGCTAGTCTGTGCCTCTTTCAGTCACACAGACAAGTGTGTGGCATAGCCTCATACCTTGGCCTCTATTCTCAAAGATTAAGTGGTGTTTTGGGAAGTCTCTCCATGGTTCCCACATATACGAGGTTTCACCAGTAGAAACACATTGGGTGGATAGCCCTCCTCCAGACTAAAGGGCCCTGTTCAGACCCTAATAGTCATTCTTTACTGTATTGACAGGAAAAAACCCAAAAACTGGGGAGGGACACTGTGAGAGAAGAGACAAAGGGCAGATGACAAGTCTTAGGCTTTTGCTCTGTCTAGAAATGCCATAAAGTGTTTCCTGAGCTCAGCCCACCAGGCTCCTGGTCCTTTGCTTTGGCCCTGGGTTCCATCATCTTAGCTTCAACAGTAGAGATGGGGCCATCTTGACAACTTCCATGATAAGCCCAAGTTCAAATACTCTGCTACCCTCTGCCAGGGCATTGCTTCCTTGCTGTCCCCTCTGAATGTCAGGAATGCCCACTTCCAACCTCCTGTCTCTGTAGGCCTCACAAGAACCCATGGGCTCTAATCTCATTTCTCCAGCAAGAAATAGCTGTTGCTCTAGGCTATGAAGACACTTGCTCATCAGTTGCAGATGTCCCCTACGCCAAGAGTGGATACCTCTAACCATCAGCAAACTCTGCAGCTGGTAGACACGTGCTATAGCCTCACCATACAGGCTTAAAAAAAAAATCTGGAATTTCAAAGCAGTGATCATAGATTTAGTGTTGAGTCCTGCTTGGGAAAGATGCAGAGGCCTACCAGCATCCCAACATCATTCTAAATCAACAGCCCCAGAGGAGAGGGGACCAGAAAGGAGGTTTGCTTAGAGATCCTGGTCCTCTTGAGGACTGGATCAAAAGTGGCACTGAAACTTGATCTAATATTGAAACCAGGGATATTAGCAGACACTGACACCCTGGTGTGTCCATTGGTGCTGGCCCAGGTTAGGGCTGTGGGCAAAGGGTACAATGTAAAGGCAGACCTGGGGTTTGCTACTTTGGATCACCTTTGGATAAGCAGGTAAAAACTCTGGCTGAGACTTGTCATACTTGCTGCTAATGTAAGTCTTCTGGCCTGTGTGAATATTAGTAGTGCAACAGATTTGAACTGCCCACAAAACTCCTGTTGCAGTCAGGGCATCAATGGGCTTCCCATCCATGTGTAAATATTGGTGTTTAAGGAGTCTGAGGTTATGGTAGAAGCTTTGCTCACATTCAGGACCTGTTCAGGGTTGTTCACCCAGGTGGATGCCCTGGTATTCGGGCTCACTAAAGCTAGGACAATATTTAGGGCCTCTGAAGGGCCAGTGTTCCATTGTGGATATGCTAATACCACAGCTAGTGTGAACTTTTGAAGTTCTTGACACATTGGCAGCAATCACAGGGCTTCTCACCAGTGTGGGAACACTAGTACTGGAGTAGGTAGCAGCTGTGCTCAAAGCTGTCCCCACCAAGCACAGAGATAAGGAAGATTCTCACATCTGTGCAAACACAGGTGCTTCAACAGATTAGGGCTAAGGTTAAACTCTTGCCACAGTTCCCACAGCGGTCAGGCTTCTTGCTGGTGTGCACCAGCTGACATTTAACCAAGTCAGCCACAGTTGCAGAGCTGTGGCCACAGGCCTCCCCATACTTGATGCACTTATGAGGTTGGATGAGATTTGGAGCTAAGGTTGAAGCAAGACCCATTTTGGGAAGGGTCTTTCACCAGTGTGTACCTGATGGTGCTTAGCCAGACCTATGTCAGACTTTGAGCAATGGTTAAGAATTGGCCTCACTGCAGTTGCTTTGATGGTAGATGAAGTCTGGGAGACAGGCTGTATAGTCAGCACACAATTCCAGCACATGGAAGACTCTGGGGACTGCAGGATAGCTGGTCTTGGCTGGGGCCTACATAGACGCTGTAAGCTTTGGCAGTACTTCCTGGGAGGCTGGCTGGCCGCTGTTATACTTAGAAGGCCACACCACTCAGGTGGCACAACTTTACAATGCAGGGACGAGCTGGAGACTCTTGGAAATCCTGATGTCTCTTTTTCTCGCAGCTCTGCCCCTGTCAGGGATGCTTTCCCAGTTACTTCTGCCACGACTGGAGAGAAACTCGCTTCCTAGATACCAGCTACTCAAGTTCTCAAGTATAGACAGAACGAGGGACAGACTTGGACCAAGAGGTTAGCACCGGAAACGGAAGGTCCTCAAACCCCTGCCGTTCTACAAAGTAGCGGCGACCGTTTTCAGTAGGTTCAACCCTGTCATTCTGAGAGTTCTTTATCAGCAGCTGCTGTTAGGGAACTTGCCAGTTTTCAGGCCTAGGCTTCTGGGAGTCTGTCTGTCGGCCTGGACTTCGGGGACCTCCCCATCATCCCTTGGGGGAATAGCCACGCTTGACTGGAAGAGGCAAGGGCTAGATGGGGGGCGGAACAGGCAAGTCATCCGAAGCAGCACCGCAGGCCGACGCCCTGGTCGGGCCTTGGGAGGCGTCAGTCCACGTCGAGGCCCTGGGAAGTTTCCCACCCGTCCTAACAATTTAGGCGTGTTAGGCCGGATGCTGACTACATAATCCCACCTTAGGCTTGCACAACGACTAGATAAGGACCATTCAAAGTTCCGGGATCCAGGGCTAACAGCGGCGGCGCTATTTAAGAAGAAGCAACCGCTAGAAGCCGCCAGGCCACTCCCCTCCGCTCCAGTTCCGCATCCTCACAGAGAAGCGGCCGGGGCGCGGGGCGGAGCCGGAGGCCCGAGCCAAGATGGCGGCGGCGAAACCAACCCTCACCGACTCGCTCTCGTTCTGCCTCGCGCAGCTCACAGCGGCCGCCGGGGAGGGTCCGAGTCGGGCCAAGGACTCCACTACCAACGAGACGCCCCTGGGCCGCGCGCTCTTAGCTCTTCGCACGCGCCACATCAAGTCAGCCGGGGGAATCGAGCACTTCCGGGCGCGCGGCGGGCTCCGCCCACTTCTCGCGCTGCTACGGCGAGCGGCGGCAGCGGACCACGCCCCGTCCCCGGCAGAACCCGGCTCCGCCCCCTCGCCGACGGAGGCCGCTGTTGCTGCTGGTCCCGCCCCTTGCTCTGGCCCCGCCCACTCCGCTACGTCCTCGTCGACGCCTTCGCCGCCAGTGCGCCTGCGCAAGACTCTGGACTTGGCGCTCAGCATCCTAGCCAACTGCTGCACCGAAGGGGCGTGCCGAGCTGAAGTGCGCAGACTCGGAGGCATTCTCCCTTTGGGTAAGTGCTCCGCCCCCATTCCTAGAAAGGTTCCATGCCCGCCCCTCCCTCCCAGTCTGGATCTGTCTGGGAGTTCTTTGTCATCGTCTGGGATCTCGAGCTAGCGTGGTGACGGCAACGTGCAGCCACCTCTCAGGGCGGCACACTCCCCATGACGTCACTGCTGTCCAAGCCTTCCCCATCCAGATCATTACAGCCATTATCTAGGTATTGGCACCTCCCTGCACCTGGGCAGGTAGAGCTCACAGGGCTGTTTGATGAACTTTCGGATCCTTATCCTCTATTATGAATGTTCATAAGCAGACACTCAATGCCTATTTTTTATATAGATCTGTGCAAAACCCCACTTAGATGAGCTGCAGGCCAACCAAAGAGTTCAGATAATGATGCTGTGGGCCATACCCCTCCAAGATAGAATCCCTTATGAAATGAGATAATGCTAGCAACGTTGCAAAATTGGAATGAGGCTAAAATAAAATACAAATAGAGCATGCACAAATTCTAAGCAGAGAGCTGGAAATTTTGAGTTACTGAAAAACTTGCACTGTAAGGACAAATTCCAACAAAAGATAGGCTTTTTTAGCGGGGCATTGGTGGCTCACACCTGCAATTCTAGTTACTCGGGAATGTATGATCTGAGGATCACTGTTCCAAGCCAGCTAGGGTAGGAAAGTCCATGAGACTCTGATCTCCAACTAACAACCAAAAAGCAAGTGCAGCTGTGGCTCAAGTGGTAGAATGATAGCCTTGAGCACAAAAGCTCAGGGACAGTGCCCAGGCCCAGACTTCAAGCCCCAGGACCAGTGCACACAAAATTGCCTATCAAAAATTGGTTCCCAGTACATTGCCTGCCCTCTGAAATTATGCATTTTGAAAAAAAACCTTAAATGAAATATGAACATATTTAACACTTTACATTAAAATACATCTGAACTATATTTGGCACATTTCCAAGTCAATAATAATTTTTTGTACCCCTCTGGGACTTGAATTCAGGGCCTTGGTGCTGTCTCTGAGCTTCTTTTGCTCAAGACTAGCACTCTATCACTTGAGCCATAGCTCTACTTCTGGCTTTTTGGTAGTTAAGTAGAGATAAGAGACTTTCCTGCCCAGGTTGAACCATGGTTCTTGGATCTCAGCCTCCTGAGTAGCTAGGATTATAGGTATGAACTATTGAGACCTGGCTTTAAATTATGGTTTTACTTGTGTTTAATCGACCTCATTCG
>NW_012267230.1:6284215-6313501 GCF_000151885.1 Dipodomys ordii
TGGTTCATTGGAGATAAGAGTCTCATGGGCTTTTCTGCCTGGGCTGGCTTTGAACCACGATCCTCAGATCTCAGCCTCCTGAGTAGCTAGGATTACACGTGTGAGCCACCGGTGATCAGCTCGGTCTTCCTGTTGACATTGCCTCTGCCCCCTCAACCTTGACCTCTGGGCTCTAGACAAGTTCATTAAGAGGTAGTATACACTTATGCACTGGCCTCCCCTCTGGTTGTTACTGCTCTCTCTCTGTTTAGAACACTCTTCCTCCTATATGCTGTCATCTCCTGCTCATTCAAGTCTTTCTTCTGTTCTTCCAGTCACAGTGAGGGCTTTGATCAGCGCCCTGTTTAAACTCTCAAGCCAGGTGCTGGTGGGTCACACTTGTAATCCTAGTTACTCAGGAGGCTGAGATCTGATCTGAGGATTGCCAGCCTGAGCAGGAAAATCTCTGAGACTCTTATCTCCAATTAACCAGCAAAAAGATGGAGGTAGAATTGTGGCTTGAGCAGTTGAGTGCCAGCAAAAAAACAAAAAGGCTCAGAGACAGCCTCAGGCTCTGAATTCAAGCCCGAGGACTGGCACAAACAGCAACAACCAAAAACCCCACTTCAACTCTCAAAGGGCTGGAGGCATGACTCAGCAGGAGAGCACCTCCTTAAGCAAGTGTGAGGCTCTAAGTTCAAATCCCAGTATTGCCAAAAAAAGAAAAATCAAACACCTTCCGTTTCTCTGTCCCCCACTTAGGTTTTTCCCTGTCTGCCCTATATCTATCCTCTGTTTGTACTCTCTGCAGGTCCTGGCTGATTTCTGAAGGCTACACTTCGGGGTCTGGTGACATCTCTCCAGACTGGTCTCCAGAGCATTGTACGCTGCCGGAGGCCCGGGAGCAGACCAGTGCCACCCCTAGCCCAGCCTCAAACTCAACCTGCACGCCCCGCACACTGCGTACACCACGCACATTGCGCACACCGGGCCGCAGCCCTGTGGCTGCAGCCGAAGAGCCTTGGGGCCGAGAGGGACCAGCGCTGTTGCTGCTGTCACGCTTCTCCCAGGCTCCAGACCCGAGTGGAGCACTAGTGACCGGGCCGGCATTATGTGGCCTGCTGGCCTATGTGACAGGTGCACCAGGCCCGCCGAGCCCACGTGCATTGCGCATCCTGGCCCGCCTCACCTGCAACCCTGCCTGCCTTGAGGCCTTTGTGCGCAGCTATGGTGCGGCGCTGCTGCGTGCCTGGCTGGTGCTGGGTGTGGCACCAGATGACTGGCCTTCGCCCCGTTCCCGGACTGTGCGCAGAAGCCAGCACCGAGAACTAGGTACATGCTCCTGTCTCTCTGGCTGTGCAAGAATGGGCATCTTTTTCCTGTGCCTTCCATGGGTCTAGATTCTTGATTTCCTGTTCACCTGGCCTGACTTCCTGTTCACCTTGCCCTCCAGAACACTAAGGAATTCAAGTTACCGGGTGTTGGGTCGGGAACTCTTTTCTGCTCACTAACTCAGCATGCAGAGAGAATTGTTCTTTATCCTTTGTCCAAATCTAGAGTTCTGCCTGTCTGCCTGGTGTGTGTGTGTGTGTGTGTGTGTGTCCTCAGATTTTGTGCTAGTGCTCATTGGAGCCACAGCTCCACTTCTGGCTTTTGGGTGGTTAATTGGAGATAAAAGTCTCACAGACTTTCCTGTCTAAGCTGGCTTTGAACCATGATCCTCAGATCTCAGCCTCCTGAATAGCTAGGATTCTGAGTGTGAGCCACCAGCATCTAGCTGTCTGCATGTTTTTTTTTTACCCACTGTACTCTTGTTCTACATTGTCCTGGCTTCCATTCTGAGTACCTTAACCCAGACACCCTGCCCTTCCAGGCCTTAAACCACGTTAGGCATTTCTGCCCTGTGTTCTTGTCCCCTGCCTACAGTACTGTTTCTACTCCTGGATGGGGTGGGAGGTCCCTGGAGGTGCACCTGACCTTCCTAACTCCAGCTCTTGATCTCTGGTTCCTAGAGTTCTAGCCCCATCCTTCCAGGCCTGGCAGTCACCCCTACTTTCTGGGCCTTTGTTTCTTGCACTGAGGTTCCCCCCCTGCCCCCGCCTTCTTTGCAAAAGTCAAATAGCCTGTGCTCCCCATCCCAGCTCCCAAGCTGACCTGCTCTGACCCCTCGCACAGGTGAGATGCTGCTGCAGAACCTGACCGTACAGGCCGAGTCGCCCTTTGGGGTTGGCGCTCTTACCCACCTGTTGCTGTCTGGGAGCCCTGAGGACCGTGTCGCCTGCGCACTGACCCTGCCCTTCATCTGTCGGTGAGGGGGGTGAGGGTGGCCTTGTGGAGGGGAGGCCAGGCGGGCAAGGTTGATACTCCACCGCCGTCTCTTGGGTTCTGCTGACAGATTCCTTTCCCTTGTAGGAAACCCGCTCTGTGGCGCCGGCTCCTTCTGGACCAGGGTGGCCTCCGTCTCCTACTCATGGCCCTCACTCGGCCAGCCCCACACCCGCTTTTCCTCTTCTTTGCTGCAGACTCCCTTTCCTGCCTACAAGGCCTGGTGTCTCCCGTGATGAGCCCAGTCTCTCCCGCTACAGTCGCCGTGGACCAGGACTCACCCTCCCCTTGCCACTATAAGCCTCTGTTGGGCCCAGCTCCCAACCCGGGGCCTGACCTGCATTTCCTCCTGGACTCCGGCCTCCGGCTCCCTGCTCAGCGCGCTGCCTCGGCCACCGCCTCCCCTTTCTTCCGGGCCCTGCTATCTGGCAGTTTTGCCGAAGCCCAGATGGACCTGGTGCCACTGCGAGGCCTGTCTCCTGGTGCAGCCTGGCCTGTCCTGCATCATTTGCATGGATGTCGGGGCTGTGGGGCTGCCTTGGGGCCCGTGCCCCCACCAGGCCAGCCCCTCTTGGGCTCAGAGGCTGAGGAGGCCCTGGAGGCCGCTGGCCGTTTCTTGCTGCCTGGGCTGGAGGAGGAGCTGGAAGAGGCTGTTGGCCGCATCCATCTAGGTCCCCAGAGTGACCCAGAGTCAGTGGGTGAAGTGTTCCGCCTGGGCCGGCCCCGACTGGCAGTCCACTGTGTGCGCTGGACCCTGGGGCCAGGGCAGTGTCCGAGGAAGCGGGCCCTGGCCCTTGTGGGGCTGGTGGAGGCAGTGGGTGAAGAGGCTGGGCCCCTAATGGAGGCTTTCTTGGCTGTGGTGATGGGGACCGAGTCAGGGGGCAAGGGTCCCACCCTTGATTGTCAGTGTTCCTCTGAAGAGGGCCCTAGAACAGGCTGGTTATGAAACCCATTCAGAAGCTGCATGGATGTCACCTTCAAGGAATGAAAAGAGACAGAACTGGATCCCAGGGTGATAGTCTGAAGACTTTAATACTACAATGTCAAGGCCTCCAGGGTCTGGGCAGGGGGCAGTGGAGAAGAACAGCTCAGGGCTCCAGGTACTTGGCCTAACCCAGCTCTATGGAATTGAAATTAAAACCCTTGGAGTTGGCTGTCCCTGGTGTGTGATGTTTCTGACTTCTTCCCTGTGGGAGTCCTGTCACCTCTTCCCAGCCAGGCAGGGATTTATCCATACAGGGCAGCCTTGGCATGTGAGTTTAATAAGTACTTGTCCATTGGTTCCTGGAGCCCTGGGGGGGGGGAGGGGCGGTGGAGGTCCCAGGCTTCTCCCTTGGGTCCTGGGGGGAAGTCTCCTTCCTACCCACAGCCACTCAGCAGGACACAGCCTTGGTCAGGAATGAGAGGACTACTGAGTGTTAGGGATGTGTAGCTGACGCCTTGCTCTTCTGTCCTGTACCCCTCTGGGGCCATGTTTCTTAATGTTGTAGGTCTGAGGGAGGACTTGATACATTCCTTGGAGGCTCAAAGGGCCTGTCTTAGTCAAATCCAGAGAGAGCCATAGCCCTTGCCAGCCTTCAGGTAAAGGAAGGGCTCACATAGCTTTGATCTCCAAAGCAGGTCTACCTCACCTGGCCTCCTTGATTGCTCAGGTAGCAGCCTGACTTTGAGGAAGAGTCCTGGAACTTGCCAGGGTCTATGTTGGGGAACAAAAGTTGGCACTTGCTGCCACTGTCTTAAAAACTTCTGATGGACTGGGGGATATCCTGGGCTTCAGTAATTAAAAAAAAAAGAGCTTGCCAGGTGACAGTGGCTCACATCTGTAATTCTAGCTACTCAGGAGACTGAGGTCTGAGGATCATGTTTTGAAGCCAGCCCAGGCAGGAAAGTCTGTGAAACTCTTTATCTCCAATTGATCACCAAAAAGCCAGAAGTGGAGCTGTGGCTCAAGTGGTAGAGTGCTAGCCTTAAGGACAAAAACTCAGGGACAGTGCATAGGCCCTGAGTTTGAGCCCTAAGACTGGCACAAAATAAATTAAAAAAGCTGCCCACATTACAGACATTCCTGTTAGGGTCCCACAGCCGAGGGCACAAATCTGTCTACCAGAGTGAGCATATGTCTGTCTCTGCCCATCTCAGAATGTCATGTTTTCACCCTGATTTCTCAGAGTGGTTTGTTACTATGGCTGGATCCCTGTCTGGCTTTCTTCTCTCCTCTCAGTATGTTGAATAAAACTATTATGGAACTCTCTTGGGCTGTCTCAGTGGTGGGGAAAGGCTTTGTTTCCTGGGCTGGCTGGGGTTTGGCTGCCTGGGACTGCTGTCTGCCTGGGGCTTGGGTCTGGGCTTTGCTGTCCTTGTTCTAGTTGTGTGAATGTCCAGATCTTAGAGTGGGTGGGTAGGTTCACCATGTCTGTCCAGTCTGTCTGGGAGAGATGCCTTTGTGTCTACTATGTACTCCCTCTGGGGATTTCTCTCTGGTTGTCTGCCAGGGTCTCCAGCCTACAGGCTTTGAATCTGGGACATGACAATTCCTTGGAACAGTCTCTCCTGTCCCCAACATTAAAAAAAAAAAAAATCAGGGACACTGTCTCTCTCAAGAATGGCCTGGGTGGGACAGGGCTCTGTCTAGGACTGGAGGAGTTTTGTTTTGTTTTTTTTTTGGTGTGGGGGGCGGGGGGCGCTCACAAGCAGGGAGGGGCTCTGGAGCTGGGCCTGGGAAAGCCATAACAGACTCTGGCTCTGGCCTCTTGGGGCTCCTTGCAGCGCAGGCCGGGGTGTGGCCGCCACTGGGCAAGCCAGCAGCAAGCAAGCTAGGTTTGGGGTGGGCCCTGGTACTCTCTTTCTTCCACGCCCCCACCCCCGGGTTCCTTCGTTCATCCCCCACCCCCACCCCACCCCATCCCATCCCAGCGGGTCCCCGCTTCCATACATGGTCACGGCCCGGCTCCCAGCTCCCGGACGTCCCCCGCCCCCGCCCCGCCGGACACGGCCCCCGCCCTGCTCGCCCCGCGCGCAGCCCGCCCGCGCCCCGCCATGGAGGACCTGGGTGAGTGGGGCCCGGCCCGCGGGTCCCCCCAGACCCTCACCACTTCCCCCACGCCTCCCCATCCCGGACTTCGCTCGCCCGCCCCTGCTTCTGTCTCTGCCTCCTCTCCCGAATCCACGTCCCCCCTTCCTGCCTCTCCTTTCCTGCCTTTCCTGGGCTGGCCGTTCCTTCCCTTCGTCTCCTCCATCGCTCCTCCAGCATTGGCTTTGGCAGATGTCCCCCCACCCCCACCCCCCTGGGCGCTTGGGTTCCGAGGCTTTGGGAAGGGAAGGGTTAAAGGGGCCTTAGATCGGGCAATTGGGCTACTAGCCCAAAGTGGAGAGAGTTTATGGCATCAAGTTTTGGGGCTGGGGCGGGAACGACGAGCCTGAGGGCCCAGGGGTGGGGAATGAAAGAGTTAAAAGTTCCTGGTAGAGTGGAAGCCAAGTCCTGGGGGGCAGGAAAGAGACTATAATAAGGAGTGCCAAGATGCCAGGGAGAGGTAACGGGCTCCACCAAGCTGCTCAGAGACAAGAGGTTCTGGGAGAGAAAGGGTTCAAGGCCCTGGGGCGGGGAGGGAGGGGGAGAAAGGAGGCCTAGGCTGAACTTGGACTTGGACAGAAGAGGTTCCGGCGCCCTGCAGCAGGGGGCGCTCGTCAGCAAGGGTACCTGGCGCTGGGACCCTGGGGGAAAGAAGCTAATCAGAAAGCCAAGGGCTGGCAGACTCACCAGGGAGGAATACAGGGTGGGACTCAGTGGGTCTGGGAAGTGGGCCAGGCCTGGCCAGAGCATGTTTATAGAGAGAGGGAGGAATTAGTGAGTGTGGCAGAGACAACATCCAATCAGGAAGCTGGGTGCCAGGCACACAGCCAATTGAGCAATTTGAAGTGGATATAACATTGGCTTCAATAAAGAGCCCATTTCGATTGTATATCGGGAAAGATGGAGTGAATTAAAAAAAAAAAAAGTCAGGTGCCTGGGTTTGGATTTGACTGACTTCCAGAATGAGCCCATGGGGATGTCTGGTCATAAATATTTTCTCGCTATCATCCCACCTCTCTGGGCTTAATTCGGCCCTGTGTTTCTTTAAGCTTCTTGATGTCTCTCTTACGATCTTAGCTTCCGCCCTTTGCACTGGAAACCATGACCCTCTAATCTCTTCAGGCCCTATCTCTGCCCTAAGTCTCACTCCGAGGGCCTCTCCTTGCAGATGCTCTGCTCTCTGACCTGGAGACCACCACCTCACACATGCCAAGGTCAGGGGCTCCAAAAGAGCGCCCCTCAGAGCCACTCACACCTCCCCCACCCTATGGCCACCAGCCGCAGGTGAGATCAGATACTAAGGCTTGGGGCAGCTGTGAAGGCCAGGGTTGGCTTGGGCTAGGGGAATCTGAACCTGGGTGGTGTCACAGTACAGGTGTGTCATTCTAGACACATGTGTCTTCTCTCCATAGACAGGGTCTGGGGAATCTTCGGGAACCTCTGGGGACAAGGACCATCTATACAGGTGAGGGGCTTGGGATGGTTGAAGCTGATTGAGGCTCAAGTGAGAAGGTTTGGAGTCCTCAGTCTGAGTCCAGGCTTTCATCCTGTTTCTCAGTACGGTATGCAAGCCTCGGTCTCCAAAGCCTGCAGCCCCTGCGGCTCCTCCATTCTCCTCTTCCAGTGGTGTCTTGGGCACTGGGCTCTGTGAGCTAGATCGTTTGCTTCAGGAACTGAATGCCACCCAGTTCAACATTACAGGTACCAGGGTTACTAAAATGACAGGCCCAAATAGGGTGGCAGGGGAGAGGGGGGAAGCTGGGAAGGGAAGAGACTAAGGGACACAGACTTCCCAGAAGAGAAGTGAAAACGACACAAAACTTTTAACTGAAAGGATGGATCGAACATGGCCCCATGTCCAGTGCTCTTCTCTTGTCTCTCTAGATGAAATAATGTCTCAGTTCCCATCTAGCAAGGTGACGGCAGGGGAACAGAAGGAGGACCAATCTGAAGACAAGAGCAGCCAGTGAGTTTGGCTTGGCTGGCAGGGCTGGAGAGAGATGCTAGGTTCATGGATGTTACTAGAGGGATTGTTGAGCTGAGATGCTCTGAGACGATACAAGCTGTTTTCTTCCTAAGTCCTCCCAGTCCAGCTCCTGTCCTCCCAAAGCCCTCGGCTACCTCGGCCACAATGGAGCTGGATAGACTGATGGCCTCGCTCTCAGACTTCCGTGTCCAGAATCACGTGAGTCAGGCAGGGTGTGGGCAAGGTGTCAGCTCATGGCTCCTCAACCTATTTTAGATCCCTTCTACATCTTTTGACTTGTTGATTCAATCTTATGTCCTCTCTGCTGTAGCTTCCAGCCTCTGGGCCAAGCCAGCCACCAGTGGTAAACTCCACAAATGAGCGGTCGCCATCTCCACCAGAGCAGACTGGCAAGGGCAGCCTAGATACCATGCTGGGGTTGCTGCAGTCCGACCTTAGCCGCCGTGGTGTTCCTACTCAGGCCAAGGGCCTCTGTGGCTCTTGCAATAAACCTATTGCTGGGCAAGTAAGTGGAGCTTACTTGCTTACCATCTTCACCAACAACCAGGCTTGGCGATATCCTCTTTCAATGAATAACTCTGCAAAGTGGACATGATAATTGTATTTTTATCAATTTTTTTAGCGTGTGTCAGTCTTGGGGCTTGAGGACAGGACCTGGGCTCTGACCTTTTTATGCTCCAGGCTAGTGCTATACCACTTGAACTATAGCTCCACTTCTGGCTTTTTGGTGGTTACTTTGGAAATAAGTGTCTCACAGACTTTCCTGCCTGGGCTGGCTTTGAACTGGGATCCTCAGATCTCAGCCTCCTGAGTAGCTTGGATTACAGGCTTGAGCCATGGGCACCTGCCTAATACTTTTTAAATTAATTTTGTGCGTGTGCACACTGGGAATCAAACACAGAACCTTGGGTATGCTAAGCATAGGCTTTTCCACTGATCTACACCCCCAGCCCACCATTTATATTTTATTTATAAGGAAAATAATGCTCTGAGACACCAGAGCAAGTAAGTAGTAGGGTGCAGATTCCAGCCTTGTTGTGGCCCTACTTTGTGGCACACAGTATTTGCCTTACCATGAGAGCGTTTCAAGTTCTCATTTATTTAGTCTTCAAAAACAAAACCTGTTGGCTGCTTCTCCTGGGTATCACAAAGATTTTTCCCCATTGAGAGGCTGGTCTGGGAGCTTTGGTCCTTGGCTTATGGTCTGAGCAGATGTGATTGATAACAGCTGTGCCCAATGGTTGAGCTAGAACCTTCTGCTAGATAAAGTGCTTGAGCGCCATTCCAGAATTGCCAGTCTCAGCAAAGCATGGTGGTATCATGATTTCCATTAGCTCTAGGTACTTTTTTCTTCATGGGTCCCTTTATTAAAAGAAATTATAGCCGGGTGCTAGTGGCTCATGCCTGTAATCCTAGCTACTCAAGAGGCTGAGATCTGAGGATCATGGTTCAAAGCCAGCCTGGGCAGAAAAGTGACAGAAAAAAAATATTTTGCCAGTCCTGGGCTTGAACTCTAGGCCTGGGCGCTGTCCCTCAGGTCTTCAGCTCAAGGCTAGCGCTCTACCACTTAAGCCACAGTGCCACTTCCAGCGCTGAGGAATCGAACCCAGGGCCTCATACATGCAAGGCAAGCACTCTACCACTGAGCCAACTTCCCAGCCCCCCCCAAAATAAATTATATATGTGTTGGTATGAAATTAAATATACTGATATTAGATATTAAGTCATCTTTTTCTTGTTCATTTTTTTCCCTTCTGACTTTAAGAGAAATTAAAACTTTTCCATATCACCCCTCAACTCCCCAAGAAGTACTGTGTTCCTATGCACTGATCTTCATGGATAAGTCAACAGTAAGGAACAAAGTTGAAAGACCTGAGTTAAATCTCCATAGCCTTCAAAAAAATTTCTATCACACACAGGCTGAGCAATCTGGAACATTACATTTTTTCATTCCTATCTCTCAGAGATAAAAGGCTGGGTGCTGGTGGCTAACACCTATTATCCTAGCTACTCAGATCTGAGGATCAAGGTTTGAAGCCAGCTCAGGCAGAAAAGTCCACATGATTTTTTTCTCCAGTTAACAAGCAAAATGCTGGATGTGGAGGTGTGGCTCAAGTGGCAGAGCACCAGCCTTGAGTGAAAAAGCCAAGCAAAGCTGCAAAGTCCAATACTGGCATCACACACACACACACAAATGTTTTGGGAAAGTGATGTATATAGTCTTAGGGCTGCTCTGACCCAGACCTCCCCCCAACTTGAAGGTAGTGACAGCGTTGGGCCGTGCCTGGCACCCCGAGCACTTTGTTTGTGGTGGCTGTTCCATGACCCTGGGAGGCAGCAGTTTCTTCGAGAAGGATGGAGGCCCCTTCTGCCCTGAGTGCTACTTTGAGCGCTTCTCCCCACGATGTGGTTTCTGCAACCAACCCATCCGACATGTAAGTCCAGCCAAGCCTTTTGGATTCTGCTTCTGACTCTCTCAGATCACCTGTGTGATGGGCGCCATCCACACTGGTCCCACCTACCCACCTCCATCCCAACTCTATCCCTGTTGCTTAGCAACATCCAACGCCCTCAGCTCTCTTTCAATCCCAAATTCCTTGTTAGATCTTCTGCCTTACAGACATATACCTCAGCCCTGTGGCCCAGGTTCCAAGTAGAGGCAAGAGGGAAGAAGGGATAAGAGGGCCACAATGACTGTCCTCTTTTATGTTCTGCAGAAAATGGTTACCGCCCTGGGCACCCACTGGCATCCAGAGCATTTCTGCTGCGTCAGCTGCGGGGAGCCCTTTGGAGATGAGGGTGAGTCCACCACACCCGATAACAACCACAGGTGCACTCTGCATACATTCCCACCTGCCACCTCCCGCTTCTGGACGAGCGTTTTCCCTGTTCCCTTCTGGCCCTGCTCTTCTCCCATTCATCCCATCCCCTCCTGCTTTGCCCAGGTCCCCGACCCCATTGCTCCCTCCCTTCAACTCATGGCCTTCCTGCAGCCTCGATCCTTGCAGCTCCCCAGTCTTGCCTGCGCGCTATTTGTTTTCAGCCCCCTCGGTACCTGTTCCTAGGTTTCCACGAGCGTGAGGGCCGCCCCTACTGTCGCCGGGACTTCCTGCAGCTCTTTGCCCCGCGCTGCCAGGGCTGCCAAGGCCCCATTCTGGATAACTATATCTCAGCGCTCAGCGCGCTCTGGCACCCAGACTGCTTCGTCTGCAGGGTGCGTTCTGGGGGCGTGGTTCTGGAGGGAGGAGTTACAGGGGGCGGAGCCTGAAAGGGAAACAGCGGGGGCGGGGCCTAGGAGGGAGGAGTCACGGAGGGCGGGGCATGGGCGGAGCGAGCATCTTATGCTGAAAGGAGCCTGGAGGCGAGCTTTAGGAGTGTGGCTTGTGGGGGCGTGGTCTGGGGGGGAACTCTCGGGAGGCGTGGCCTCGGAGGGAGGAGTCACGGGGGCGGAGACTCGGGGCGGGGTGTGGGCGGAGCGAGTGTAGTGGGCGGGGCCTCACTCGGGTGCCTCGCTGCAGGAGGGCGGCAGGGTGGTCTCTGGCCTGAGCTTCATCGGCTGACCGGTTCTTTCGCGGCCTCCTTTCCCCAGGAATGCTTCGCGCCTTTCTCCGGAGGCAGCTTTTTCGAGCACGAGGGTCGTCCGCTGTGCGAAAATCATTTCCACGCGCGGCGCGGTTCGCTGTGCGCCACGTGCGGCCTCCCGGTGACCGGCCGCTGCGTGTCGGCCCTGGGCCGCCGCTTCCACCCGGACCACTTCACCTGCACCTTCTGCCTGCGCGCGCTCACCAAGGGCTCCTTCCAGGAGCGCGCCGGCAAGCCCTACTGCCAGCCCTGCTTCCTCAAGCTCTTCGGCTGATCGGCCCGACCCGTATGCGCCAGCCTATGGTCTTGGAGCTCGGGGCTGCAAGACTCACCCCGTGCTTTGTGCGGCCCACCCACTGGGGAGACGCTCCCCTCAGGTACTCCACGTTCTCCAAGGTCAAGTTCAGAAGAGGCCCCGTCCATCCTGACCCTCACACTCCCCCCCCCAAAGTGATCTTCCACAGAAGGGAGGTCCCACACGATTCCCACCCTGGAGGGAGCCCTCCCACACAATAAAAGAGGGGCCCCGCAATTCATTACAACTCATCAGAGACCTGGCCAAGGATGTCCCTACTGCCCGCTCCTGTTTTGTGCACTTTTTTTTTCTACAAACATAAACACACATTCCACAACTCACTGGTGTTGTGTCTTGGTGCAGAAGAACTGGGCCTTCAGACCCCCCCAGACCCTAGCAGTGTCAGCTCTGGCAGGTGGGCACTTGTAGATTCCAACTATCAGGTGAGCCCCAGGTTGAAAGGGGAGTCAGGTTTGCAAGACAGGAGCACAAGCTGGGGCTCCATCCACCAGGCTTCCTGCCTCGGTGTTTCCCTCTGCAGCCCCCAGTGTCCTTGAAACGAGGGTTTCATCTGCAACCCTTGCTCTACCCTCATTTGGTTCTGAGGTTTTACGTTCCCTTTGAATCTCAGAGGTGGGCCCCCTCCAGAAGTGCCCATTTATGCCCACATTTTGGAGCTTGGCACTAATCACAGTTTACATCTTCCTAGCTCCTGAGATTCCAATACTTGTAAATATGGTCCCTTTTCTCTCTCTGTTGTCTTAGCCGGTGAAGTCTGTGTGTTCAGATATTTACTTTCCTTCTTGGGTTGAGTTAGTAATTCCCTGAGGATTTTCCTGACTCAGCCTTGTGCTGGGTGGTACTGGGTCCACAGAGATGAGTCATGGCTTGGCAGTCCTTGTCCTGGAGAGCCCTGGGCAGCTGTTGGAGACGCTCCTGAGGCAGAAGTTAACATTTGGTGTGGCCAGGACAATGGCTGGGGGTTTGGGGGCTGCCAGACTGGAAGTCAAGGGAGGCTTCTTGGAGGAGTTAACACTTCAGTTAAGTCATAACAAAGAAGGGTAGGGCCAGAGACTCAAGTCTGGAGAAGTTCAGGCTCCATCTAAGTCCTCAAAACCCTAGGGACCTTTATGAGGCCCAGAACCTTCATCTTGGACCTGAAGTTCTTTAAGGGAGTGTGTAGGATCCCCGAGTCTAAACTCCAGGATCTCCACAACTCCTTTGGTGTTGAAAATAATGGATCATTCTCAGGCTTGTGTTGATCATTAAAAGCAGCCAAGGATGGGGGTGGATGGACCACAGACAGCAAGAAGCTCTCTGCCTTTGCCTCCCTACCAATCTCATCTTCTCCACCCTATGCTTCCTGACCCATCTTCGTTTTTCTCTCTTCCTGGGGGAATGCTGTCCATCCTGGGTGTAACTGCCTCTGTCTCTCAAGGGTTGGTATATTGGTGATCTCCAGCCTCTACTCATTCATTCACCAGATGTTTGTTGGGTGGCCATCCCCATGCCTTCCTCTTTAGCTCCCTGTAACCTTGAAATAAATGCTTAGCTTGCTCCCCCTCCTGCCCTTTGTTCTGTTCCTAGATTTTTTTTCCCCCTTTTCATCTCAAGGTCAGCTTTTGAAGGAGCCTACAGTAAAGCACCTCTCAAATAAAGCTCATATGCTTTCCCTAAAATACTTTTCAATTTGTGATCTCAAAGATACTCATAGATATTGTCATCTGGGCAGGAGACCCCTGACACAGGAGATGATTTTCTGAATTGCCAATCTGTTCAGTTCTAGAAAGGCAGAGGTGTCCCTATTCAACATCCCTTTCTGTCCCCAGTCCTGTGCTGAGCAATGGGTCTCCAGAGCTTGACCAGATTAGCCCCTGCTCTTGAAGAGTCTTTGTTGGTGAGATAGATACCACAACATGTACGGAATCATAGCAAAAGACTTCCCTCTCTCTTTTTTCCATTACTGGGGTTTAAACTCAGGATCTAATACTTGCTAGGCTGGTGTTCTACTACTTGAGCCTGCCCCCTGTCCTCTTTTGCTGAAAAAAAGTCTTGCCAGCCTTTGACCTTGTTGACAGATGTGTATTACCACTCCCAGCTTATCTGTTGAGACGGGAACGGGGAGTCTCACTAACTCTTCAGCTTGGCCTGGCCTCAAACCTCAATCCTCCTGATACTCTCTTTGGCCCATTCTTGAAGAGGTAACTAGACCAGATACTGAAGGCTAAAGAGGACTGTCAGTTGAGAGATCAGGAAAAAAAGAAAGAATTTATCTGACTCCAGATTTGGTGCAGGAAAACAGAGCAGATAGATGGGCAGGAGCCAAGGCATGGTTGGCCTGGAAGATCAGGATGCTGAGCTTGGATTTCCTCTCTCTGTCTCTCTCTGTCTCTCTCTCTCTCTCTGTGTGTGTGTTTGGCAGTTTAGTTGTGAAGCTTGTACTCAGGGCCTGATCACTGTCCCTGAGCTTTTGTGCTTTAGACTAGTGCTCTAGTGCTTGAGCCATAGCTCCAATTTCCAGCTTTTTGGTGGTTCTTTGGAGATAAGAGTCTCTCACAGACTTTCCTGCCTGGGCTGACTACAAACAGTGATCCTCAGATCTCAGCCTTCTGAGGGGCTGGGATTATAGGTATAAGTCACAGGTGCCCAGCTAGATTTCTTTTTGAGTTTTCTGGTGAGTGAGCTATGGAGGATTTCTGAGCAATGGAGTGACACTGTCAGATTTGCCTTTGAAAACCATCTCTGGCTCAGCCAGGCTCCCTAATCTAGTCTGAAGAGAATACGTAGGGAATGAATGAGTTGATTTTGAGTTTGGGACCTTGTGGAGAGAATGGAGACTAATGTCAAAGAAGGAGTGATCCTGATCCTAGAGGGCCCAGCACCCCAGAACCAGCCTTCGGCCTTGATATGACCTGATTCAGCTAAATAAAGCTGGGGATAGGGGGAACGGGACCTGGGGGACTTGTCGGCTCACTGCCCCTGAGGTAACCATTAATCCTTCCTCCGGGGGAAGTCAGGGAGCTGGTCCTTTGAGGGGCAGATTGTGGGCAGAATGGAAGACCGCACCAAGGCAGGCTCTGAAGCAGGGCTAGGGGACCAGAAAGCCCTCATTGACAACCTTGCCGACATCTTGGTCATTGCCGCCTACTTCCTTCTGGTCATTGGTGTTGGCTTGTGGGTGAGAATTTGCGGGGCTTTGACTAGGGGCTGGCTTGGGCTTCTGGGGCCTAGAGGGGAAGAAAACAATCTTTGACAAGTCCCAGAGAGGGGTAGGGGAAGGATGCTTGGATTTCTCAAGGAGAATCCCAGGATTGAAGAAAAAAAGCAGATCTCTTTAGGGCTTCAGAGAGGCCCAATGAACATGAATTCCTTTGGATTTTGTTGATTGGGGGTCGGGGGTGGGTGGGCAGTGGTTTTCATTAAACTCAGCCTTATAGATGAAGTCTCTGTTCACATTACTTCCACTAGCAGTAACTAGCCAAGGACTGATTCTGAGTTCACCCTCTCTCAGGCTCGAGTAGTTGGATGCTAGGATGAGCGCCTAGGTGACTCTGGCTGAAGGGAGAAGATTGGGGGTTGGGGTGTAATCAGGGGAGTCGACTGCTGGTTAATCTTCAGCCTGAAACAAGGCTGAGGAATGTGTTGAGGAAGCTAATGAAGTCCAAAGATGTGCCCCCGAACCCAAGCTCTCCAAACCCCCACCCCCCACTTCTCTCCCCTAGTCTATGTGCAGAACCAATAGAGATACTGTTGGTGGCTACTTCCTGGCAGGACGAAGCATGGTGTGGTGGCCGGTGAGAAGGGCTTGGGCCCATGGAGTGGGAGGGGCTCTAGAGGACTGAGCCCAACTCACCCCCCCCATTTCTGGACCACCCAGGTTGGAGCATCTCTCTTCGCCAGCAACATTGGCAGTGGCCACTTTGTGGGCCTGGCAGGGACTGGTGCAGCAAATGGCTTGGCGGTGGCTGGATTTGAGTGGAATGTAAGGCCTTTTATAAAATCAACAATCACCCCACCCCCAGTGGGAACCCCTAGGAAGGTCACACACTGGAAAAGCTCCTTGCAGAGGGGATATGAGATTAGAGTTGGGGTATACCAGTTGTAGAAAGACTGGGCTGGAGTGGAGCCCCAGCTTGGAGGCAGAAGGAGGTGCCGAGTTTCAGGAATAGGATAGGTCCTGTTTCTGATTGCTTTGTGAATTGGCACCACCAGCTAGTACCTCCCCCCTGTGAGCTGTGGTGTACTCCTCTCTGACATGGGGCAGGCAGCTCAAAGATGGAGTAGTTCCTATTTTGGTGCTTTCCAAAGTTGTGTCTATGAGGATCTCTTAATCAATTATAGCACAGGAGGACACAGCTTGGGATGAGGCTCACCTAGGAAGGGGTGTGTGTGTGTGTGTGTGTGTGTGTGTGTGTGTGTGTGCATGTGTGGTTGTGTGTTTGCCAGTATGAGATTTGAACTCAGGGTCCAGGAGCTGTCTCTTAACTTTGAGGCTAACGCTTTACCAGTTGAGCCACAGCTCCACTTCTAGTGGTTTGGTGGTTAATTGGAGATAAGAGTCTCACAGACTTTTCTCAGATCTCAGCCTCCTGAGTCAGCTAGGATTACAGGCACTGTCAGAGGGTTTTGAGCACAGGGCTTGCTGGAAGAGAAGGCCTTTGAGGGACTACAGGTTTGTGTGGAGAAGAGAGAGAGGCGGCTCTGGCTGACAGAGGCTGACATCCTTGCTAGAAACAAGTGCTCAAGAGGGGCCGGGGTCCATGGAAGGATAAAAGCTCTAGTTAAGGGCCTAAGAGAATGTCAAGGTGCTCAGGCTTATCTCTTGCAAATGTCCTCTGGGCTCAGATTCGAACTTCCCAGAACCACTTGCTCTAACATCGCACGGTTCATAGCCAAGATTTCTGATCCTTTGGGGGTGAGGACAGACTCCTGGTGGGCTGTACATGGTCACGCTGTTTCCAACAGGCGCTGTTTGTAGTGCTGCTGCTCGGCTGGCTCTTTGTGCCTGTGTACCTGACCGCAGGGGTCATCACCATGCCGCAGTACCTGCGCAAGCGCTTTGGAGGCCATCGCATCCGCCTCTACCTGTCTGTGCTCTCCCTCTTTCTGTACATCTTCACCAAGATCTCGGTGCGCATGTGCGGGGAGGTGGGGGGGGATGGGTGGGCTCCAAGAAGGGTGGGGCAGGAGAGTACAGTGGAGGGAGGTCTTCCTGAGAAATTGTTCTACCAATCCGACGGGAGACGTGGGCACAGTGGGTGAGACCTGGGAAGGTGAATGGTGTTTGCACTTTTGAAGTGTGACCAGGTAAGTTGATTGCCTGGCTAGGATTTGGACCTGGATCACTGTCCCTTGACCCTGGGCCCTGACCTTTGTGCCCCTGCCTTTTTCCCCCACAAGGTGGACATGTTCTCGGGGGCAGTATTCATTCAGCAGGCCCTGGGTTGGAACATCTATGCTTCTGTCATTGCGCTCCTGGGCATCACCATGATTTACACTGTGACAGGTGGGCCCAGCACCAGTGTGGTATGGGGGACTGGTCTGGGCTGGTATTGAAAGCGATGGTTTCATTTAGGGCTGCTACATGGGGTGGTCAAGTTTGGAAGTGTGGGGTCAACTGAGCTTGAACTCTGGGCCTGGGTGCTGTCCCTAAGCTTTTTTGCTCAAGGCTTGTGCTCTACCATTTTGAGCTATAGTGCTTCACTATCCATACCTCCCACAACCGCACTCTCTCTCCCTACTGTCTTCCTATGCAGAAGCCTAGGTGCCCATCTTGTGCTGGGCTTCAGGGTGGGAAACAGGGAGAAATGGGAAAAAGAATGGACTTGGCCAGTCTGTAAGATCTCTGTTCAAACCCAGTATAGCTCCAAGGCCCTCAGGGTGAGCCCCAGAGAACATGTCCAACAGTATTGGTGAGCTTGTTGCCAAGATGGCCTCCAGGATGGAGACTTGAACCCCTGAGAATCATCTGTCCAAGTCAGATGTAGGGGCCCCACAGTGGGGGGAGATCCTGCTGGTGTGTCTGCCAAGAGGGCACCATAGAGGTTAAAATTCAGGCTCCATTCTGCTCTCCTAGGCCTTTGCTTCTTGCTGCCCAAGGGTATAAATGGATCTCCATTTAACAATCTGCTCTCTGAGGTGGGGTATTTTTCACTATGCTGGGGATCAGGAACTGGGGCTGTTTCCATTGACTCAGGCCTGTTGCAGGGGGGCTGGCGGCGCTGATGTACACTGACACCGTGCAGACCTTCGTCATTCTTGCGGGGGCCTTCATCCTCACCGGTTATGGTAGGGGGCTGGGCCAGTGGAGGAGGGGCATGATCATCTCTGGCAGGGGAGGCCCGGGCCTTAGCACTGATGCTGGGTCCTCTCTTGACAACCTTGCCCACACAGCTTTCCACGAGGTGGGCGGGTACTCTGGGCTCTTCGACAAATACCTGGGAGCAGTGACTTCACTCACCGTGTCCGAGGATCCGGTTGTGGGCAACATCTCCAGCTCCTGCTATCGGCCAAGGCCTGACTCATACCACCTGCTTCGGGACCCTGTGACAGGGGATCTGCCGTGGCCCGCACTGCTCCTGGGGCTCACCATTGTCTCGGGCTGGTATTGGTGTAGTGACCAGGTATGCAGCCAGGGCTGGGGGTCCTCCCTCCCTGGATGGAGCAGAGATGAGCTGACCACCAATCTTCCAAAGTGTGGTCAGACGGTGTGGAACCCGGTGAGGGTGGGGCTTAAACACATGGAGCTAGTACCTGGTGGTGGAAATATACAAGACGCACTGCAGAGCCAGAGGATGGACAACCACTGGAGTGGGGATGGGAAGGGGTGGCCAGGCCTGAGCGGGAGGGGTCGGTCTGCACATGGCTCCCCCAGTAGTAGGTTGCCCATCACAGGTCATCGTGCAACGCTGCCTGGCTGGAAAGAACCTGACGCACATCAAGGCAGGTTGCATCTTGTGCGGCTACCTGAAGCTCACACCCATGTTCCTCATGGTCATGCCTGGGATGATCAGCCGCATCCTTTACCCAGGTAAAGTCGGCCTCAGTCTGGCCCCTTGTCCCCCTCACAGACCTTCCAGAATTTGGTACTTGCCCCCCCTTTCCCTCCAGGGGTCCCATTGTTCTCCTTCTGGGGTTACCCACCAACCCTAATTCCCAGACCCAGCTGTCCTAGCTGCCTTTGGGTTGCTTTCTTGTAGATGAAGTGGCATGCGTGGTGCCTGAGGTGTGTAAGCAGGTGTGTGGCACGGAGGTGGGCTGCTCCAACATCGCCTACCCGAGGCTCGTGGTGAAGCTCATGCCGAATGGTGAGGGCGGGTCCACACCCTGCTGGGCTGGGCAGCTGCAGACTGCCAATGGAGGGGTCACCCTTGCAATGCCCACACCTGCCTGGCACCCCCTCCCTCCTCCAGGGGAGGAGGGCTGCAGCCTCACGGCTCCCGTTGGCCACAGGTCTGCGTGGACTCATGCTGGCTGTCATGCTGGCGGCGCTCATGTCCTCACTGGCCTCCATCTTTAATAGCAGCAGCACGCTTTTCACCATGGACATCTACACGCGCCTGCGGCCTCGTGCGAGCGATGCGGAGCTGCTGGTAGTTGGCAGGTGTGCCCCAGGCCTCCATCCTGCTCCACCAAAGAACCTGGGTAGGAGCTGGGCGCTGGTGGCTTGCACCTGCAATCCTAGCTACTCAGGAGGCTGAGATCTGAGGATTGCAGTTTGAAGCCAGCTTTGGCAGAAAAGTCCCCATGAGACTCTTATAGACAAGTACCCGTCAAAAAACTGGAAGTAGAGCTGTGGCTCAAAGTAGTAGAGCCCTAGTCTTGAGCAAAAGAGCTCAGGGACAGCGCCCAAGCCCTGAGTTCAAGCCCCATAATTGACAAAAAACCAAAACTAAAACCAAAGCCAAAAGAACTTGGGTAAGAGCCAGGGCCAAGTGCCTCATGCCAGTAATGCTAGCCATTCAGGAGATCTGAAGATTGTGGCTTGAAGCCAGCCTGGGAAGGAAAAGTCCCTGAGACTCATCTCTGATTAAGCACAAAAAAGCCAGAAGTGGAGCTGAGGCTCAAGTGGTAGAGTGCTAGCCTTACCTCTTAGCCAAAAAACTAAGTGACAGTGCCCAGTCTCTTGAGTTCAAACCGTAGTCCTGGTACTCAAACACACAGGAGCCTGAGGAAGGGCATCGATCATTGGATAGAAAACCTCTTGTTCTCCAAACCACAGGCTCTGGGTGGTGTTCATCGTAGCAGTGTCAGTGGCCTGGCTCCCAGTTGTTCAGGCTGCCCAGGGCGGCCAGCTGTTTGATTACATCCAATCGGTCTCCAGCTACTTGGCACCGCCCGTGTCAGCTGTGTTTGTGCTTGCGCTCTTTGTGCCCCGAGTTAATGAAAAGGTGAGCAGGGTGGGTATTTGCAAGCTTGGTCCCAGGCTCCAGCATCCTGAGCAGGCTGACACCATTTCCCCTGCAGGGTGCCTTCTGGGGACTAATTGGGGGCCTGGTGATGGGCCTAGCTCGCCTCATTCCCGAGTTCTCCTTCGGTTCGGGTAGCTGTGTGAAGCCCTCAGCGTGCCCTGCACTCCTCTGCCGGGTCCACTACCTCTACTTTGCCATCATCCTCTTCATCTGCTCTGGCCTCCTCATCCTCATCATCTCCTTGTGTACTGCACCCATCCCACAAAAGCACGTAAGTGCTGACCTCTGGATGGGCAGTCTGGGTGAGCGGGCATGGACTGCACCAACTGCCTCTGCCGCCCTGCTTCAAGGCATGTGCAGTGAGCCTGAAAGTCTGTATTTGAGGGTGGGTAGGAGCAGGTCAGGGGTCTCTCTTGAAGCTGCATTTACACAGCAAGGACATTTTTTTTATTTAAATGACATTTGTTTGAAATGGTTTAGGAGGAGATACATGGAATGTTTTAGAGGGTAGGTGATGAATGCCCCCCAAAATCAGCTCTTGGCATGGTCTCTGGAACTCAAATCATAGGCTGCCCTGGCTGGCGAAGTCTGGGTGAGCTGGGTCAGGCTGGGTGTACAGACTGGATGCGGGGCAGCTTAGGAGGGAATGGACAGAGCTGGCGTGCCCATGGAAACTGAGGGGCCTGTGGTGTGGGGCGGGACAGCAGAACTCCCACTTGGCCCCTGCTCCCACCCCTTCCCAGCTCCACCGCCTGGTTTTCAGTCTCCGGCACAGCAAGGAGGAGCGGGAGGACCTGGATGCTGATGAGCCCCAAGGCCCAGCTTCTCCTCCTGTACAGAACGGATGCCCAGAGCATGCCGTGGAGATGGAGGGTAAGGTGCTGCCCAAGCAGGGGGCCCGGGAAGTCCCGGAGCCCACTCCCTCCAGACTAACTGCTGGCCTTGGTTTCTCTCAGAGCCGCAGTTGCCAGCCCCAGGCCCCTTCCGCCGGTGCCTGCTCTGGTTCTGTGGCATGAGCAAGGGTGGGGCAGGGGGCCCTCCACCCCCGACGGAGGAGGAGGTGGCGGCAGCAGCCAGGCGGCTGGAGGACATCAGTGAGGACCCTAGATGGGCTCGTGTGGTCAACCTCAACGCCCTGCTCATGATGACAGTGGCCGTGTTCCTCTGGGGATTTTATGCATGAGTTCAAATGTGTTGGACACCATGAACCACACAAGCAGGGCATTAAAAAGGCTGTGCCTTGTAAAATGTGGGGATGTGAGGCAGCTGGCAGTGGTTCCCAGAAAAGGGGAAGGGGCAGAGGAAGGGTGGGAAGGCCCCAGGTTCCCTTCTGTCTGCCTGGGGTCCAATCCAGCTCATTGGCAGTCACTTCTCATGAGGTGAGTGGCCAACTGGCCACAGTAATGTGCATGAGCAAAAATAAAGTTGTCTTTCCTTCATCCTGCTGTGGCCATGGACTGCTCACAAGACCTTCTTTTCCAGAGATGGGAGCCATGTGGCCCTCCACTCATCCACCTCCAGGTGGTGCTTCTCAGTCTTCCAGCCTGCAGCCTGCAATCCTGGGGAGAGGGCAAGGGGTGTCTGATGCTACACAAGAGCCTGGGCTAGCAGGAGTAGGGGTGAATTGGGGTAGGTATGCAGTGGTACAGGCTGGAGGAAGGGAGTGGGGCCCTTCTTGGCTCCTCTGCTGGGTAATCTCTGACAAAATGTAAGGTTGAAACCTCATCTGGTTGCAGCCAAAATCTAGAGATTGCACATGGAAAGGGGGTGGAGTAGAGTAACATGAAAGGTCATTTTCAAACTGGGAGCTAGTGGCTCACGCCTGTAATACTAGCTACTTAGAAGCTTGAGATCTGAAGATTGTGGTTGGGAGCCAGCCCAATCAGGAAAGTCAGTTGAGACGCTTATCGCCCTTGAGCCAGCAAAAAGCCATAAGTGGACCTGTGACTCAAGTGGTAGAACACCAGCTTTGAGAGATAAAGCTAAGGGATAGTGCCCAGGCTCTGAGTTCAAGCTGAGTATCAGCACAAAAGGGGAAGGGAGAGGTCATTCTTAGTAACTCGAACTCCTAAATGCTAACTTGGATTACGTATCAAAGCTAACATAGCTTCAAGAGATCAGTCTAACTTCCTTAATCTATACAGGAAAACAGTCCCAGATTTCATCCAGGTCACTCATCTCCCAGGTGAAAGCACAGAATAAAGACAGGGCTGCAGCCTGAAGGGCTCAGGGCTGTGAAGTTGTAGGGTTGATGTTACCTTTCAAAAACTCTGGGAATAGCTTGTCCAGCACTTGGTATGTCTCCCTGACAATGGCACCGCCATCTTTCTCAGGACCTGTCAGGGGTGGGTGCAGAATCAGCTCTGGTGTCTTCAGTGGGACAGCCAGCTCATCTTCCCTCCACCCCACAGTGTGGACATGAGGCTCTTACCTGCCTGAACTTGACTTCTCAGCTCCTCCAGCTCTCCTGGAAGGGGTCCATCTTCCTGCAGAGCTCCAAGCACCAAACCATGTGTAGCAGCCCTTAGGACAGTCTCAGGGCCTGCCATCTGGCTCAGAACCACCTGTACCTGGTCTGGAGAGACCCGAGGGCAGATAAATCGCAGGGAAGACCCGTGTCCTCAATACTCAGTCCTTGCACTCTGCTTTACCTATCTGCCCCAAGGCCTTAGTGAGGAATACAAGGTCCTTTCCCCATTTCTCCTTTCCAGCTTCTCCTGTTGCTTCTCATCTCTCTAGCCAAACTGAAATATTCAATTTCTAAATATAACTTTCTACCAGCTCACGGCAGAGGGCTTCTGCTGGTGAGAATGAACGCCTTTCAACATGCCAATGGCAAAACAACTCAGGATGGGAGAGCAGAGTCCCCCCCCACTGACAGCCAACCTCAGTGTAATTTGAATGTGTCGCAATGGAGAGTGTTTGCACACAATCCCAGGACAATATCTCAGGTAATAAGGCAGCTATTGTGAAGGTGCAGTGAATTTCACTGGGGCAGGCAGCTTGTAACTTGGGTGGGTCAGTGTAGTCTACAGCAGTCTCCAAACTGTCCCCTGAACTTGGGCCCTGGAGCTGGAGGGGGTCTCAGGCTGGGAGAATGTGGATATACTCACGTCGTGATGGAGTCCAGCGAAGGAGGTAGGGCTCCTGGTGCCCTTCTACCAGCTGCTGCAGCTCAGACACACTGGCAGGGAGAAGATTGCAGTGGGCAGGGGAAACAAGGCAGAAGGACCCACCTGGCCAAGCTGTTAATCCTAACTGTTCACATACCCCAGCGGTTCCTTAGACATTGCGGGAACCCCCACATCCATCCTTCCCTTCTTCCTATATACAGTCATCCATGACCACCCACCAACCTTCCTTCATCCAACCCCTTACTTGTGCTCTGCATTTGATGCCCCCTGCATCCCTCAAGTACTTATGCTGTCCCCCAAGTCTGTATCTCAATTAGGGAGATGGGGGTTGGTGAGGGGGGCCACTAAGGGAGGCAGGAAGGAGTGGGAGGCTCTGGGCCACTCACCTGGAAACCAAGCAATGTAAGGGAACCCCCAGGGACAGAGACAGAGATGGCCCGAAACCTGTGGGAGGCTGGAGTCAGGAGGCCCAGGCATGGAGAAATTGAGGAGATACAGGACATAAGACACAGGACATGACACCAAGGGGCTGGGTCACCTGTCCACAGTGGCTCCATCTGATTGGCTGAAGCTGGGTCAAGTATCTCTCCCTTCTGAAGGAAGTGCTTCAGGACCAGCCGGAGCCGGTTTTCATTCAAGGTCTCCATGACAAGGGCCCGGACTGCCCGGTAGTTGGCATAGATGTGGAGAGCCGTGAGGAGGAAGAAACATCCGAGGCTGAGGCTGGGACAAGACAGTAGGTGGCCAGGGAAGAGGCCCAGCTGGTGGCCTCTTCACCCGCCATGCTCCTGGGCTTACCTAGGGCAACCCGACACCAGAGGTAGCATCAACAGGCTCACCAGGAGTCCTGCTAGGTTCACCAGTGTCTCCTAGAAAATGGCACACAGGTCCAGAGTTGGAGGGCTCCCCTCCAGAACTTTCCAGATGCTTCCTATCTGATGGGATGTTAAATAACTTTTAGTGTTTTAGGTGAGTGAGCTGCCATTAAAAGACTACTATATCTTCCTTTGCCTAGGAAGACATAGCTCCTTAGGACAAGTCTTGTTTGGCTTGCAAAAGGGACCAGGGAAGCCCATACTCAGAACTCCATGTGGGGAGCTAGTTTTCAACAATGGTTCAAACAGGGACCTGTCTCCTATCTCTTGGTACTCATTAACTGGCAAACAACTGCAAGGGGGGCCTAGGAACCACCTGGGAGGAAAAGCAACAGACCCAAACCTCTTCCTGTGTGAATCAATGCCACTGCAACCCTCTGATGACCAGACTGGGTAGGCTATGGGAATCAAGGCAAGAATCAAGGGCCTCAGGAGCTCAGGAGGAAAGTCATCCTGGCCAGGCTGCCCTGTGTCTGCCTCACTGGGGAAGCCCTGGGGCTTTGGGACCCAAAACTGGAAAGAATGGGGTCTGTGTGTATGTGTGGGTGTTGGTGGTGGGAGGGTATGGGGAACAGGGCTGACACCAGTGAGAGGGGACGCTAAAGATAAGGGCCTGGATTATACGTATTACTCCTACTTTTGCAAACTGTAAATTTCAGGTTGGAAGAGACCTTGGGACAGAAGTAGTTTTGGAGAGAAGGCACATGCCTGAGGCACCCGGGTGGCCTGGGCTTCTCCGTGCTTTAGATCTCCTGTCACGCTGTAAGCACTGGATGAGCTCACAGAAATACTTGGCATGAGGTCACATGCTTGACCAATATTTGCTTCGTTATTATTATTATTAAGAAAGAATAAAAGAAGACTGGAAGGCAGGACTGGCTAGGATAGAGGATTTGAAGCTGCTTTAGTGTCAGAGAAAACCTCCCATTCCCAGGGCCTCACTCTCATCTCTAAAGCATCTCAGTACCTGACAGGGTTAGGGTGAGTTACAGGTGTCTCTCTCACAAGCACTCAGCACAGGGGTTTGGGGAGTGGTTACTGCACAGTTCAGTCTTAGAGATGTCCTGTTCCAGGCTTGTTGGGTCAGGTGGAGGGGCGAGGCACAAGGCCTGCTACACTGGTAAGTGGAGGCCTCTGGCCAGTGACCCACAGCCAAGTACCATGCACCTGCCCACAAGGGTCTCATGTGGTCGGAGTCCTCAGCCCCCAGGGTAGGGCTATGGCCTACAGAGCCTTTTCTGGGCCATCCTAGCAATGGGAAGGGGGTGACATGGATTTTCTGCCACCAGAACCATGCCAATAGACCTGACCTTATATCCTGGAGGTCACAGCAGGGGACACTTATGCTTCTTTCTGCCCTTTCCCAGGGGCATTTAAGGTATTTTCCTTCATATCCCTCATTGTGGGCTGTCCTGTCCCCTCCTCCCCACTTCTCCGCTCTTACATACCATCCTTGGTCCCAGCTGCTTACCTGGCTGCTGTCCTTGGCCGACACATCAGCCATGTTGTTTCTCCGGGCCTGGTGCACAGTCAGCGCAGCCCTTGTGGCCCCACCAGCCACACTCACAATGCACTGTGGGGAGAGAGGGAGGGTGAGGGTGGGTGGGCCATGTGCTATAGCAATACAAGCCCTGGAAATCTCTCCCTGGGATCTCTGGTGGGAAAGATCATCTATGAGGGTCACTCATTGCTATGTGCATGTAGTTTTCATCAAGCCTCTTTCAGATGCTTGACAGGTTAGGGTGTGGTAATACAAGTCAGACAGGGGCCCTGCCCTCATAAAGTTTATGGACATGGGGAGGAACTAGCTCGCTCAAAGTCAAGAGGAAAGTGATATAAAATGAGGCTGGAGTGATTGGCATGTCCTGTCCATGTGCAGACTTGATAAGATCTTTGTGTGTGTCTGTGCTGGTATAGGGGCTAGAACTCAAGGCCTAGGTGTTGTCCCTTAGCTTTTTTCATTCCATGCTAGCACTCTCCCATTTGAGCTACACCTCCACTTCCAGCTTTTTGGTGGTTAATGGGAGGTAAGTCTCACAGACTCTCCTGACTGGGTTAGCTTCGAACTGTGATCCTCAGATCTCAGCATCCTGAGTAGCTAGGATCATAGTCTGAGTTGGGATACTTGTAGCTGCCATTCCATAAGTACCTGTGTGGCGTCCTTTCACAGATGGGAGAGGGGAACTGTGTTCTATCCAAACATGTTCTTTTTCTCAAAGTCTGAGACCTAGCTAGAAAGCTAGTCCCCAAATGTGGACACAGGACTCACACCACCCTCTCCATCCATGACAGCAGGCACACTGCTGAGGGCTGGCTGAGGCCTCAGAGATACACCTAAACTTTCCCATTCCTTTAGAAGTGCCCTGAGTGTGGGGCCCAGGGGTGCATACACAGCACCATCAGTGCAAGTATCTCAGCATGGGGTGCTCTAGAGGTGGGTACCTTGGCTAGGTTGCTGGTGCTGACAGTCATTGTGAAGCAGATTGGGTAGATGGGAGCCATAATCTCCAGGAACATGGCTATATCATTGAGGATGTCAGCAAAGAGCCTGGGGAAGAACCAGAGGTTAGAGGTCAGAGACAAGAGATTTTTACAACACAGAGCTGTCCTCCCCTCCCTTCATCCCGGCCTCTGCTCACCTCCACTGCTTTGCATTACAGTCCAATTTGCTCCTGTGGGGACAAGAGCTTGTTATAATTTAGACTGAAGGCACTGTGTGGGGAAAGACACATAACTCCAGCCAGACACCTGTCCTCATACCCTGTCACTGCCTGAAATGCGACCACTGGCTGGGAGGATGCAGTGACCCTTGAGTGTTTTGCGTGTTTCCCCCTTACTAATACACAACTTACTAAACCAATGTTTGATGGCTGCTCCCTATGCTCTGGTACTCTACTCCTGGGTTGCGCTAGCTTCTCCTATTTCATTGAGGGTTCCCAGCAAAAAAGTTCATAGTCTTGGGACAGACAAACTTAACTCTAAACTGGGTATAACCCCACACATTACAGATAACCAGGCAAGGCTCCCTGGCTCCTGTGGACAGTGGGGTGCGGGAGGCCAAGACAAAGAGCTGGGCCCCAACACTCAGGCGTGGGATAGTCAGCTACACAACCCTGCAGATAGCCACTTCTGTCTTGTGCCAGGTAGCAATTTCCAGGTCAAGGGGCTTGGGCAAGTAAATTCTCCTCTTTTTGGTGTGCTTCACAACTTTAAAATGTACAGTCAATCCCACCCTGTAAAACTGTGGCAGTGGTTAGACACAGTATAGAATGCTGTGGAACACAGCTGGAGCTCGTTTATTGAGTATTTACTACCATGTAACACAGTAAGCAAGCTGCCAACTCTCTCAGTGAACTTGGGTGGTTACAATGAAATGTGGATATACACACACATTATTAGTTGTGGGCTTAAACTCAGGGTCTGGAAGCTGTTTCTAAGCTCTTTGGCTCAAGGGTAGTGCCCTACCACTGTATGTGGCTCAAAGTTTTTGAGTGGTTAACTGGAGATGAGTTCCATGGGGACTTGTCTGCTCCAGCTGGCTTCAAACCACAATCCTCAGATCTCAGCCTCCTGAGTAGCTAGGATTATAAGCATGAGCCACCAGCATCCCATGCCGATAATAGTTTTTAAATCATTCCTATGGGCATACTGCCAGAAGCTGGCAGATGGGAAGACTCACCCCTTCCACCAAGCAAAGACGATGCGGCCCAGCATGCCAGCTGAATCTGTAGAAGAGAAGGTCCTGGTAAGGACAAGAGAGACAGTGCCTGGCAGACCCTAGCACTGAGCTCTGCTCTTGGGCACTCAGGCCTCCTATGAGACATGCTTAACCAAGCTGGACTCAAGGGAGATGACTAAGAACTTAGCTAGACACCTGGAATACCTTTTCCTTCTGATTTTCAGTCTCAAGAGGGACTGTTTTCTTTCATATACAAGTCAGCTGAATCTCAGAGACAAGAGATGGATAAAATGGGGACATCTGTAAGAAAATTGGAACCTCCAGCTTTTTGGGAAGACTAGGGGGATGTGGCAACACTGGGTTTGCCTTACCTCACCATCATCACTAAAAGGAGCATGTATACAACAAGCCCCCAGACAGCCAGCTCTCCTCCATCTCTATCCTGTGAGGTCCTGGGGCTTTATAGGCCCACTTCCTGTCACTCACCTAACCTCTTCCCTCCATGCACATTATATTCTAAATAAAGTTCTCATTGCTTTACTTAGCAGATCAACTAGTGACTTTAAACACATGAAGATTGCTTTTACTGCTTAGTGGGAGCCCACTGGACCAGACTCCATTATTCTTGCCTTTCGTGGCACACTTATATAGCCAACCAGATGTGTTGGGGCTACCTGTGGATCTTTGAGGCAGTGTGCAGGGCCCTTGTGAGAATCTGGAGGTTGACACTAGGCTGCACTGACACATACCCTCTACTATCTCAAAGTTGCATTGCCCATCAGAATAGGAAACAATTCCTCTGTCACACAATGATCAAAGAGTAGGACCTACAAACTTTTGAATCTTACTAACAAATCAGCTAGCTACAAATTATATTCAGTGCCAGAGTGTGGTAGGTAAGGGTGGATAGGGAGGATGTTTGTGGTAGCTACATGGTAGGTGCATATTGTGACATTTGAGTTTGAGGCCAGACCAGGAAAAAAGTTTGCAAGATCACATCTTAACAAGCAAGCCAGATGTGGTGATTCTTCCTCTTTAATCCCAGTTACATAGCAGTTAATAGAAAGATCTTGATCTGATGCCAGTTGGGCACCATGTATGAGACCCCCCTTTGATAAATAAATGATGGCTGGAGGTGTGGCTCAAGTGGTAGTGAACCTCTACTTCCAAGCTTTTTGCTGATTAATTAGAATTAAGAGTCTCAGGGATTTTCCTGCCTGTGCTGGCTTCAAAGTATAATCCTCAGATCTCAGCCTCCTAAGTAGCTAGGATTACAGGTATTAGCTATGCAAATTTTCAAAAAAGCTGCATATACTCAGCGAATGGTCGCTATGCTTATTTATAGCATCATTACAATTCCGGATGCAGACTCTCTGTATGTGGATACAGTCATTTTTCATGGCCTCCAGAACCTCCTTTCTCCTCCTCAGGACCAACTCCATCCTCGAATTCCCTGCAACCTAATCATCTGGCTAACAGTTTTAGCTCATAAACTTGCACAAAATTTCTAATCTAAGGATGGGCTGAGGAGAAGAAGACTTGCTCCTGTATTTCCATCAGGGCCCAGAGCTGGAGGCCACATCGCTGCTGCTGCTGCTGCTGGTTAGGGGAGGGGGGTGGTGGTGGTTAGGATGGGGCTTTGTACTGGGAGAAAAAAAAAAAGAGGCCAGGGCCCCGATCCACAGGTGCCCCCCCCCCCCCAGGTGTCAGCTCACCTTTTACCAGCCAGGTGGCGGTGGCGGCCGACACCGAGGCTTTCGCGTTCCCCACCCCCAGACCCAGCAAGACGGCCTGGGTGGCCAGGGAGCCCGAGAGGCTGGAAGCAAAGGCCTGGAGAAAAAGAGGGGGTGGTGGTGGAGGTGGTGGTGAGGGTTTGCAGGGAAGGAGGGGGGGCGAGGGTCTGGGGCGGCCAGGGAGGGGGGACGAGGGTCTGGGGCGGCCAGGGAGGG
>NW_012267230.1:6314241-6323405 GCF_000151885.1 Dipodomys ordii
TCCTCCCCGCCACTCGACGCGTGGCGACGGCGGCGACGCGGAGATGCACTTCCGGCCCGGCGACGGCGACCGCACGGGGCCAATCTTGTGCACTTCCGGCCCCGGGGATGGCGCCCGCGGGGGGGACAATCTTCTCCCGCCACACGGACGCTCGCCTCTGTGCTGCCCCTTGTCCAGCGGGAAGAGCTGGTCACAGCATCCCCCGGGGCTCCTGCCCCTCTTCCGACATCCCTGCGATACTATAGACTTAAAAAAGAAGTTCTTTGTAACATTTGGTAGCAATGAGGGCCTTATCAAGACACCAGTAACAGCTTCCAGGAACAGCTTTCCAGAGAAGGAAAAAAGGCGTCTTTAGGGAGAATAGTTGTATTTGAGATCTCATTGGACCACCTAAGTTTCATCTGAGGTTCCTTCTTAGCTATGGGGCCAGGGATAATATATTTATTTTTACCCTTGTCTTATTTTGGATGGTCTTTCCTCTTAGGTAGGCCCAAGTTAGCCTGGTTCTTGTGATGGAGAGCAGGCAGGCAGAGAACTCTCCAACCTCCTGCTTCTGGCTTTTGAGGGTTAGGATTACAGGTGTATGCCACTAGGCCCGGTTTATTTTTACTCTTTATTCCTAGTACTACCTGATTCGTGGTAGGAGTGCACAGAGGTAGACTAAATGAATACATGATGGGAAGAAATTGGTCAAGTTAATCCTGGAGGCCTGTTAAGGTAAAACCTAAATAAGCCTTCTAGCTTCACTTGCTTTTAGCTGACATTAAAAAGTACTAATTTGGGTCAGGCACTGGTGGCTCACACCTGTAATCCAAGCTGCTCAGGAGGCTGAGATCTGAAGATGGTCGTTCCAAGGAAGCCCAGGCAGGAAAGTCCATGAAACTCTTATTTCCAATTAACCCCCAGAACGCTGGAAGTGGAGCAGTGGTTCAAATGGAAGAGGGCTAACCTTGAATGAAACAGCACCCAGGCCATGAGTTCAAGTCCCAGGACTGGTACAAAAATTTTACTAATTTGGGAGGTCATAGAGCTGAGCAATATTAGTTTCCCATTAGCTTTTCTGTAGATACAACCTCTGATGTGGGCATTAGGGTGATAACGTCTACCTAAATTACGTTTTAGAGTCTTGAAGGTCACTTTTGCTGAAAGTACTAACTCTTAGGTTTACAGTTGTCTGCAAGATGATTAAGACAAGGCTGAAAACTTTGCATGTTATTCAGGACTTAACAAAGGTTCTATCGAAGGTTGACTGGACCTAAATATGTCTAACGTTCCTCTTCCTCTCCAAGGGTGAAGACACCAATATAAGAATACCTATCATTTCCCTGCTGTTCCTCCTTTTCCTCCATATAAAGCCCTTTCACACTCCTGAGTTCCACAAGACCTCCTCTTCCTTCTTTTTCTTTTTTTTTTTTTGGGGGGGGGTGCTGTACCTTAGCTTTTTTGCCCAAGACTGGCATACTACCACTTGAGCCACATCCCAACTTTTGGCTTTTTGGTGGTTGAAGAGGAGAGTCTCATGGATCTGACTACTGGAGCTTTGAACTCAGGGTCTTCTATTTGCTAGGCTGGCTTGTTCTGTTGGTGCTCTACCACTTGAGCCACATTTCCATTCTGTTTTTTTTGATGGTTACTTTGGAGATGGAGTGTCTTAGACTTTTCTGCTTGTGCTGACTTGAAACTATGAGCTACCAGGTCCCAGCCTGCTGAGTAGCTAGGATGACAGGTGTGTGAATCACCAATGCTTGACTTCCCTCCGTGGTCTTTTTAAACCAGCAAATGAAATTATCTTAGTTTCTAGCTTGACATTCTTCATCTTCTCTGACTCATGTGGCCCCAGCTGACAACTCGCTACTTGAAGTTTCTGATTCTCCCAAACTATCACTTTTCTCAGGAACATCAGCCAGGAACACCCTTTCTTACCATCCTTACCTTATCTGATACTTACAAGGAGTCTTTGGGCCTGAGATAAAGAATATTTTACTTAAATTTTTTTTTGAAATTTTGAGTTTCCTGGTAGAGTGAAAAATCAAAAGGTAATAAAATTGTGTTACAATTTAACTGTTAGCCTCTGTGAGTGTACTAAACTCTGACACCAACCTTTTTTTTTTGTTGTTGTTGTTAGTCATGGGGCTTGAACTCAGGCCTGGGCACTGTCTCTGAACTCTTTTGTTCAACAGCTCTTTTGTTCAAGGCTAGTGCTTTACCATTTTGAGCCACAGCATTACTTCTGGTTTTCTGGTGGTTAACTGGAGATAAGAGTCTCATGGACTTTCCTGTCTGGGCTGGCTTTGAACTGTGATCCTCAGATCTCAGCCACCTGAGTAGCTGGGATTGCAAGTGTGAACCACCAGCACCTGGCTGATGCCAAGCTTTATGAATGAATTATATCTGAAGGCCCCTGCTTGTAGGTTCTGCTCATGGTTATAACTGCAAGGCTGGGGGTAACTTATCTATTTCTTTGGCCTCAAGTTTTTTCAGTCAGTGTAGCATTTATTTAGCTATTAATATGCTACTTGAAGCCAGCTTATATTTGCTTTTTAAAAATTACCTTACTTTAGTTATATGGAAAAGGATTTCATAGTTGCATTTCTGTTCATATTGATAATATGTTTGAATCAATTCATATTTGCTGTGTGTGTGTATGTGTGTGTGTAAGTGCTAGTACTGGGGCTTGAACTCAGGGCTTGGGTGCTGTCCCTTAGCCTTTTTGCTCAAGGCTGGTGCTCTACCACTTGAGCCACACCACCACTTCCAGCTTTTTGCTGGCTGTGATCCTCAGATCTCAGCCTCTTGAGGTGCTAGAATTACCGGCAAGAGCCAACAATGCCTGACTTCCTTGTTTTGTTTTTGTTTTTGTTTTGAGATACAGTCTCATGTTGCAGTCCAGGCTGGCCTCATACTTAGGATCTTCCTTCCTCAGCCTCCCCAGTGCTGGGGTTACAGGCATGTACATTATGGAGCACATCTGGTCAAGCCCTGTTCTCTCCTCTTACAGACTTCATCTGCAAAACATACTTATGAGGATACACACTTGACAACAGTACCTGACTTACATGAATGAAAGTTGCTTCCCCCTTCCCCCTCTTTTTTTGGGTACAGGGTCTTCCTATGCAGCCTGGCCTGGTCTTGAACTTCTGATGTCACTTGTGCTGCTGTTTGTCCTCTGTGGATTGGGAGAATGATTGTCATTGCATTGTGGCCCAGCGGCTCAGTAAATGTTTCTTTTGCATTTGGTGGTGGCGGGCAAGCTGCTCCTGGTTTGGTTCTTGCGTTTATCTGTATCTTGCGGTCTCTCTATCTTTCTAGTTCCAGGCGAGCCTCACCACCCTCCTTCTCCACTCCAGGTTGACCTATCACACTCACCCAGCGCCCAGATGTAGGGCGTTTCCTTCTTAAGCTGACAATTGACTCCTTGCCCACATCTAGCTCCACACAGCACACATCCAGACCCTGACTGGCGTGTGTGGGACGGACAGGACACTGCTGGATTTGAAGGTGAGCGCTCCATGGGAGAATCTCAGAGTAGAGCAGAGGTTTGGGAGGAAACAAAGAGCTTTTAAAAGGGGGCGAGGGAAAATACTCAAGGGTGAGGGAACAGGATAATTACA
The DNA here is from genome assembly GCF_000151885.1 of Dipodomys ordii. Lineage (NCBI taxonomy): Eukaryota > Metazoa > Chordata > Mammalia > Rodentia > Heteromyidae > Dipodomys > Dipodomys ordii. Next base: position 6,317,853 of record NW_012267230.1, read on the forward strand.
TCCCACCTCTTTCTCTAACCAGGAAGATGGCCCTGCTCCCAGCCAATAAGGACCTCATTTCTAAAGGAGTGAAGGAATTCAGTGTTCTGCTGAATCAGCAGGTAAGCTTGGATTCTCTGTTCCAAAGGGCAGGGCTGGAGAGAGTGTGTGTTGGGTGAGGACAGTAGAAAATGGTTCTTCTTTGAATATGATGCTGCAAGGGTAATGGTGACATTGAGGAGAAGCTAGAGACAGTGAATTCAAAGCAGAGAAAGGAGGATGTGAGAATCTGTGACACTGGCTCTCCTCTTCCTTCCTTCCTTCCTTCCTTCCTTCCTTCCTTCCCTCCCTCCCTTTCTCCCTTCCTCCTTTCTTTCTTTCCTCCTTCTCCTCCTCCTCTTTCTGCTTGGTACTGGGGCTTGAACTCAGGGCCTCACACTTGGCTTTTATGCCCAAGGTGGGTACTCTACCACTTGAGCCACAACTGCACTTTGAGCTTTTTGCTGCTTAATTGGAGATAAGCTTCTCACAGACTTTTCTGCCTGGGCTGGCTTTGAACTGTGATCCTCAGATCACAACTTCCTGAGTAGTTAGGATTACAGAGGCCCGAGCCCAGTCATTAGCAATGGGCCACCAGTGCCCAGCCTATTCTGGCATTCCCGAATCAAATTACTCACCACATTTCCCCTTGCCAACGCCCTCCCTCCTACCGCAGGTCTTTGAGGATCCTCTTGTGTCTGAGGATGACATGGAAAAAGTGGTGAATGACTGGATGAACATCTACATCAACTATTACAGCAAGCACGTTGTAGGGGAGCCTCAGGAGCAAGACACAGCTCTGAAGGAACTTCAGCAGGAGCTGAAGTCTCTGAGCAGCCCTTTCCTGGACAAGTACAAGACCTTCCTGAAATCTCGGGAGCATCCAAATTAGACATCACCTTCTCCTAGCTCTTCAACTCTCAAACACCCCTAAGCCCTGTCTCTGTGTGTTTTATGTGTTTCATTATGGTATTACTTTACAGTGACACCCCAATAAAGACCAAGACTGGTTTTTGCTAAACTTCTGGCTCTTTTTCCCACTGTCCTTGCTTTTGTGAAGGCTGTTGGTCTGTTTTCCTTCAATCCTTTCTAGCTGAGACCTTGGAGAATGAATTCTTTACAGTAAAGGTAAGCAGTACTGGGCAGTGCTATCATAGGAGAGAAAATGCTGGAACAGGGGTGGGGAGTGGCAGAGGCAGAAAAAAAGAAAGGGTGAGAAAAACCTTCCAGAAATTGTGGTCCTGTGACTGGTGTACCTAAAAAAAAAAGTTGTTGCAGGTCTGTTCGTCTGGCTGTAGGTCTATGGTCTCCATATTTCAATCCCCTTCCCATAGCTAACCCAGTTTGAACAATAATCCAGGCTTTTCAACCACAGAATAATGCCTCCTCCCACCCCACCCCCAGACTCTCAGGAGTATGGCAGTACCTTACAGAGTTGAAAAGGGTCTTGGGAACTACCCAGCTCATCTCCTGTATTTCAGATAGGAACCCCTTGCCTTTAATCTTCACTTCCTTCAGACCTGAAGGGACAGCATCAGCTGGCTCTCCTCCCTGTCCAAGCCTCCTCCTGTCACTTCCCAGGTAGGGACACCTGTTCTTTCAGACCCTTACTTTAGAGTTTTTGGGTGGATCTAGGGCCAGGACAGTCTCACTGCCTTAAAACAGAAGGATTTTTGTTTTAGACTGCAAGGGTCTGTTCTGAGAAATCCAGAGGGCTCAAGTGGGGCTCAGGAGAGGAGTAATGGAGAGGGTGTGGCCTGAGGGCTGATGGGTGTGTCCTAACAGTGAAGGGGCGGGGTGAGGAGGCTGGAGTACATCAATTAGGTACAGTGGTGCAGTGTGGGTGGAAGGCATTTCCAGTTCTGGATTCAATGATACAAGTCTGGGCTCCACAGGGATTGTCCCTTAGGTCCTACCACCAGCAGGCTTTTTCCTTGGGGCAATGTCTCCTGTGAACAGCACTTGACCCACAAAGGATCCCTGTAACCTGTCACATCAAGGGGTCATGGTGGCTCTGTGTCCCTGCTCCTCAGAGGTAGAGTTTGTTCCTTCCTGAGGCTGTTCATTTAAATCACAAGGTGACTCAGGACTATTTTCTAGGACAGGGAAAAGCTTATCCTGGCCCCGTCTATGACAGGGCCACCTGGGCACATGCCAGAGAGTAAGGGGTGGGGAAGGAGGGCCGTGACAGAGGGGAAGTGGCACAGTGGAGGCACAGGCTGTGGTCAGGTCACTTTGGGTTGGATTTCAATGTCCTCCATGGACAAAGAGGTTACAGGCTGAGGTCCTTGCTGGCCACCTGTGACTGCTTAGTACAGATTCCTGCAATGTAGATACCTCAGGATCACTGTTCTAGAGCTCTGATACCAGTACAAGTCCTCCCTCTGTACCCTGGATTTTGTTTACAGATCTTTTATCCAGGAAGGAGGAGGAGGGAGCCAAGATTCCACCCCCTATGGTAGCTGCTCCTACACTATGGATTGTGTGAGCTGGGGCAAGGGACTCTGCCAGAGCCTCAGTTTCCCCCTGGGTAGAGTGAGGTGATTTGCAGTCCCCTGGAGCAGCACCTGACCAGCTGTCACATATGTCCATATCTGACATTCTTACTGTTTACTTTTCAGTCCATTACACCTTACACATTACATTTGGGCCCTGTGGAAGCCCAGGGTCCTGGAATCTTTTCCCTGGGCATCCAGTCTTGCCACAAAAGTCCAGTGTGAATCTAGGGTTATGTGCATCTCACATCCTGGGAATGGAAGGCTGTGAAGTCACACGAGCACTTTCTTGCCAAGAAAGTGAGAGAAACAGATGCTTTAGGTGGGAGCTCTTCAAGGCAGGGAAATGGAGCATCATTGGAAAGATTCACAGGAAGCTGAGATCCGAGGCTTGAGATCAGAAGCCAGCCCATTCTGGCAGGAAAGTCCACGAGACTCTTATCTCCAGTTAACCACCAATAGTGGAGTTGTGGCTCAAGTAATAAAGCATCTGTCTTGAGCAGGAAAGATAAGGGACAGTGCCCAGGCCCCTGAGTTCAAGCCCTAGGACCTGTTCTCTCTCTCTCCCCCTCCCTCCCTCCCTCCCTCCCTCCCTCCCTCCTTCCCTCTCCCCTCTCATACACACACAAGAGCCAGTAGTAGAGGAGGGCAGAAGTACATTCTGCATATGTATAAAAGCAGTATAATGAAACTCAGATAAAATTATTAAAAGGGAGAGGGATCTGGGTGCTGGTGTCTGTAATCCTGGCTACTCAGGAGACTGAGATCTGAAGATAAGTTTGAAGCCAGCCAGGCAGGAAAGTCTGTGAGACTCTTATGTCCAATAAACTACTCAGAAAAAGCCAGAAGTGTCGCTGTGGCTCAAGTGGTAGAGCACTAGTCTTGAGCACAAAGAGGCACAAGGACAGCTACCAGGCCCAGAGTTCAAGACTCAGGACCAGAAAAACAAACAAACAAAAAGGGAGAGGGAAGAGGGGTTAAGAAAGATGGATGAATTTGATCAAAGTAAATCATATGCATGTATAAATGTCACAATGAAATCTCTTTATGTAATGAATGCATGCTAATAAAAGTGTTAAAAGAAGATTAGAAAAACCCTCCCAAAGAGCCTCAGTCAAGAAGAACAAAGCAGGAAGAATGGTCTATTAAATTAATAAGTTCAGTGTTGGATGGTACCAGGCAGGGCTGTAATTGGGTGCTAGAAGATGAAACTAAAACCCACCTCTCCTGAGCTCCTGGCTCTTACTGTCCTTTCCATGGTGTCATTCTTCTGAGAGGTCTACCTTCAAGATGAAAAGATATGCATCATTTTTCAGCCATTTAACAGAAAAACGAAAAATCAAAAAACCTCCTTCCTCAGGGTTCCAACTCATTCAGTTTGATTGGCCACATATTCAGGGCTTAACCCACCAGGCCAATCAAAGAGAATACTCGTTGTTGATTGGCTAGGCTGGAGGTCATGTGATTTCTGTCTTCTAGATGTCCAGGAAGCTATTCCTCCTCTATCCAGGTGGAGGAACCGGTGGTGCCTGAGAGAGCAGGGTTAAGGGTGGAGCCTCTGCTTCCCGTGGCCTTATTTCTTGTGATGCTGAAACCAATTGTTCTGCAAAGGAAGATTCAATGAGCAGCTATTATGTGTCAGGGTCTTAGTAAGTGCTAGATTCAAAGAACTACAAGGCTGATACTATTCTTCATCTCGAGGAGATGGTATGCTAGCAGAGCGCAAGCAAATCAAGTAGACAAATGTAGATGGGGTTAGTTAATCCACGTTAAAAAAAAAGTCAGACAGGACAAATGGGTTGAAGAAGGTGGATGCTCTCTCTCTCTCTCTGGAGTGTTCAGGTTGGTTCTTTGCACACGTCTCACTTGCTATCTGACTTTCAGCACCAAGGACAGCAGCCAAGGGCCAATGAGCAATAGGAGTGGGAGAGCCGGTTGGTGATGGCTCAAGTGGAGTTCATTCCAACACCGTCCGATGTGCCCTTTGCTGGCCTCTTCCTCGGGGAGAACGACTGCGTGGTCCCCGTATGGTCACTACTCGTGTCCTAGGGCGCAAAAGTGACAGAGAGGGACCTGAGATATTGTCGCTGCGGCCTCCCACGAGAAAACATTCCGATGGACCACAGGGGCGCGTGCCTGGGCTGGTGCGCCAGGGCGTTGGGGGCGGACCAGGGCGCGCGCTGCGCGTGCCTCCTGTAGTCCTTGCTGGGGCTGGGCCGTCTCCCTCTCCACCCCCGCCCCCCTCCCCGCCACCAGGGCGTAGGGATGGAGTAGGCAGCTCGCGCCCCTCTGCGGGTCGTTGCTGTCCCCTCCCTCCCAACCTCCAACACGACGCCAAATGTCCATCGTTCCTTTCAGCTCAAATGTCAGTGCGTCCAAGGGCAGGGCTACAGTGCAGGGAGTTTGTGGGCTTCCTTCTTCAGGGAAATCTAGAAGTCTCGACGTTTCCAGCAAAGTAATTGCCCAGGAAAGGCTCGGCCTTTCCAAAGCCAAGCCAGCTGGCCCAACCCACGGATCCTCAGGTACTCTGGGAGGGAGGGAGAAGGCGGACCCCAGGCCCCTAACTCCTCTGCCCGGACACTGCTTCTCCTGAAATCTTCCCACCTGCATCACTGAAAGTTTGGCAACAAGTTTGCGATCCAGTACACCCTCCAAGGGGAAATCCACAAAAAATATGTCCAAGCGGTGGGGAAGTGGCAGATGTGGGCAAACGAATGATGAAATTCTATCTACCTGCCCTGCAGGGTTCTAGAAGAGAGTTAAGTGTTGCATATTTATAAAAAGAAAAAAAATCACTATTTTCTTGTTAATTCAAGTATTCATTGCATGGGGCTATTATTTTTTTTCCTTTTAATTCTTTTTTTAATTTAATTTAATTTTACTTGTGAACATACTGTACAGAGGGGTTACAATTACATGGGCAAGATAATGCGTACATTTCTTACCAAGCATTGCATCCTCCTCCTTTGTTTACCCTTCACATCCCTTCCCAGCCTCCCCCCTCCCCCCCAATCCCAATCCTTCTCCTTCCCCCTCCCCC
>NW_012267230.1:6324875-6327277 GCF_000151885.1 Dipodomys ordii
AATTTGTAGATAGCCTTGGGAAGTATTGCCATTTTCACGATGTTAATCTTTCCAATCCAGGAGCATGGGAGGCTTTGCCATTTTTTTTAGTTCTGTGTTGATTTCCTTTTTCAAGATGGGGCTATTATTTTTATAGGTATGCAGCTACATGGGTGAATGTATTAGGAGAGCTGTGTGTGTATGTGTGTGTGTGTGCTCATCCTAGGGCTTGAACTCAGGGCCTGGCACTGTCCTTGAGCTCTATTTTTCCCCTTCAAAGCTAGTGCTCTACCACTTGAGCTACAGTTAATTCCAGTTTTTTGCTGGTTAATTGGAGATTGAAGTCTCACAGTCTTCTGCTTGACCTGGCTATGAACCTGGGACCTCAGATCCCAGCCTCCTGAGTAGCTTGGATGACAGGCATTAATCACTAACACCCAGCAGGATTGGTTATTTTTTATTGGCATATATTAGTTATATGGGGGAGGTGGTGGTGGTGGAGAGATTTCATTGCTGCAGCTGCACACATATTTATTGGGTATCTTGGGAATATTAAAGGGCAAAGATGATGCTTTGTGGAATAGGGGGACTGGAGGTAATAAGGGTGGTGACAGGGTGGAGACTGGGAGGGTATCCTGAGGATTAGCTTGTGGTTTATGCCATTACCAGGCCAGAAGCAGTGGTTGCTGTGGCTAAATGAAGGGATAATGAGAGTGGAGTATAGTAGGTATAAAAGGTCTAGTTGATCATGCCTGTAATCCTAGCTACTCAGAAGGTTGAGATCTTAGGATTGCAGTTTGAAGCCAAACAGAAACGTCTCCAGGACGTACAATACCAGAAGTGGTGTTGTAGTTCAAGTGGTAGAGCACTAGCCTTGAGCACAAAGAGACTAAGGGATAGCACTCAAGCCCTGAGTTCAAGCCCCACAACCAATCAAAAATAAAAGTCTAGTTGATTATGTATTAGGAGGGAAAAAAGGCAAAAGAAACTAAAAGAAGGATACACAGACAAACAAACAGATAAGCAACACCAGATCTCCCAATCTAGCTACTGGCTAAGCATTTATAGGCAAAAAGATACCAGGCACTGGTGGCTCACACCTGGAATCCCAGCTACTCAGGAGGCTGAGATCTGAGGATCACAATCTGAAGCCAGATAGAAAAATCTGTGAGAATCTTAGCTCTAATTAAACATAAAAAAAGCTGAAAGTGGCCGGGTGCCGGTGGCTCATGCCTGTGATCCTATCTACTCAGGAGGCTGAGATCTGAAGATCACAGTTCAAAGCCAGCCTGGGCAGGAAAGTCCATGAAACTCTAATCTCCAATAAACTACCAGAATACCAGAAGTGGCACTGGGCTCAAGTGGTAGAGTGCTAGCCTTGAGCAAAGGAAGCTCAGGGACAGTGCACACAGGCCCTGAGTTCAAGCTCCAGGACTGGCAAAAAGAAAAGAAAATATAGATAAAAAAGAAATCTGATAAAAGACAGCATAAAGAAACAGTTAAAAAAAATTTCAGTTCTCAGCTGTTATTGTATCCCTGTGTACAGCAGGTGGCAGTATAGTTCCAGGCTCCACTCCCATGGTGAGTTTCCAACAGAGACAAGAGCTTAGAGTTGTAATTCAAGGCTCCAGTGAGGGCCTGTAGATTGTAGATGCCCCTGGCTTTCCCACCTCTTGCTCACTTTCTACTTACTGTGTGACATCGTTGATCACAAATGCAGTCTGTTGTGTTCTGCCATTCCTCTGCGCACTTGCCCATCCTGCTGCCTCTCTCCAGGCTCCTGCTGTCATTTCCTGTATGGAGCTGACTGGATATGATGCTCACTCACCTATCCTCCCACCATTCCATGCTTCATCTTTTGTCTCCCTGGTGGAGTCTGGGGTACATTTGCTGTGCCTGTGGTCTGCAGCTTGCAGACTCTCTTGCAGGTCTTTGCTGCATGGTTCTCTGACCAGCAAGAATGTGGGGTGCTGGTGGGATTTAGAGCATTGTGTGACCTGCTCTAAGAATTGCTAAGTTGAAGCAACCCTTGCTAAGAAGCACTTTCATCGTTTTGTTGAGTAGCTGGGAAATTCTGCCTACTTCTAAATCACTATCTTGGCTCCTCCCAAAGATTTTTAAAAAAATTGTTATTAGTATATATTGGTTGTACAATGGGAGGCTCCACTGTGAAATTTACACACATACAGACACATGCTGTGTCTCCATCAAATTCACCCTTTGCTACTTTTCCTGGTCTCCTTTGTCTCCTTCTTGAAACAATTTCAACAGGTTTGTTGTACAGCCTGTTTTGCTTTCTTGTCATTCATTTTTCCTTTTTCCTTTTTCTTTTCTTCTTTTTTCTTTTCTTTCTTTCTTTCTTTCTTTCTTTCTTTCTTTCTTTCTTTCTTTCTTTCTTTCTTTCTTTCTTTCTTTCCTTCCTT
>NW_012267230.1:6327328-6339809 GCF_000151885.1 Dipodomys ordii
CCTGCCTGCCTGCCTGCCTGCCTGCCTGCCTGCCTGCCTGCCTGCCTGCCTGCCTGCCTGCCTGCCTGCCTGCCTGCCTTTTTTGCTGGTCCTGGGGCTTGAGGTCAGAGCCTGGATGCTGTCCCTGAGCCTCTTTGTTCTCAAGGCTAATGTTTTGCCACTTGAGCCATAGAGCCACTTTCAGCTTTTTTGAGTAGTTTATTGGAGAGAAGAGTCTCCTGGGAACTTTTCTGCCTGGGCTGGCTTTGAACTACGATCCTCAGATCTCAGCCTCCTGGGTAGTTAGGATTATAGATATGAGCAACCAGTGCCAGGCTTTTTCTTTGGTTTCAGCCAGTGTAAGTCAACAGGGCCAAGAGTACAATTGTAGACTCCAGATGTTGCTTGTGATGCCCAGTGACAAGATAGCTGACACAAACCAGGGATGATGAGGGCTGGGTTCATGGGGAGGAAGAACACCAGGGTGACTAGAGCCTGTGGTAGAGGAGTTTCTTCACCTCATGGTGGACAGGAACCAGAGAGAAAGGGAGGGAGGGGGAGAAGGAAGGGGTGGAGACACCTGACAATATTGCTAGTCATCAGTGACTTACTTCCTTCAACTAGGCCCCATCTCCCATAGAGTTATTACCTCACCGAATTGCCCTGCTGGGTGAACACCAGATATTCCACATAGAACTATGGGAGCTATCTCATAGTCAAACCATGACAATGTCTTTTGAATAAATTGTTAAGTACCATGACAATAATAATAAAAGAAACCAGACATATTATGTGACTTTAATGAGACTACCTTCATTTTTGTGGGTGGGGCTTTCTTCTAAAATGCCCATGTTTTCTTCACAGGGATGAATTAAACTTTTCATCTATACTTTGGAAGCAGAGTCCATAACAAAATGAGATCAACAAAGCGTGGATCCTCTGGGAATAACAAATACACAAATTATAGCATTGGCCTTGATTTTTTCAAGCCCAAAGAGAAAGCACGTGACAGGATAGAGCCAATGGTCCTCAGATCTCCACCCACAGGAGAATCTCTTTTACATTATGCTTTGCCCCTTCCATCTAGTAGGACAATGGACTCAGAAGAAGGTGATAAAGAAGAAGAAGAAGAAGAAGTAGTAGAGGATGAAATATTGGCCAGGAAGATTGCCAGACACCTGGATAAGGTAAGAGACTTGCATGGTTCTCTGGTTGGAGACATTTCCGGGGTAGCAATAGGCTAACCAGCCTGTTGGCTGAGCCCAGAAGTCAGCCCACAGTTCCGCTAATGGGAAAATTTATGACAGCAGGGCCTGGGGAAGGAAATCTGGAGAAAACCAGATTCAAGATCCCAAGAATCGTATCCCTTTAGAATCACCCAGGACATCCTAATTCCTCTGGTAATTGCCCACAAGTGAGATATCTACTGAGGGCAAGTCATTAGAAACTCTGTGCTCGGGGTTTTACTGTGAGTTGTTCACCTAGATACCTTCTGCCAAGCATGTGACACGATTTCAGACTCTCACCGAAAAGGTGGTATTTAGCAGGAAACTCATTATGTGTACAAACAGTTTAGGGATATGAGCCATTCCTAACTGTGAATGGAACAGACCTCAGATGTCAGCCTAAGATCAACTTCCTTCCTTCCTTCCTTTGTTTGTTGATTCGTTCGTTCCTTCCTTTTCTATCATGTGCTGATACTAGGGTTTGAATTTAGGACCTGGGTGTTGTTCCCTAACTTTCCTTTTGCTTTAAGGCTGGTACTCTACCACTTGAATCATATCTCTGCTTCCAGCTTTTTGCTAGTTAATTGGTGATGAGTTTCACAGATTTTTCTGCCTAAACTGGCTTCAAATTGTGATCCTCAGATTTCAGCCTCCTGGATAGCTAGGAATATAGACATGAGCCTCTGACACAACTTTCTAAGGACAGGTTTTTCTAAGTGTCATATCTGATATATCTACTCCTCTCTTCACCATAGAAACTTTACTTTTTCATGTCAGAAAAATTTTATTTACTCAGAGCTTCTTTTTCTTTTACATAACCACCCAGAATTGAGTTAGAAATACACAAGACGTTGAGAATCATGAGATACTATTTCATCAATTGTCTGAAACACAAATTTGCTGAAAGTTTAAAGTTTTTTTTTTTTTTTTGGTCATGGGGCCTGAGCTCTGGGCCTGGGCACTGTCCCTCAGCTCTTCAGCTCAAGGCGAGCGCTCTACCACTTGAGCCACAATGCCACTTACGGCTTTTTCTGCTTATGTGGTGCTGAGGAATCGAACCCAGGGCCTCATGCATGCAAGGCAAGCACTCTACCACTGAGCCACCTTCACAGCCCCTCGTGAAAAGTTTGAAAGGTTAAGCTCCAAGGATTTCCTCTAAAAACTTCTGTGCTTTTTCGGTTTCCATATTTCTAATTTCCCTGCAGTCTTCGGAGGAGAAGTCAAGACAGAATTGATCTTCTTTCCACTCATCCTGGTATAAGTTTTCTCCTGCAGGAGATCATGACCTTACATTCATGGGCATCTTTCCATTTCTGGGCAGTGCACTCCAAGATCATTTGTTTATAGCTTCTTTTTGATGACACATATTGTGGAAAATGATGGAAAGTTTTAGTGTGTGTGTGTGTGTGTATACGTGTGTGTGTGTGTGTGTCCCAGTTCTGGAGCTTGAAATTGGAGCCTGGGCTTTGTCCTTGAGCTATTTTTTTTTTTTTTTTGCTCAAGGTGAGTATTCTTCAATATCTCTGGAGACACAGCTCCACATCTGGCTTCTTTGCTGGTTGATTGGAGGTCACACAGACTTTCCTTATCAGGCTGGCTTTGAATCTCAATCCTCAGGTCTCTGTCTCCTGACTAGCTAGGATTATAGGCATGAGCTACTGGTGCCCAGTTAATAGAAGCTAGCACTGGCAGAAGTAAACCTTGATTGTTGGAAAGATCCTGCTATAATTGTTTCCACATTTACGTTTTCTGTTTAATAAGATTCCTTTGAAACTATGAAAGCACTTATTTTTCTTTGCATTCTCTCCCCTATCCCCCCAGGCTATTACTACGTTGGTAGACCTCTATGGACTTGGTGTTGATAATGAACCCATAGTAGAAATGACACCCGAGCAAGAAGACATAGATGGATATGAATATGTAAGTGGACATCACCCTAATGGAGGGTAGGTAACTCCCAGAAGGGTTAGGGATTTGCCTTCTGAATTTACACATTGCATTGTCAGCATTACCTTTCCATCCATACAAATGATCCCCTTAGGAAATTTACAGTAGCATACCAAGTTTCTTTCCCCATTGTCAGCCCCTTTCTAAAAGTTAAAAAAATCTACTTTTTTTTTTGTCGGTCGGTTATGGGGCTGGAACTCAGGTCCTGGGAACTGCCCTTGAGCTCTTTTGCTCAAGACTATGTTCTACTACTTTGAGCCACAGCACCATTTCGGTTTTCTGGTGGTTAATTGGAGATAAGAGTCTCATGGACTCACACTCACCAGTATAAATTGGTTTTGAACCACATCCTTAGACCTCAGCCTCCTGGATAGCTAGGATTATAAATGTGAGCCACTGTTGTGAGGCTAAGATTCTATTAATAATAATGCCTCTCCTGTTTAATTTTTAAGCACGATATTGACTGTGGTTTGAGTTCTGCATTTTCTCATGTCAAGAAGGTACCTTGCCAGGTGCCAGTGGCTCATGCTGCAATCCTAGTTACTCAGGAGGCTGAGATCTGAGGATCACAATTTGAAGCCAGTCTGGACAGGAAAGGCTGTGAGATGCTTAGGATTATAGGCATGAGCCACCCATACCCGGCAACAATATACTTTAAATGAGTTACTAGAGTCACAGAGGGTGGGAAGATTTACTGGTACCATGTTTGAAGAATAGAGACTTGGCTTATGTGTTCAAAGGTGCATACATTACACAAAAGCTTAAATATTTTCAAGGTAGTTAAGTATACTAAGAAAGAGGCCGATAAAGTAGGTTCTGAAATAAAAGTAACTCTGTGCTTTGTTATCCTTTTTGAAAGGCTGGGACTGGTATGAATACATTCTTGATATATTGTTCACAATTTGCAGCTCAACTAGAAGACGCAATTAAGGAAGAACGCAATGTATGTATTCTGTATGACCGGCCAAGTTCACAGGCATCCTCTACATGCTTTTCCAGATTTTCCTCTCTTTTCCTCAATTCTTAGCATATTAAGTGACATTGACTTCTATTTGCAGTGTATGTTTTCATTTGTCTTTTTGACTTGCATGTAACACTTTTGGTTAAAGGTCATTCTTATTTTCACCCTCTTCCTCTTCACTCTCTTCTTCCTTCCTTGCCTATTCTTCCTTCCGCTATGAATTATCCATTTGTCAAAAGTATCAGTTTTATCTACGAAAAATGTACCAATCTAGGCTGGACTCTGGTGGCTCATGCCTGTAATCCTAGTTACTCAGGAGGCTGAGATCTAAGGATCATTGTTTGAGGCCAGCCTGGATAGAAAAGTCTGTGAACTCTTATCTACAGTGAACTTCTTAGAAAAAGCCAGAAGTGGTGCCATGGCTCAAGTGGTTGAGTCCTATCCTTGAGTACAAAGCGGCTCAGGGACAGCACCCAGGCCCTGAGTTCAAGCATCTGGACCAGCAGTTAAAAAAAGTAGAATGTCTTTCATATGAAATTTTAGTCAGAGAAAACCTTATCATAAGGTTACATTGTAAGCATGTTTTCTTCTAATATACATATATATATGTGCATGTGTGTTTGTGTATGTGTATGCCCACCCACCTACCCACTCCCCCCATTTTTTATTTTATTGTGAAAATACTGTACAGAGAGGTTACAATTACATGGGCATTATCAAGCATTGTAGCCTCCTCCTTTGTTTCCCCTTCCCATACCTTCTCATCCTCCCCCCCCCCCCCCCCCAATCCTCCCCCTCCCCACGCACCAAAGTTGTAAAGTTCGTTTTCGACATAATAACGACTTGTACATCTCATTGTTGCAATGGGTCCACCTGTACCCCCCATTTTTTAATTTTTATTTTTTGTGCTGGTCCTGAGGCTTGAACTCAAGGCCTGGCCACTGTCTCTGAGCTTTTTTGCTCAAAGCTAGTACTCTACCACTGAGCCACAGTTCCACTTCCAGCTTTTCTGTAGTTAATTGGAGATAAGAGTCTCATAGACTTTCCTGTAGGGGCTGGCTTTGAATGGCGATCCTCAAATCCCAGCCTCCTGAGTAGCTAGTATGACAAGCATGAGCCACCAATCATGAGCTCATGATTAGTGACTTTTACGATTGCAAGTCATGAGGCTTCAGTCAGGTAATATAGCACACATTCTGAAGAATTTTACTTCAAAATATACTAATTGCCTCTTTATTTTCCAGATTTTGGATTCTCTTTATAAGGTATGCTTAGTGCATTGCAGTTCAAAATTACTAAGACGTAATAGAGGAATGCATAGTAGTGAAAAAGAACTTTGTAAGTTTGAGGATGTTTGAGGAAGAACTCCTACCTTTCTTACTTCCTACTCCGTTCTTTCCATTTTCATTCTAATCCTGGGTTAGGGTTAGGGTCAGGGGGTCAAGAACTATGGTGAGAACTAACAGATACTCATGAACTCATAAGTGATCTTGTTGTTACTAATGTTACTTAATTTAAGGTGTCATTACATTTGATTTTAATTTGATATGAACTATTCTTTTTTCTTTTTAAAGTGGTTTCAGCAACAAGTCAATCAGATAGAGGAGGTAAAATTTAATATTTCTTAGTTGTTCGTTAATATACTGACTTACCTGAAATGCACTTTGAGGTAAATGTAAATTAACCATTTTAAGTAATTGTTGGTTATCAAGTTATTGTTTTGATGTAAGAAGAGGAGGAATTCGTGAGTGGAACCACAGGTGTTTCTCAGTGATTTACATAAAATGTTCCTGAATATCTAGCATATTTCAAGTTTAACTGATATATTTTCTTTTGCATTGAATAATAGAAATTTAGCTATTTTTCTTTTCTTAACTATAAGAGTAAGTGATAACAGAGATGTTTATCAGTTAAAATTTTCTCATATACTTGAAAATCATGTGCAATATAAGCATACACATAAATCTGTAATGGACTTTATGCTTAATATTTTATTTTAATCACTTCTTTGTTTTATTTTGATGATTATCTCCTTAAAATACTATTTAAGTACCAGGTGGTTTCTTTTCTTTTTTTCTTTTTTTGCATTTTTAAAATTGTGATTAAGTGATTACATAAATTTCACAGTACTGTGAGATAGTGATACTTAGTTTAAGTCACAGACACATTCTTACCTTCATGGGCAAGTTGTCTTTATCATTTTATTTGAATAGTGCTCTTTGTATGTTAGTACTGAGGCTTGAACTCAGGGTCTTGAGCTCTTGCTTGGCTTTTTTACTCATGGCTGATATTCTACCTCTTGGACCATGCCTTTAGCCTAGCTTTTTGCTAGTTAGCTGGAGATAAGAATCTCATGGGTTTGTCTACAGGCTAGCTTCAAACTTCAGTCCTCAGATCTCAGCTTCTTGATTAGCTAGGATTACAGATATGAGCCACTGGCACCCACCATTACTTTAAAATAAAATTTAAAGGTAATACTGGTCTTGGTCCAGTAATGACACCATTTGTTTCAATGACATTTCTATCCCAGTGATCCCATCACCCTTGTATTCTGGAGTTGTATATTTCTCTGTGTCTGTTCCCAGATCTTTGATTCTGTTCATTGGTTGGCCTATTCATGTAGCAGAGTGTTTTATTTAATTTTAGTTAAAATGATGTTTCCAGGACTAGCCTTTTCCATGATTCTCACTTTTCAATACTTTCCTAAGACAATGGGATAACTTTTGACTGTATTTTGGAAAGGGGCATTATAGGTGCCACTGATGTAAAAGAGTGATTTCCAGAGAAGCTTTAGTGGTTTCTAGACTTATTCTAGCATTCCTTTGGCTTGGCATTCACACTGATCAAACACTGTTTCTGCGGTACAGACATAGTTAGCAGACCCATTACCCTCTCATTCATACATCATTGTTCCTTTGAGTTTTGTGGCTTTACCTTTGGCCTATCTCCTTCTCAGAGTCAATGAGAAAAATACATCAAGATTTTTTTTAATGACTTTTTTTTTTCTCCTCCAAACTTTCCTCCTGAGCAATCTCATCCAGGTTTTTCACTCCATAAAATGGGGATCTTCCTATAGGCAATTTAGGAACATACATCTCTTTCTTGAAATGGTCCTTTGAATTCCATATTTGTTCTATCTCCAGTCCAGTGGGTCAAAATTTCATACCCCTTTTCTAATGTTCTTCCCCTTAGTGAAGCATACGTGATTGGATAGAGGGGGCCATTTATTCAGGTGAGCAAAACAGAACTGGAGTTACCATTCCTGCCAACTTGCTCTTACCTACTCCTAATGTTTAATATACCACCAGTCCTTCCTAGAGCAAGGCAATTGTTCCTGTAATACTTGTAAGAGTATTTGTGGAAGGCATTGAGGCAAAGCAAATTAGAATTATTCTGGTAATTTTTTTCTTTTTCTTTTGTTGGTCATAGGGCTTGAACTCAGGGCCTGGCACTGTCCCTGAGCTCTTTTGCTTAAGGCTAGTACTCTACCTCCTTGAGCCATAGTGCCACTTCTGGTTTTCTGGTGTTTACTTAGAAATAAGAGTACCATGCATTTTCCTGCTGGCTTTGAATAGGATTCCTGCGATCTCAGCCTCCTGAGAAGCTAGGATTACAGGTGTGAGCCACCAGTACCCAGGTTTTCTGGTAAATATTTGAGTTGTATTGATTGTTATTGGACTTGCTATGAAATCTCTGTTTGTTTATAATAGCAAACCAAAGAGTTGAAGTCAGTTTGACATGTGAAAATCCCCCCATGAACTACAGTTCTATTGATAGCTACCCATGTAAATATTATGAAATACCATACTGGTATTAGACTATAGCTATTGCTAAGAGTAATAGTTTGAAAGTTACTTAGATTTGCCAGAGGAAATACTAAAATGCCTGTGAGGAGTGGGAGCAAGAATTAGGTATTTACTAAGTAATTGGTTAATTTTATTATTTTAGATAAGTAAAGATCAAGCTCCAGAAGAAAATACTTCAACTCAAAAAATAAGCATGGCACATACAAAGCTGGTCAAAAAGCTTGAAGATCTAAGGAATCGCTTAAAACAGGAACCCAGACCGTTGAAAGAATTGGCACCTGTGTAAGTAAAATGTAAATATTAGCTGAATTAGCAACAATAGCATGGAGGCACATAGCTAATGGCAGATAAAAAGTCATAGGTCAGATATAATTGCTATCAGAAGAGCTTCTTAATCCAATCAGAATTAGTCTGAGATGGTGTGATCTCATGCAGTAGTCATCTACACATGTGACTTTTAAGACCCAAATTCTGTTCCATTCAGTTTCGTGGTCACAGGAAAGCATTCCAAGTGCTGAGTAGCTAGATGTGGTTACTATGAAAAAGCGCTATTGGACATTGCTGGCCTTGAAATATAGGTGTCTCATTAGCTCCTCTTCCTATTTGACCAGGAGACTCTCAATAACAAAGAAAAAAATGACATAAGGCCTAATGAAATACTGCTCTGATCATGAGTATCCATATTAACAATGATGCAACTAACTTTCATTTATGTCAAGAGTTTGTGCATGCTATGTATATAAGGTTATATATGTATATATGTGGACATCCATCTATGAAATATATATATATATGTATGGACTTCTACATATATATATATATATGGACTTACAGGTATATATATATGTACATATATATATATATTTCTATACTATATTATATATACTTCTACACTATATACAGACTTCTGGTGTATATATATATATATATATATATATATATATATATATGTTGTTTGTGTGTCTCTCTATATAGAGAGAGATTTTATGTATATGGAATGAATATATATATCCATATATATATATATATATATATATTTGTGCCAGTATTGGGATTTGAATTCTGGGTCTTGTGCTCTTGCTTGGTTTTATATTCAAGGCTGGCCTTCTACCATTTAAGCCACAGCTGTACTTCTGGCTATTTGCTAGTTAATTGGAGATAAGAGTCTCCTGTCCTAGACTAACTTTGAACTGTAGTCCTCAAATCTCAGTCTTGTGAGTAGGTAGGATGACAGCCATGAGCCACTGGCTACTATTTAACATGCAATGACTTCACTAAGTGTTCGTGTGCCAGTAACCAGACCCAAGGGCTGAAAAGAATATTCCTTGATTTGGCTGTCATGGGGAGTTGTGTAATGAGACTCTGTGTCAAAGGTTCAAGTATATTCTCTTAGATACGACTAGTCTCAGAATGTGTGCAAATATTTATATCCTTGGCCCTGGAGTATCTGCTGTGTGCTAGGTTATCTTTCTAGTAAAACTTGACATGTAGATTCTGCTTGTAACTACTCTCTGAGAATGTTATTACTCTATCCAAGTTTCAGTCCAGAATGAAACTGAAACTCAGAGAAGTCAAGGATGATACCCAGACCCAGTAGCTTAGGCTATGACTTGGGTTCTTCGTCATTACGGCATTGATAGCAATACGTTGGCAAAGAAAAAAACCTCATGTTTCTATCAGTGTGTTTTTTGTTATTTTTTCCTGTTTTAATGGTTGGTGTCATATATTCTTGGAAGACACAAAACTCCATAGAATTGCATAGTTTGGTCCTTCACTTTGTATTGTTGATCAGCAGTTAATTTACCCTAATGACAATAAAGACTGGTTAAAGGAACATGGTAACTTTTTTTATTTTACAAATTTCTCTTGTCTAGCCTGTACATTCTACTTCTTCTGATGTGTAATTTAAACAGCTATTAAATTATGTTTTATTTATTGAACATTTAACAGGGAGACAGAGACTTCAACAATAGTGAAAAGTTATGAAGCTGTAAAGGATAAGATTGAAGGTGATAACATTTTGTAAATATTAAAAACTTATTTAAATGTAAATGTATTAAAATATAAAATAATATACATATATAAATATTTAAATATATGCATTTCTAAAATAAATGCTTTATAGATAATTTAATAATTTTAGTGTTTCCAAGATAAATGAACACTTGTAGTTTAAATTTTAAAGTCTTTAATGTTAAGTTTTATATTGGTACTGTCTTGGATATCTTTTTTAAGCAAATGTGTTTTTATTATATATCATATATATTATATATCAACTTATATATGTTATATATCAACTTATACATGACATAGTAGCTTATGCATATCAATATGCTGTTTAAAATTATTCAAATAGAAAGGTAAATGTGTGGAGTAGAAATTGATAATGAATAATAATCCCAGAAAGGAGGTTAATTCTTTCAAAATGGATCACATTTTTTATAGTTAGGTTTGAACTCAGGCCATAGATTTGGTCTGCTTGCGCAACTGGTACTCTGCCACTTGAGTCATGTCTCCAGTCAAGTTTTATGCTGGTTATTTTGGAATATTGTGTCTCTTCCTGGGTTGATCAAGGTTTTTCAGATCTCAGTCTCCTGAGTAGCTAGGATTATAGGCATGAGCCACTGGCATCTAGCCAGGAAAGAAAATTAAAAATAATTGTGGGGCTGAGAATGTGGCTTAGTGGTAGAGTGCTTGTCTAGCATGCATGAACCCCTGGGTTCGACTCCTCAGTACCACATACACAGAAAAAGCTGGAAGTGGCGCTGTGACTCAAAGGATAGAGTGCTAGCCTTGAGCAAAAGAAGCTCAGGGACAGTGCCTAGGCCCCGAGTTCAAGCCCCAGGACTGGCAAAAAAAGAATTGTATCATGCATATGTGAGGAATACCAACATTAGTACACTGGGAAATAAGAGAAAAGGGATAATCTTAAGAAGTATTTGAAGACAGGCATCTATGAAGAGTTTGGTGTGAGGCCAGCTTGAGCAAAAACGTCTATGAGACTCATACCCAATTAACCAGGAAAAAGCTAAAAGGGGTGTTGTAGCTCAGGGGGTAGAGTGCTAGCTTAGAGCAAAAGAGCCAAGGAAGAACACAGGCCTTGAGTTCAAGCCCTCAATACTGGCTTATATATATGTATATGTATATATATATATATATACATACACACACACATACACATACATACACATATACATATATATATATGTATATATACAAAAATAAAATAAAAAATATTTGATGTGATTGGCAAAACCTAGTGATTGAATATTAAAGAAAAGGAAGTTAGAGATGGGCACTGGTGGCTCCCTCTTGTAATGCAATTCTAGCTACTCAGGAGGCTGAGATCTGAAGATCATGATTCCAAGGCTGGTCAAGCAAGAAAGTCCCTGAGACTCCTCATCTCCAATTATCCACCAGAAATGGAGTTGTGGCTCAGGTAGTAGGGTGCTAGCCTTGAGCAAAAAAGCTCAGGGACAGTGCCCAGGCCCCAAATTCAAGCCCTAGAACAGGCACAAGAAAAAATAAAGAAAGAAGGAAAGGACATTAGATTGTGATGGTATCATAACTAATAAAAAAGATGGTAAGAGCAAGGGTTGGGAGCATCCTGCACTGGTAGAGCACTTGTTTAGTACGTGCAAAGTATTGGGATTGGATCTCCATCACTGAGACTAAAAAAGAAAGAAAGAAAGAGGAAAAGCGAGTTTCAGTGAGAAAGTGACACGTTCAGAACCATTCATCAATACATTCTTTGGGATACAACATGGGTTGTTTGGGTTGGGAGGAGTCTGTGTTGGCAGCTATTAATTTTATTTCTCTTGAGTGAGTTATGAAGGTAAAACCGTAATTGCTAAACTCAGTACATATAATTGCTCTTTGGAATGTATCATAATGGAGACTTGTGATTATTTCAGAATTCATAAAAGCCAACGGGACTAAAGAGTCCCTAGACACTTCTGCATCCGAGTCCCGTGAGTGTCCAAGTGTTGCTCGCTACTGGGGAGGGCGCTGGTTTGTATAGTGGGAGAAATGATGATGGGTGGCGGGTGTGTGTGTGTGTGTGTGTGTGTGTGGTGGGCACTCAGAGCTCCTGAGCAGCTGCCATATGAGGACCAAATTCCTAATAAAGACAGCCAGAGACCAAAATGGACTCATTTTTGCAGAAGACCATACTAGTCCTCTGGACGGATGAAGGCTGTGAGTTGAGATTAGCATATATACCTGAAGTATGGTCAGGCCTTGGAGATGGTACACTGCAAAGTGTAGGACATGAGTGGTAGATTTTGAGATTTTTTTGGGGGGAGGGTATTTTTGCTTCTAATATTTTTTAGCCAATCACTTAGGATTTCTTTTATATTTATTTGCTTGTCTATCTAGCTGTCTGTCTGTTCTATCTATCTATCTATCTATCTATCTATCTATCTATCTATCTATCTATCTATCTATCTATCTATCTACCTACCTACCTACCTACCTACCTACCTACCTATCTATCTATCTATCTATCTATCTATCTATCTATCTATCTATCTATCTATCTATCTATCTATCTATCTATCTAT
>NW_012267230.1:6340207-6348184 GCF_000151885.1 Dipodomys ordii
TCTATCTATCTATCTATCTATCTATCTATCTATCTATCTATCTATCTATCTATCTATCTATCTATCTATCTATCTATCTATCTAATCTATCTATGGTGTGTGTGTGTGTATGGTACTGGGTTTGAACACAGAGCCTCATACTCTTTCTTGTTCCTCCCTACCCCCCAGTTCATGCTGGTGCTCTACCACTTGAGCCAGAGCTACACATCTACTGTGTTTTTGTTTTTTGCTGATTAATTGAAGACAAAAATCTCTCAGATTCATCTGGCTGGGCTGGCTTCGAACCCTGATCCTCAGATCTCAGCTTCCTGTGGTAGCTAGGATTACAAGTGCGAGCTGCCGAGGCCCGGCTCTTACCTTTCCTTTGTAATGAAATCACACACATTCTTTAGGGCTCAGCTTATCAATAGCTAAACATTTATTATATCCCCACTCTGATATAAGCACCTGGAGTAGGAATTACACAGTTGTTGGTTTAGGACCTGCCAGATGCTTCCATCTCATCTTTTATTCTTGTTCTCTCTGCATGAGTAGTGTCTTGTTCACCCATTTCAGTGATGTTACTTGGTGGAAACACATGGTGCCCCCAGCCCATGTTGTTATCATTATGGCTCTTCAGCATTCCTTGCTTTTCCCTTAAGTAGCTTCTGAGATTCTGGGACTTGGGATGTAGTTGGAAGGAGTGGTAAATTAAGGAGGCAAAGCAGTCTCTCTTGCTCTTAGTCTTCTGCTAGGCTGGGCCACTGGTGGCTGGCACACACTGTAGGTCACCTCAGGAAAGTTTGTTACTTAAAAAAATTCCCTTTGGAGCCGGGCGCTGGTGGCTTACACCTGTAATCCTAGCTACTCAGGAGGCTGAGATCTGAGGATCGCGGTTCAAAGCCAGCCCGGGCAGGAGAGACCATCTCCAATAAACCATCAGAAAACCGGAAGTGGCGCTGTAGCTCAAGCGGTAGAGCGTTCGCCTTGAGATGAAGAGCTGAGGGACAGCGCCCAGGCCCAGAGTTCAAGCCCCACGACCGACAAAAAAAAAAAAAAAAAAAAAAATTCCCTTTGGGCCCCTCTCTGGATGATGAATCTTTTTTTTTTTTTTTTTGGCCAGTCTTGGGCTTGATCTCAAGGCCTCGACATTGTCGCTGAGCTTCTTTTGCTCAAGGCTAGCACTCTACCACTTGAGCAACAGTGCAACTTCTGGCCTTTTCTGTTTATGTGGTACTGAGGAATCGAACCCAGGGCTTCATGCATGCTAGGCAAGCACTCTACCATTGAGCCATATTCCCAGGCCCTGGATGGTGAGTCTTGCTACTTTCTTTTAGAGTTTTCCTTTCCCTTCCAAATAAACTTACCCTGTTTTTACCTTAAAAACAACAACAAAAAACAATACACTGACTGCGCAGCAGTCAACCAACAAGTTATAGTAAGTATGTCTCTGAGCTTAACTTTCAAAATGGTGACTGTGTGTTGGTTTTGGAGTTATATTAAGGATGAAGAAAATGTGAGGACTCAGCCTGTGGCTTGCTCATAGTGTTTAATGAAACAACCTATTTTGTTCTTGGTCCTCATGTGACTGTCCTGTTTTCCTCTTGTCCTTGTTTAGTTTGCATGGCTGTAGCAATGAGGTCCTTGATAGAGATCTTTAATGGCAACCACTGTAAAGTCTTTACATTGATTTATTTTTTCTCATAGAAACTACTTACTCAATGATGAATCGGTTGAATGTGATAATCAAAATGTTTGAAAACAAGTCAAGCATGTTAGAGAGGTAAGCTTTTAAAACAATGGTTCTATTTTTTTCCTCATTATAAAATTGAGAGCATACTTTCTGCTTTCTGTAGAAATACTAGGAGTACAGTCAGGAGCCAGTGGCTCATGCCTGTCATCCTAGCTTCTTAGGAGGCTGAGATCTGAGGATCACAGTTCAAAGCCAGACCCAGGCAGAAAATGGCTGTGAGACTCTTATCTCCAGTTAACCACCAAAAAGCCCGAAGTGAAGCTGTGACTCAAGTGATAGAATACTAGCCTTGAGTGGAAAAGCTCAGGGATAGCACCCAGGCCCTGAGTTCAAGCTCTAGGACACACAGACACACAGAGACACAAATATATATCAAACAGATGCTTGTCATAGTATGTAAATGCACAGGAATATTCTAGAAAGATAACAGCAACCAAAAATATTTCTTTGGAGAACACTGGCTTTTTGTAATCATGGTCAACATGGTTAGGTACTCTAACTTATATTTGTATTCATTTAAAGTCTTTACAAAGAAAGTGTGTGCTATATAAATAAGATGTAAATGTAAATCATGAGAACTCAGATATTTTACTCTCTTTTTCAGAGCTTTAAATGATAAAGACTTGTTACAAGCTGTAAGTAGAACACTTTCATTGGGGGGGATTGCACCTTGTCTTTGTTCTTGCGTCTAGAATTGTCATTTTACATAATCCTCAGAGAGTTAGTGATTGCCTAGTTTATTTATGAGACTTCTCTGTGTGTGTATGCACCCTGGAAAATTGTGTGTTCTTTCAACATTCCTAGACTTTCTTGACACTAGAAAGCACTTCACTTTTTTTTTTTTGCCAGTCCCGGGGCTTGAACTCAGGGCCTGGTCACTGTCCTTGAGATTCTTTTGCTCAAGGCTAGTGCTCTACCACATGAGCCATAGGCCCACTTCCTGCTTTTTTTTGGGGGGGGTTATTAATTGGAGATAAGAGTCTCACGGACTTTCCTGTCCAGGCTGGCTTCAAACCTCAATCTTCAGATCTCAGTCCCCTGAGTAGTTAGGATGACAGGCATGAGCCACCAGTTTCTGTCTGGCACTTCACTTTTGAAATAGTAACTGTAATAATATCTCACAGAGCTCTGAAGAGTTTCATTAATTATCAGTTGTTGTTTTTTTGTGTATATGTGTGTGTGCGCGCACACACATGCACGCTGGTACTGTGGTTTGATCACTCAGGGCTTAGTACTCTTGCTTGTTTTTTTTTTTTTCTCTTTTGTTGGTTGTGGGGCTTGAACTCAGTTCCTGAGCACTGTCCTGAGCTTTTTACTCAAGCTAATGCTCTACCACTTGCAGCCACAGCTCCATTCCCTTGGTTGACTTTTTCACTCAAGGCTGGCATGCTATCACTTGAGCCACACCTCCACATTTGGCTTTTTGGTGGTTAATTGGAGTTAAGAGTCTTACAGACTTTCCTGCCTGGGTTGGTTTTGAACTGGGACCCTCAGATTTCAGCTTTATGACTGGCTTGGGATTTCAGGGGTGAGCTACTGAACTGGGCCCAATTCTCATATCTTGACCTCTGTCAACGCAGTAATAGCTTTGCTATGCAGATGAATAGCAGTGGTGCCTTCTTTTGTTATAACTAGGTATCCAAGTAGCTTTTGTATTAAAAGATGTTTTCTTCCTTATTGCTACAATTATAGCAACATTTTCTTTTAGAAATACAAACAGATAGAAGGTGATCTTAAACTCTTAACAGAAGAGAAATCAGTGCTAGAAAATGAACTACTAAAGCTGAAAGATGCGGAGGTTAGTAAAATTTTCGTGTCTGGAAAATGGTGTTCAGAAGCCTTGCTTAGTTTAAGATCTCATTGGAAGTTATATTTAAATGTTTTATAATGTTCTTGTCAATATTAATGACTTATAGTAGCTGTACCTTGATCATACTATTACTGTCTTCCAGTTGTATGCTTATAAATGTTACATTATACCTAAATTTAGCACATCAACTGTCAAGACCACAAGAAAGAGATATACAATTGTTCTGAATGATGTTTCTGGAACACACATCTAACTTCATGAAATTACCTGCAAATTAGGCTTTCCAATGCAGTTTTTAGGCTTATCTACAATTAAACATTCCACTTGACCATATGAAGCAGAGGACACAGAACTTCCAGGAATAAAGAAACATTTGTTTCTTCTCACATTTTTTTATTGCCATTTCTACATAGCTTATACATTCAAACTACAGAGAAAAGTCCCACAATTTACAAGTGAACTTTTAGTAACCACTTGGAAACATGCACCGTATCAGGAAAAATACTCTTTGATCTAGTGAAGATCCCCTTAGTAGAAAGGGAAACCAAATTTTTGAATTTAAAACTTTAAATTTAACCCAGAGACAATTAAAGTTAGTCCATCAAGGGAGACAGGAGTTTCTATAAATTATTCTTTCCATTTACTTATTCCATCTACTAACAGATGTTTGCTTTAAAGGACCAGAGCTGCATTTCAGACTTTGCAGGCCATTCTGTTTCTGTGGTAATGGTTAAGTCAGCTTCTGTAGCCTGAAAGCAATCATAGCTAATAGGCAAATGTGTGAGCACGATTGTGTCTCAATAAAACTTTATTTAAAAAATTGGTAGCAAGACAGATTTGGCTTACAGTTTGCTAACTCTTGATTGATTTCATTTCTGTGATTATGTAGTGATATACAGTATCTTCCTAAATGGAAACTGCCTTAGTAGGTAGTTGCTAGAAGATAAAATAAAGATTTGTTTCTGAACCTTCTATTCTGGTTCATTGATCTCATTTATTCCTGAACCAGTGCTCAAACACCCAATAAATGACTTAGTGATGGTTTATGTAGTGTGCTTGGAAACCATTTTCCATCCATCCTGCAGGTTGTCTCGCCTGCCATTACAACACTGTAAAGTGCATCATTGATTTGTGTGTGTGTATGTGTGCGCACACACGTGCATGTGTGTGCGCACTTGCATTTGCTGGTACTAGAGCTTGAACTCAGGGCCTAGGCGCTGTTCCTGAACCGTGGTTAATTGGGGATAAGAGTTTCACAGACTCTTTTAGCCTGGGCCGGTTTTGAACCACAATTCTCAGAGTAGCTAAGGTTACAGGCATGAGCCCCTGGTCCCTGGCTTCATCATTTATTTTTGTTTTGTTTCCATTCAGACTGTTTCCCTTGAAACATATCAGAGTGACTCAGAATAAGATGGAAATTAGAAATGTGTATCGTTCTCCACTTCTTAATAATTGATTGTGTCCTTAACCTTTTGTTTCTGGCATATGTAAAATCACACAGCGAAAGCCGACAAGCAAAGGAGATCGAACAAAGAAAACTGGAAAAGCAGAGAAGAAAAAAGAGAAGGGAAAAGCTGAAGACGCAGGAGGGTAGAGCATAAAGATACATGGTTATCTTTTTAATTTCTTCTTATTTCACCCATTATTTATGAATTGGCCATATACTCATACCTCATTAACAGTTTTTCTTAAAAAAACAAACATATGTGTGTGTGCATGTATATGCATGCCTGAGTATGTGCCAATCCTAGGGCTTGAATTCAGGGTGCTCTAACACCTAAGCCATGCCTCCAGCTTATGTTTTTGCTCATTAGTTAGAGATGGAGACTCAGATTCCTAAGCAGAAAAAAAATGATCCTCCAGGTTTCAACCTCCTGAGTAGCTAGGACTGCAATTTCATAGTTATGTATCAGTTTAATATGTGGTTGTGGGGAAAGCTATGAATCAAGTGGTAGAGCATCATCTTTGAGCAAAATAGCTCGGGGACTGCACCCCCCGAGTTCAGCCCTCCATCTGGCACAAAATAAACAGACATGATAGACGGTATGATATTCATCAAGATGCTTTGTATTTACAAACTCATTTATTACATTAAAAGTCCTTTGTATAACTACTTAAAGATAAAATATTGGGGAAAAAACCCAACTACAAACTCAATTTTTATAGTGTGCTTCAATGCTGGACAAATGGCTTGACCTTTCACTTAGAGAGGAAAATTATCAAAGAAGGGGGAAATTTTACTTTGACATTTATAAAAAAGTGATGCTGGGGTTTGGACCCAGGACCTTGTACAAACCAGCTAGACAAATGCTATACCACTGAGCTCACAGCCCAGCCTTAACCAATTTACTTTGAAAATCTTAGTCATCTCACATTAAATCATAGCCATGAGAATTCAGCTTGAGAAATTGTTATTAAGTCATATATCATTTAAGCCATATGGATTTATTTGCTTTAGAATTGAATTCTTAGAATCTTCTCATATTTTAATTTTATTGTTTAAAATTATTTTTTATGTGGTACCAAGGAATTGAACCCAGGGCCTCATGCATGCTAGCCAAGCACTCTACCACTAAGCCACATTCCCAACTCTTTTTCATATTTTCATAATGGTTTAAAGTCCTACCTTGAGCAAGCAATTTTTAAATCTTAAAATATTTTTAATTACAGAAGAGTATCTCCAGTCAGAGAAAATCTTCTTCAAGCCCAAGTAGACACACTGTCTGTAAGTCTCTGTTTTTTTTTTCTTTTAAATAATTATTAAGGAGTATGGTAGTAAGGGGAAAACTAAGTTATAGCAACAAGTAGCAATGAATGAGATATAGAATATAATATTAAAAAAAAGAGAAAACCAGTGCTACCCAGGCTATCCACAACAATAGCAGCAAGGCTGATGGGGCAGAAACAGTAGAGGCCAAGAAATTTCCAAAGATGATGGTAAGTAAGCCGAGAAAGAAAGAATTAAGAGAGAAGAAAATGGGGAAATGGAAAGCTAAAGAATCCTAGGTGTCTTTGGCCAGTCTTAAAGGGAAAGTGAGCTCCACTCCCTTCTAGGTCTCTGAACAGAATTTTACTGCATGTATTTTTCAATGAGCTTGTTCTAGTGGTATATGATGGTGGCCATACTTGGCCCTAAGAAAGATGCTGGCTGGGACAATGTGGTGGTACTTTTGATGATCTCAGCCAGAGCGATAAGGACATAGTCTGAGGCTTGTCCTCAAGTATGAGACCCTCCCTTAAAAACAGCTAAAACAAAAAGGGCAGGAAGTGCGGCTCAAGAGGTAGAGCATGAGCCTTTCAAGTACAAGGTCTTGAATTCAACCTCCAGTTCCTCCCCTATCCAAAGGAAAAAAAAAGAGGAAATTTGAACCTAAAATGTATTATGTTGACACACACTGGAGACATAGTATCTCCAAAGATTTCCAACATAATAAGTGCACGTATAAAAGAGGAACTGTGTTTCTGGGCACCAGTGGCTCACGTCTGTCACCCTAGCTACTCAGAAGGAGAACCCCAAGCTGTTTAGGGTCCACCCCATGCATACGCAGTCAGAGGTCGGAGAGAGATGTGAGGAACCCATACGAAGAATTTGGGGTTCTCTATCTATGGTTTTCTTCTTTGTGTGACTTTCCCTGAAACCGTTACAGAGGCGGTGGTGGTTTGGAGCTCTGCCCTCCAATCTACTACAACATATACCATGTAGCCCAGATAGGCCTTGCTGTCAAAGCCATGAAAGCAAGAATCTTACATAGGATTCTTCTCTTCTTCCAAGTGTTACCTGTGTTCACATTTGTCATCTGTCCAGAACATTTTTGTTCATGTGGTTTGAAGGACTTGAACCCAGGGCCTCATGCCTGCTAGGCAAACACGCTATCATTAAGCCATATCCCCAGCCCTCAATGATTGTTTGTGTGATATTGTTTCACTTTTTTTCCCCCAGTAGGAATCTTCTGTGACAACTGTCAGAAACATATTTGGGGACTTGATTGATTGATTGATTGCAGGTACTGGGGCTTGAACTCAGGGCCTGGGCACTGTCTCTCAGCATCTTTGTGCCCAAGGCTATCACTCTAATCACCTGAGCCACAGCAACACTTCTGGCTTTTTCTGAATAGTATATTGGAGATAGCCTCACGGACTTTCCTCCTCAGGCAGGCTTTGAACTGCAATCTTCAGATCTCAGCCTCCTGAGCAGCTAGGATGACAGGTGCAAACCACTGGTGCCCAGCTCTGGGGACTTTAGAGATGACTCTCAAGCTGGAGAATTCCTTGAGACAGTCCCATTTGTAATAGAATCCACCAGCGCTTGCAAAGCCAGAATCCAACTTGTTTTCTGCAAAGAGTAGAGAACAGGGCCTTTAGCTTGTTGCTGAGAAAGCTGCAGTTAGGAGAGAGAGAGAGAGAGAGAGAGAGAGAGAGAGAGAGAGAGAGAGAG
>NW_012267230.1:6348234-6454584 GCF_000151885.1 Dipodomys ordii
GTGTAAGTCATCTTGGCTGCCTGTGGCATTTAGAAGAATGATAACCATAGAAATAAATTAAAAGGGACAAAACAATATGGATATTTTTCTTCTCTTATTACTTCCTAGAAAGAAGCAGATGCTTTGAAAATGGAAAACAAAAACCTTCAGGAACAATTGAAGCAGGCATTGCAGGTACAGGTGTCATGATGAGGGAGGGGAATATCTAGAAGGGACTTTGGGTAATTGTAACCTGATAAATAAGCAGATCTTTCTTTATCCCTCCCTCTCCCCCTCCTTCCAGCTTCTCTATCTGTTATTTATCTATATATATTATCTATCTATATTTCTTTATATCTATCATCTATTATCTATCCATCAGTATTACCTATTATCTATCTTTCATCTGTATCTCATCTCTCCATTATCTACTTGTATCTATCTATCTATCTATCTATCTATCTATCTATCTATCTATCTATCTATCTATCTATCTATCTATTTTTTGGTGGCCATGGTCTTGAACTCTGGGCCTGGGCACTGTCCCTCAGCTCTTCAGCTCAAGGCTAGCACACTACCACTTGAGCCACAGTGCCACTTCCGGCCTTTTCTGTTTATGTGGTCCCGAGGAATCGAACCCAGGGCCTCATGCATGCAAAGTAAGCACTCTACCACCGAGCCACCTTCCCAGCCCCTATTATCTATTTATATATCTATTAACTATCTACCTATCATCTTGCTATCTGTCTTATTACACCACATGGTTTTAAAATACAATATGAATATATGATAAAGCATCATATTCTTATCAAACACAGTAATCTGGAATGAAATGTAAGGTTTCCTAACCAAAAAGAGCAAGTCTTTCTTTGGGTGTTGGTATTGGGACTTGAACTTATGGCCTCAAGCTCTCCCTTGGCTTTTTCACTCGATTGTCTACCACTTGAGCTACAGCTCTACCTCTGGCTTTTTAGTGATATTTAGAGATAAGAGTCTCATGGATAGTTTACCTTCAAATCTGGGCACAAACGTAGATAGATTCTGAAAGTTTTAGTACTGGCAGAAAAAAAAAGGTCCCTGACAAGAATGCTTAACTAAATGCTTTTTCTTAAACATAGGAAGCTGAAAAGAATAAGCTCCAACTTGACCATTTCCTAAATCAAGGAACTGAGAAAAAGTAAGAAAGGAAAAGTGTAACATTGGAAATGAGGACTGGCTTAAGTAAAAGTCAAGGATAAGACAGGAACGATCTGCCACTGGAGAAAGAAGTGGAGACACTGTTCATTTTTACATTCTGGTGGCCAAAATGCAAGAGTGTGCTCAGGTAGGACAATACCCAAAATGTGCTGCAGTTCATTGAACTGCATCTTATTATTTACTTCCTTTGCTGATTCTGCTTTTGTTTTTGTGGTTTGTACTTTTTGTGTCTTCCTTCCTGCCTTCTTTCCTTTCTTTTCTTCCTTTCTTTCCCAGTACGAAAGCTAGAACTCAGGCACTGTCCCACAGCTTTTTTGCTCAAGGATGGTACTCTACTACTGAGCCACAGTTCTATGACTGGCGTGTGTGTGTGTGTGTGTGTGTGTGTGTGAGTCCTGGGGCTTGAGCTCAAGGCCTGGGCATTGTCCCTGAACTTTTTTTTGAACAAGGCTGGTGCTCTACCATTTGTGGCACAGTTTTACTTCTTTTTTTTTTTTTTTGTGTAGTTCATTAGAGATAAGAGTCTCATGGGCTTTCCAGCCTGGGCTGGCTTCAAATCACAGTCCTTAGATCTCAGCCTCCTGAGTAGCTGGAATTACAGGTGTGAACCACCAGTGCCTGGCTAGATTGTTCATTTGTTTGTTGTGTAATTTGGGGAGTTCTTTCATATTTTCAGGATACTAATCCATGATCTGATGAGTAGCTGGCATGTAGAATCATTTAATTGCACGAGTGACATCCTGTGCCACACTGAGCAGGAATTTTTCTTACTTTAGTCTTATTGAATGTCAGATTATGAAAATTATTTTCAAGGAAAAATTTAATGGTTTAATAACAATACTTTGTATACATATTTGGTGTACTTAATAATATTATCTTTATCACAGATCTCAATTGTCCAAAAGTTGAAGAAACAGTTGAAGGTAAAACAATTGAAAAATTTTGTCCTTTTCATAAATTTATCACATCATCTATCTAAGTAATGAAAACAGGCAAATTAAATTCAGTGTCTGAAACTCCTTAATTCTTATTGCTATTTATTTTTTTGTTGGTTGTGGGGCTTGAACTCTGGGTCTGGGCGCTGTCCCTGAGCTCTTCAGCTCAAGGCTAGCACTCTACCGCTTGAGCCACAGCACCACTTCAGGTTTTCTAGTGGTTTTTATTGGCGATAAGAGTCTCAGGGACTTTCCTGCCTGGGCTGTCTTTGAACTGCAATCCTCAGATCTCAGACTCCTGAGTAGCTAGGATTACAGCTGTGAGCACTGGCGCCTGGCAAGTCCATGAGATTCTTATCTCCACTACTCAGAAAAATCTGGAAGTGGTGCTGAAGCTCAAGTGGTAGAGCACTTGCCTTGGGCACAAAGATACTCAGGGGCAGCAACTAGGCCCCAAGTCCAAGCTCCAGGACTGGCAAAAAAAAAAAAAATAAAACTCTTAAGCACATATTCTCACAATATTTCCTCACCAACCTTCATTTTGGCTTCTCTTGAATTCCGATAGACTTTCTGAAACTCTCCGGAAGTCTCGAACCTTCAGAATGGAGAGAAGTGAAGGAAAGAGACCCTAACCCGAGTAGAGACACCATACTGCAGTAAAGTACACTCTTCGGAACTTCATTGCATTTAACAGTTTCTTTTGGTGCAGGAAATCAGTTAGCAGACCAATGTGAGAGAGCACAGAGAATATCTAAATACAACCTGGTTTACAGCCAGTGCTTCCTGACTGGGACCATGGCCTTGTTAGTCAAGGGAGGAAGAAATGGATAGTTTACATGCCTCAGAAGTTACATTAGTGAGGGGATTGGAGGCATGGCTTAGTTGGTAGAGCACCAGCCAATCATCAAGTGAAAGCATCAGGTAACAAGTTCAAGTCGTGGTTATAGTAGTGAGAGCTACTCTCATACTCAATAGCTGTGGGAGAAAGGAAAGAATGACAAAGACCATCCAGAAATGCAGATTTGTCCCTCTGTCCTTCCTTGGTCTTGGAGAATCTTATGAATAGAAGTATCTTCATTCATTGAGGCACTCGCTTGGAACTAGGCACGTCAATTCACAGGGCATTACCTGGGGAAAGGTGTCAGGAAGGTCACTCACGTCTGGATTGGTAGGTAATGTGGTACAGAACCAACATCCTAATAAGCTCACCACCTGATACATACCACAACCTGGGCAGCTACAGAAGATAGTTTTGGCATGTCTGTTCACTAACCAGGGCAGGAAAGAGGAAATCATGGGAGGGGATCATATTGAGTGAGACTTGATCTCAGGGCCTGAGTACTATCTGTGAGACTTTTTTTTGTTTTTGCTCAAGGTTAGCACTCTCCAACTTGAGCCACAGATCCACTTTCAACCTTTTTCTGCCTAACTCGAGATTTTTTTTTTAAATTGTAAAGATGTTGTACATAGAGGTTACAGTTACATTAGTAAGGTAATGAGTATATTTCTTGCCAAGCATGTTACCCACTCATTTTTCTTCCCCAACCCTTCCCTGCCCCACAAATTGGAGATTCTTAGACTCACTGGCTTTCCTGCCCGGGTACTGGAATCTTCAGAGCTCAGCTTCTTGAGAAGCAAGGATTACAGGCATACGCCACTGGCACCTGGCCTGCTGGTTCATTTCAGTACTTTGAACTTCTCTCCTAGCCTGCAGAGCTACTACAGAGAAACCTGATCATAGCCCAGGAGAGATTGGTCTGCCATTTTCTCCAGCTATATTTAAATCTTCACCTGGGAACTGCAACAGCGTGCACAGAGTTCTCTATGAGATCAATAATTTTGTTAGCTTTCATGAGATTGAACCTGATTGGTTCCCTTGTGCCTTTTGAATTTCTATGTCCATTTTTATGCTGAGATTGGGGAAATGTTTGAGTCATGTGATAGGGTACGACTCTTCAATAGTTTGTCTCTTATTTCTTCTCAGAGAGTTCCATAAGGAGTTTTTATTTTGATTTTTGTTTTTTTTTCTGTTCCTGGGGCTTGAACTCAGGGCTTGGGCATTGTCCTTGAGCTTTTGTGCTTGTCTAGTGCTCTACTACTTGAGCTAAACCTCTAATTCTGGCTTTTGTGAGTATTTTTTTGGGAGTCAATTGTTTCAGAGTCTTTCC
Organism: Dipodomys ordii; assembly: GCF_000151885.1. NCBI lineage: Eukaryota > Metazoa > Chordata > Mammalia > Rodentia > Heteromyidae > Dipodomys > Dipodomys ordii. The sequence goes on from NW_012267230.1 coordinate 6,352,514, forward strand.
TGCCTGGGCTAGTGGTCCTCAGATCTCAGCCTCCTGAGTAGTTAGGATGACAGGTGTGAGCCACTAGCTCCTGGCAATTTCTCTAATGGCCCTCAGTGTTCTTCTATGTTCCTCTTGGTTTTCTCCACCTTGGGTTCAGCTTCAGTAATTTGAGACTTCCCAGGAATGTCCTGTTTCAACTTTTTGGTCCACCAGGCCCTGGAGTCTCTGTGGTGCACTTTTCGGTGTAGTGACTGACGTAATTTCTAAGGGGTGCTAGTCAGCCCCGGTGTTTCTCTAGTCAGCCGCGGTGTTTGTTTCTTAGTGAATGTTTCAATTCATGGGCCACAGTGTTCATTTGCAATTTTTCCTCAGGAGGTGTCACTCACAGGTTGCACTTATCAATGATGTCATTACTTAATTTTATTCTCTTTCTCCTATCATCTCATTCAGTTCCTTTCGTAGCATTGTCTTAGGAAATCTGTTCCTTTCCATAGCTCCCCCTGCCCCGCTTCCCCTTCAGCCGTCAGACCCTGGCATGTCCATACTCAACAGTCCCTTCTCCCTGGAGGTGTTGGAGATAGGGTTTCCTACCAATGACACAGGGTTTTCCCTGGACAAGGAGCCCTGAAGAGAGGGAGACAGTGCACACATCCCAAGCTGGGCTGGTACTCAAACTCCCCAGCAAGTGTAGGCCATGCTTCCACAGGCTATGGGGATTTGAATCCCCATTTTGTAGTCTGTGTGTGGTTGACAATTGGGTCTGATGAAGGGTGTGAATTTCTAGCACCTCCTGATTTATTATCATGAATAGAGAGCATAGAGTTGTGTATTCTAGAAGACATTAAGAAAAAGGCTATGGTATAATTGCAATACTATTTTATTTAAGGCAAGCAGTTGCTATTTGTGCCAAATCAATATAAAGTCATGGCAAACAACAATTTTACTGGATTTTTTTTTTTTGTCCAAATACTCAAACATCCGTGGTCTCCGCACAAGTCTTCCCTTCCGGGGATTGGGAGCTTCTGAGGGCGCTGGCCCCTGGGTTGGAAGCCTGGCGGCTGGATGGAGAGCCTAGATTACTTCATGAGTCCCCCAAGAAAACATCACAGCCTCACCCCGAGTACGCTCTGTGGTTGAGCTCAGATCTTGCTTTTGATCACTTCTCCATATCCAATTTGACCCCATATCAACAGGCTGAAGCCCAGAGACCTGAGGTCACTCTCCTTACGAGGCTGGTTGGTTGGAGGTGGGCTAGGAACCTGAACTGACCCTGTTGGCTCCCATTCCCCCAGATCAGAAACTACCTCTGGACCTCCAACCCACCCCCTCTCCCTTATACCTTCCCTCTTCCCCCCACAGACACTTACTTCCTCACGCCTTTGGAATTCCCACTCTTGCGCTTGGTGCTCTTGCCCTTCTTAACCGAGCGGGATGGGGGCTCCAGTTCACAGGCCAGGCGGTAGCTAAGCCATGGGGGACAAAACAGTGAACACTACACCAGCACCCACGCTCCTCCTCCAACCCAGGGCCTTACCGGGAAACCGCAGCCCAAGTGGCAACCAATTGACATCAGGTGACACCAATCCCGGGGACCGGTGTCTGTCTTCAGAGTCCAACTCCAGGTCCACGCCCTTCTCCATGCCCCAACCACTCTGCCCAACTCACCTCTCAGCCTCGCTGAGCCGGGGCAAGCCCTCGAACCAGGCCTGAAAGCGCTCATCAGGCTTGATGTTGATGAAGTTGCACGAAGCCTGCAGGCGCTCGATTTCAGAAATAATCTGGAATTGCTGAGACAAAGGAAGGACGGGATGGTGAGCAGCCTGAGGGGCAGGGCCAGCAGCTGGGTCCCTCGGTTCTCTGGTGCTGTCCTGCGCACTCAGAACCCTCCATGGCAAGAAGCCACACCTTCCATGAGCTCTCTGAGACCCAGCTGAGGCCCACGGCACCCGGGGACAAGTCCATGTCCCTCTGCCCATCATCCCCATGCATTAAAGTAAACACAGAGCTGACTGGACAGCCCATCTGCTCCTCACCACCCCCCTGATGGGTGAGAGAGGCCTCGGCTCACCTTCCTCAGTTTCTCCACGTTTATGACTCTCCCCTAGAGACCAAAGCCAAGACAGTTAGAGAGCGACCCTTCCACCATGAGGGGACCTGGTCAGGCCCAGAGGATCTCTGCCTGCACCAATAAGGGAGCCCGCCAAGTGACAAGGAGACACCCAGCCCATGCCAGGGCAGGCTTCCCCATCCAGGACAGGCCACAAAGCCTCAGAAGCCTTGAGCCCAGCGCTCCCTGAGGCCATCCCAGACTGAGCCCTGGTGAGAAGACCCTGGGCGCATGTGCAGCCTGACCAGGGGCGGAGCTCCACACTCATGCCCAGAGTCACGCTGTGGTGGACTGGCCTCACCTGCTGCTCTGCCAAGAGGAAGCTTCTGGCCTCACCCCGCAGGGTGGGTGTACAGTTGGCACACTGGGTGAGGCTCTCAGGAAAGCTTCAGCTCAGGGGGTCCCCAGGGCTTCTCCCTTCAAATACCACAACCCAAACCCAGAGCCCAAGTGCACTCACACACTGGATGTCTGGCATCTCCTTGTTCACCTTCTCCAGTTCAGCCAGGAAGGTGCCCAGGTAGGGGACGGTGCCCTGGAGGAATCCATGTGAGATCAGGTGATGGGGGACAGCCCAGCACCTGTGAACTCGGGGCTTCTCAGCCTGGCCCAGGGCCCAGCAGAGCTGCCTGCCCAGAGGGCTGGAGACCTTTGTCCACTTCTGCACACAGCAGCCCTCCTGCTCCCTCAACACTGACTGTCCTCTGCTGAGCCTCAGGCTGGCATGTGGGAGGGCCTGGAGATCTGCCTGCCCCGCCCAGCCCCTGCCTCATCCCCTCTGCAGGCCCTGGCTCTAGGAGCCCAGCAGTTGGTCAGACAGGGAGCCATGGGGCTCAGTCTCAGTCTTTTCAGTGAATCTGGAAACAGAGCAGGTCGGGAGAGTCCAGGCCATCTTGCTTCTACAGAGTCGCCCTGGCCTCGGGGAGCGTCTCCCATCGTCTCCTCCTCTGCCCTCTGCCTTCCCTTGCACTTGATCCTAGGCCAGCAAATGTGGAAGGGCCCCTGCCACGAGTGTGGATGGAGTAGAAGTCTTTCTCCCCACACCGTGGCTCTGACAGTGCCCTAACTGGGCTCCTGAAACACCCCCACCCCCTTTGCTGGTCAGGGCCAACACCTCTGCCACCCATCATAGGAATTTTACATCAACTGCATACTCCTACCAGCGCTCCCTGGGTGGGCAGGGGAGTGGGAGTGTGGCGGGGGGTGGGGTGGGAGGGGGGAGATGCTTCACGCTGGCCTGGCCTCTCTGCCTGCTCCTCATCTGCACTCTAGGGACAAGCATGGGGCCAGGGAGCACTCTGCCTCTGGGCCACTGTGTGGGTGTGGCCTGCAGAAAGGCCTGCTCAGAGCTCTCACACAGTTCTTTTCTCCCCTGGCCTGTGCCCTCCCCTCAGGTCAGCATCCAGTTTACCATACCTCCATTTGCCAAATGGGAAAACAGACACACTGCTGTCTGCAAGGCCCTGCAGATGCCCAAGACCTCCAGCCCCTATCTGGACAGTGACCTGGCCTCTGTCCTTACACGCTCTGTGTGCGCCAGAGTTCTTTACTCAGTTGAATCACAAAAGGAGAGAGACAGGGGCTCTGAGATCCCTGGCAACCCCTCTCCTCCTTGGAGACTGTCTCCAGGTGGCCTCAAGGCCTCCTCCAATGCCTCACATCTCCAGAGCCCCGCCAGGGCCACGTCTTGGCAGGAAGCTCTGCCTGGAGAAGCAGTGTCTGAGGCTTCCTCCCGGGCTGTGTCCACACTGACCATGCGCACAGCATCCATCTCTTGGCTATGCTCTCCCTTCACATTGCCCCACCACCCCATCAGCCCTTCCTCCCCAGCCCCTGGACTGGAAGTGTCCCCCCCCTCCAGCAGGCACTGCCAGCCCCAGTTGCCTCTCCTCCTCGCTTCCCATGCTCCCCCACCTGCGGCAGCTGTTCTCTGTGCAGGGCGTGGTTTGATCCAGGAGAAAAGTTCTTTGACAGCCTCTCAAATTCATGAAAGCTGTCCCTGCACAAGGGCACACAAGGGCATAAGTGCAAGGTTTGCCAATGACAAGACTCTGCATTTTCTACCCTAACCAGAACTCCAAGGGCCTGGCCTAGAGGTTTGCCCAGTTGCACTGAGCCCTTGGTTTGCACGGGTGCAGAATGGGCATTTCAATTGGCAACACAGGGAACCAGCTCCATTACCACCAGGAGAACTGTGTGGCTTTCATCTGGTCAGATTTCTGTCACTACAGCATGAGATTGTGAAAACCTCCCCAGTGGCTCCATCCGTGTCTCACAGAGAAGGGAGTCAGGCGTGCCTGGCACTGACCCCAGCCCCTGCCCTCAGGGTGTGCGGCAGTGAGGGACAGTGCCAGCCCCCGCACCCCTTGCACTCATGGGGACAGAAGCCTGCCCACCTGGAGACCTCTTTCCACGTCTTCTTTAGGCGCTGGATGGCTTTGCTCTGCAGAGCAGAGATGATGGCGTGGAGGGAGGACAAGTTCTTCAGGGTTTCACAGTGCTGGGAGGAGAACAGTGTGAGCCCTGGGGGAGCTCCCCCTCCCCGTGCCTGCCTTCACCCCGGGATGGAGCTGCTACTCCTGAGATGGATGCTGGGGTCAGGCAGGACACCACTGGGCCCATGTGTGACCAGAGCAGGGTTTAACCTTCCCCAGTGGATTGTGTGTCCCACCCCAGGCAATCACTCCCCTCCATGGGGAGGGGAGAGGGGAGGAGGGAACGGGCCACAGGCAGCCAAGAGGCAGGGAGCTGGGGTGTCTGAGGGTCCCTGGCCACAGTCTCTGCCCTTCAGTGTCTGCCATTCACAGACACAGGCCTGACACATACCGTGGCCACTTTGATCCAGTGCTCGATCACGCGGGCCCTGTCTGGGGCCTTCATGCTCTGGTTCCCAAGACAGGTTGTGACCACACAGGACGACACTTTGTTGGACTGGGCGATGATGGCATGGATCGTGGGTGCAGGGTGCTCCTCATCCTTCTTGTCCTGGATGAATTCCAGGCTCTGGTAAGCTGCCATGTTCTTGAAAAACACCTGAGAGGGAGAAACAGTGGACCGGTTCCTGGCCAGAACACAGCCACCAGGCCCAGGCCAGAGCCCAGTGGTAGCCACCGGGCTTGGGTGTCCCTTGAGCCTTGAAGAGAGCAATGGGATGATTGTGACGTCACTATGGGTCCCCAGTGACATCAACAAAGATGGCAAGGGGAGGGTGAAGGGTATTTGCTCTACCACAGCCCCCAGTGGTGCCACACAATTCCCAGGTCTGTACAAGTAAGGTGCACGATCTCCAACACACCTCCTTCCTGTGTCCTGACTCCATGCACTACTGCCTCAACCAGGGTTTGCCCTCTCTCTGCAATGGGCTCAGTTCACAGCTGGTGCCTGGTGAGGGCTGAGGCTGGGCATTTCCTCCTGATTGATAAAGCTAACCCTGGTGCCTGGCTGCACCTCTGTCCTCATCTCTGAACCTTCACAGTCACTTGAGGTGGGGTGGGATTCTCGTAGGGATTCTCTTAGAGACTGCAGCCTCCCCATGCTCCCTGTGCTCAGTATACTCTAGTTCTTCCTGAGGAGACCCCCAGCTCTCTGCCTTCCCGGTCCCCACAGCTGCCTTACCCCTCAGCCTTCTGGAATCATTCACATGACCTGTGGAGTCTGGATTTGCCCACGCTGCCTCCAAACCCACTCCTGAATGTTTGGGACATTCTGAGAGACTATTTTTTTAAAATTCTTTATTGAGATTAAGTGATTACATACATTTCACAATATTGTGGGATAGTGATACTTAGCCAAAGTCACACATTCTAACCTTCACAAGGCGAATTGTCACTATCATGGTCTATAAAGCTTGTGAACTCTACAAACTTTAACAAATACAACTATTTCTTCCACATTGGGTGATGTGTACATTTCTTTCCTTTTGCTTATTTTAAGCTGCTCCCTCTTTCATTCCTTCCATCACTGCTTAGTTCACTTTCATCAGTGTCCAGCTGTGCAACTGATGGGTCCCTCTGCTGTATTTTTTCACCCATTTCCCTCTGATTCTGTGCCCTCCTCCTAATTTCTCTCATAAATGCACATGTATGTACCATATGTAGGGTCAAGAACACAGAGTCACCTAAAAACATGACAAATTAAGAAGAGGTCCTTTGTTTCTTGAGTCCTGTTTACTTGGTCATATCTTGTTGCATTTTGACTTTAACCTCTGCATATCAGGGAGACCATGTGCCATTTGTCTCTCTGATCTTGGCTTATTTCACTCAACATGGTTTGTTCTAGCTCCATCCATTTCCCTGCGAATGCCGTTATTTTGTTCTTTCTAATGGCTACGTAATATTCCATTGTATGTAGGTACCACAATTTATGGATCCACTCATCTGTAGTGGAGCTCTAGGTTGTTTCTGAAGGACTAATTTTAAGCCCATGATTTAAAGGACTCTGGGGGTGGGGGCAGGGAGGACATGGAGAATCAGCAAGGTCTGCCTGGCCTGTGAGTTGGGAGGGAAGGAAAGCCTCTCATCTTGCAAGGACCCGGTCTGTGGGCCAGCACAGGGGATCAGTAGTTAGCACAGGGCATCAACAGAGGACTCAGTCTATAGCCAGCATGGGGCACCAATACAGGTCTCAGGACAGGGCCCAAACAGTGTGCAACTTAATGACCAGGGGCACTGCAGAGGCACCACTGGCAGGTATGGTGTCTGAGGATGGACAGTGTCTCCATGACCAGGAAAAACAGCAAGTGGCAACACAAAGGTCCAGAGTTGATGGAGAGCTAGGCTGCTCCTGCTTGACCCCAGAGCTAGCCTGCCACCCTTTATGTGAGCCACGAGGCCTCCAGTGTATGACATCTGCTTGGAGGAGGCCATGCCCTGTGGAAGAGGTAGAAGCTGAGATCAGGACCCTGGACAGAGTCTCTGGCTGGTGGATAAGAGACACAGGCAGGCATAGGTGGAGTGATTGAGTTAGAAGCATGGGTCTGTCTGCCTAGGCATTTCTGCTTCCTGGGAGAGGGGCAGTTCAAGGAGGAGGTCTCCCCCAAACCACCCTGGGCTGGGTCATGTCATGCATGGCCCCCACATACCACCAGTTTTCTCCCTCTGTCAGACAAACTTCTTTCTGTTAGTCAACTTGGTTTCAGTTCAGAATTTTTATTTACCATTGAAAGGGTCCTCTCTGGGCATTTCATTAAAATTAGTGTGTGTGTGTGTGTGTGTGTGTGTGTGTGTGTGTGTGTTGTGTTCTGAGTTTGTGCTCATTTGGAAGAAGTGTCTACATAGGCAGCCCAGGTTGGCCTTGAACTTGGGGCGCCTTCTTTACAGCCTCCTCAGTGCTGGGATTGCAGGTGACACACTAAATCCTCACTTCATTCCTGGTCTTTCCCCTGCTTCATCTCTAACATCCTACATAATTATGCGTAGCATCTGCCCTTGAGTGTCAGGGGGAATCCAGGAACACAGAGGCACACACAATGGAAAGTCCTCAAGGAAGCAGATGCTACGGTTACTCCAGAGAGCAGGGGAGGCTGGAGGAGGCTGTGGGCCTCATCTGATCCAAGTTCTGCCTCCTCAAAGGTTGGGTGCTGGTGACACACAGGCTGGCCTGGCGAGATCGGGCTCTGGCTGTGCGGGGGTGGCAGTGTCTTGTTGTCCATGTGGCCCAGGTGGCAGGGGGATGGTGAAGATCCCCAGGGGTCACGGAGGAGGATGTCCTTGAGTCCCTGGGGAGTCCCAGGTGAGGTGGTCAGCAGAGACGACCTCACTTCCTGCAAGAAGAGACAAACAGTGTGGAACGCTGTATCTAGGCAACCTCATCCAGCTCACTTGTCTGGAGACCTTGCGAGGAGGAGGATGTTCTCTTTCTGTTTCCCCTCTTCCAGAGGCTTCAGGAGAGGCCAGAGAGGAGGCCGCCTGCCCACCTGGAGATACTGGGTCGGTGCTGGCCCATGCCGACTCTGGAGGTTTCCCCAGAGGACCTCAAAGGTGACTCAAACACTCCCCTAGGGAAACCCAGGATGGCTGAAGACAAGCAACATACCATCGTGTGTGTGTGTGTGTGTGTGTGTGTGTGTGTGTGTATGTGTGTGTGTGTGTGTGCAGGAAAATTCATCCTATTGTTTTCACTGAACCCTAAGGCAGCACATAGTTTTCACATCTCAACTTTCCCTCCCTGGTCCGAATCCAGGATGAACATGACTGCATCCCTGTTCTCGGGGAGCTCTGCAGGGTGGGGACCCTCAAGGCAGGCAAACTAGAGAAGTTGGTGGACCACCTGGTGCCGTCCCTACTGCTGGGGGACCCCAACTTCGTCTCCACCTTCCTGTGTGCATACCGGAAGTTTGCCACCACCCAGCAGGTGCTGGACTTGCTGTTTGCTAGGTGAGCATGAGCTCCAGCCCAGGGCTTCCAACACAGAGCCCTTGGGCCTCCAGAGTCTCCCCACCCCCTGGCTGATCCTGGGACTGCCTTGGGCATCTTAGGTAAGATTGGTCATGGGAAAGCTGATTTCCTTTGCAGTCAGCTGCCCAATGTGTGTGCTGAAGAAGCTGTCTGTCTAGGTCCTCACTAGTCTGAGAACCGCCATTTGTAATGGCGGCTCCCTCTGTGTTTTGGGGGCAGAGGTCTTGTCCTGAATGGGGTCAGACTTGGGGCACGAGGATCACTGAGGAAGCTGGGGAGAATCTGCCTGAGCACTTTCCTTGTACAAAGAGATCAGAAGCACCTACATGTGCAGAGGCATTGTCATGCACTCAGCCTGGCTCAGAAGAGGAGCATGCACAGCCCTGCTGTCCTGGTCTGGGCTCCCAGCAAGGGGTCAGCCAGTGACAGGAGAGCCCTGAGCAGGTGCGGGAGAGATGACACCCTGGCCCCTCCTGTAGGTATGGCTGCATCCTCCCCTTCTCCAGTGACTGCGGAGGGCCGAAGGACCAACTGAGAACGTGAGTGGGCTCTGGTTCAGCAAGGAGTCCAGTGTGGGTCCACATTCAGGAGTGGGTTTGGAGGCAGCCTGGGCAAATGGAGTCCACAGGTCTTGTGAGTAATTCTCGAAGGCTGAGGTATGAGGCACGTATGGGGCAGGGAAGGCAGAGAGCTGGGGTGTCCTGGGCACTGGGGGGCAGTGGGGAGTCTGGGGGTCAGAGGTGGTTCCTATGAGAATTCCTCCCCACTTCAGACCATCCTACGAAAATTTCCCAATACATCCTCCAAACACAGAGGCATAGCTCAGCTCAGGCATATGGTGAGTGGGGGATTGGAGTGAGGGGCCTCGAGTGTGAGTGGGGAGACATCCTCCGCACAGCTTGTGGACACCGGACAGCACATGTCATGTGTGGAGGTGCCAGCCAAGCCCAGTCGCTGCCAGGTAGGCAGGCAAGGTTTCTGGAATGGCATCGAGTGGGAAGGGGTGCCATGTCAGAGACATCTGGGGTCCAGCATGAAGGAGACAGCAGGCCTCCGTCTGTGCCACAGAGCCATCTCCATCATCCTGGCCTCCTGGCTGGACCAGCACGCAGAGGATTTCTGCCAGCCTCCGGATTTCCCATGCCTCAAGCTTCTGCTGGCTTACTTGAATCTCAACATGCCCGGCTCGGACCTGGACTTGCAGGCTCAACATCTCTTGAACCAGCTGGAGACGCTGCAGCGAAGTGAGGCTGAGCCCAGGCCAAACTAGAGGGGGAGGGCACTGGTTCCACAGAGAAGGAAGATTCCAAGGCTGGCCTGGTGCTGGGAAAAATGATGAGTCTGGGATGTCTCAGAGGGTAGAATGGGCTTCAGTTCAGAAGAGTTTTGTGGTGGGATTACAGGCTGGGATTATAGGCAGACAGGAGACTGCTCTGCTTCTGGACAAGCCAGTCATGTGGAAGTCCTATCTCCTCCCACAGCTCTATCAGAGGTTCCATTGCTGGCTCTAGAGCACATTGGAGAACCAGAATGGAATTCCTGTGACACTCAGGAGGTGGATCCCTGTCCTGTGCTGGACCCTTCAGGCAAGCCTTTCAGGTTTTTCTGTGTGGACACAGGACGTGGGTTCAATGAGACTTCTCGCTTCTTGGCTTTCCCTCGGGCCCTGCTGGCAGAGCAGTTGACGCGGATGGATATGGTAAGTGACTCTGCAGGGCAGGGCAAGGAAGAGAGGGTCTTTCTTGCTATCTTCTGCCCAGTCTTGCCATCCCCTGCATGGGAAATGGTGCACATCACATGCAAACATCACCCCTCCCCTCCCCACCTCCCTTGGAAGTGCCAAACGTTTGAGAATGCAGAGTAAATTTCTGAACCTCAAACCTCACTTCGTCACTAGGCTGTGGGGAAGGGACCCTGGCCTTGTGTGAAGGGATGGGGGCAGAGGTGCAGACCGGCACCAGCGTCAGCTTCATCAGCCCTCACCAGGCACCAGAAGTAAACTGAGCCCATTGCAGAGAGAAGGCAAACCCTGGTTGATGCAGTAGTACATGGGGTCAGGACACAGGAGGGAGGTGTGTTGGAGATGAAGATCGTGCACTTTATTTGTGCAGGGGATTTTGTGGCAAATTGGAGGCTTTATTAGAGCAAATGCCCTTCACCCTCCATTTGCCATATTTGATGATGTCACTGGGAACCCATAGTGACGTCACAATCATCCCATTGCTCTCTTCAAGGCTCAGGGGACACCCAAGCCCGGTGGCTACCACTGGGCTCTGGCCTGGGCCTGGTGACTGTTCTGGTCAGGGGCAGGACCCTTGTTTCTCCCTCTCAGGTGTTTTTCAAGAACATGGCGGCTTACCAGAGCCTGGAATTCATCCAGGACAAGAAGGATCAGGAGCACCCTGCACCCACGATCCATGCCATCATCGCCCAGTCCAACAAAGTGTCGTCCTGTGTGGTCACAACCTGTCTTGGGAACCAGAGCATGAAGGCCCCAGACAGGGCCCGCGTGATCGAGCACTGGATCAAAGTGGCCACGGTATGGGTCAGGCCTGTGTCTGTGAATGGCAGACACTGAAAGGCAGAGACTGTGGCCAGGGACCCTCAGACACCCCAGCTCCCTGCCTCTTGGCTGCCTGTGGCCCGTTCCCTCCTCCCCTCTCCCCTCCCCATGGAGGGGAGTGACTGCCCGGGGAGGAACACACAATCCACTGGGGAAGGTTAAACCCTGCTCTGGTCACACATGGGCCCAGTGGTGTCCTGCCTGACCCCAGCATCCATCTCAGGAGTAGCAGCTCCATCCCGGGGTGAAGGCAGGCACGGGGAGGGGGAGCTCCCCCAGGGCTCACACTGTTCTCCTCCCAGCACTGTGAAACCCTGAAGAACTTGTCCTCCCTCCACGCCATCATCTCTGCTCTACAGAGCAAAGCCATCCAGCGCCTAAAGAAGACGTGGAAAGAGGTCTCCAGGTGGGCAGGCTTCTGTCCCCATGAGTGCAAGGGGTGCGGGGGCTGGCACTGTCCCTCACTGCCGCACACCCTGAGGGCAGGGGCTGGGGTCAGTGCCAGGCACGCCTGACTCCCTTCCCTGTGAGACACGGATGGAGCCACTGGGGAGGTTTTCACAATCTCATGCTGTAGTGACAGAAATCTGACCAGATGAAAGCCACACAGTTCTCCTGGTGGTAATGGAGCTGGTTCCCTGTGTTGCCAATTGAAATGCCCATTCTGCACCCGTGCAAACCAAGGGCTCAGTGCAACTGGGCAAACCTCTAGGCCAGGCCCTTGGAGTTCTGGTTAGGGTAGAAAATGCAGAGTCTTGTCATTGGCAAACCTTGCACTTATGCCCTTGTGTGCCCTTGTGCAGGGACAGCTTTCATGAATTTGAGAGGCTGTCAAAGAACTTTTCTCCTGGATCAAACCACGCCCTGCACAGAGAACAGCTGCCGCAGGTGGGGGAGCATGGGAAGCGAGGAGGGGAGGCAGCTGGGGCTGGCAGTGCCTGCTGGAGGGGGGGGACACTTCCAGTCCAGGGGCTGGGGAAGAAGGGCAGATGGGGTGGTGGGGCAATGTGAAGGGAGAGCATGGCCAAGAGATGGATGCTGTGCGCATGGTCAGTGTGGACACAGCCCGGGAGGAAGCCTCAGACACTGCTTCTCCAGGCAGAGCTTCCTGCCAAGAAGTGGCCCTGGCGGGGCTCTGGAGATGTGAGGCATTGGAGGAGGCCTGAGGCCACCTGGAGACAGTCTCCAAGGAGGAGAGGGGTTGCCAGGGATCTCAGAGCCCCTGTCTCTCTCCCCTTGTGATTCAACTGAGTAAAGAACTCTGGCGCACACACAGCGTGTAAGGACAGAGGCCTGGTCATTGTCCAGATCGGGACAGGAGGACTTTGGCATCTGCAGGGCCTTGCAGACGTCAGTGTGTCTGTTTTCCCATTTGGCAAATGGAAGTATGGTAAACTGGATGCTGACCTGAGGGCAGATCACAGGCCAGGGGAGAAAAGAATTGTGTGAGAACTCTGAGCAGGCCTTTCTGCAGGCCACACCCACACAGTGACCCAGAGGCACTGAGTGCTCCCTGGCCCCATGCTTGTCCCCAGTGTGCAGATGAGGAGCAGGCAGAGAGGCCAGGCCAACATGAAGCGCTCCCCACCCCCAAGGAGCACTGGCATTTGGAGCTGATATAAAACTCCTATGATGGGTGGCAGAGGTGTTGGCCCTGACCAGCAAAGGGGGTGGGGGTGTTTCAGGAGCCCAGTTAGGGCACTGTCAGAGCCACGGTGTGAGGAGAAAGACTTCTATTCCATCCACACTCATGGCGGGGGCCCTTCCACATTTGCTGGCCTAGGATCAAGTGCAAGGGAAGGCAGAGGGCAGAGGAGGAGACGATGGGAGACACTCCCCGAGGCCAGGGCGACTCTGTAGAAGCAAGATGGCCGGGACTCTCCCGACCTGCTCTGTTTCCAGATTCACTGAAAAGACTGAGACTGAGCCCCATGGCTCCCTGTCTGACAAGCTGCTGGGCTCCTAGAGCCAGGGCCTGCAGAGGGGATGAGGCAGGGGCTGGGCGGGGCAGGCAGATCTCCAGGCCCTCCCACATGCCAGCCTGAGGCTCATCAGAGGACAGTCAGTGTTGAGGGAGCAGGAGGGCTGCTGTGTACAGAAGTGGACAAAGGTCTCCAGCCCTCTGGGTAGGCAGCTCTGCTGGGCCCTGGGCCAGGCTGAGAAGCCCCGAGTTCATAGGTGCTGGGCTGTCCCCCATCACCTGATCTCACATGGATTCCTCCAGGGCACTGTCCCCTACCTGGGCACCTTCCTGGCTGAACTGGAGAAGGTGAACAAGGAGATGCCAGACTTCCACTGTGTGAGTGGGCCTGGGCTCTGGGTTTGGGTTGTGGTATTTGAAGGGAGAAGCCCTGGGGACCCCCTGAGCTGAAGCTTTCCTGAGAGCCTCACCCAGTGTGCCAACTGTACACCCACCCTGCGGGGTGAGGCCAGAAGCTTCCTCTTGGCAGAGCAGCAGGTGAGGCCAGTCCACCACAGCGTGACTCTGGGCATGAGAGTGCAGCTCCGCCCCAGCTCAGGCTGCACATGCGCCCAGGGTCTTCTCACCAGGGCTCAGTCTGGGATGGCCTCAGGGAGCGCTGGGCTCAAGGCTTCTGAGGCTTTGTGGCCTGTCCTGGATGGGGAAGCCTGCCCTGGCATGGGCTGGGTGTCTCCTTGTCACTTGGCGGGCTCCCTTATTGGTGCAGGCAGAGATCCTCTGGGCCTGACCAGGTCCCCTCATGGTGGAAGGGTCGCTCTCTAACTGTCTTGGCTTTGGTCTCTAGGGGAGAGTCATAAACGTGGAGAAACTGAGGAAGGTGAGCCGAGGCCTCTCTCACCCATCAGGGGGGTGGTGAGGAGCAGATGGGCTGTCCAGTCAGCTCTGTGTTTACTTTAATGCATGGGGATGATGGGCAGAGGGACATGGACTGGCCCCGGGTGCCGTGGGCCTCAGCTGGGTCTCAGAGAGCTCATGGAAGGTGCGGCTTCTTGCCATGGAGGGTTCTGAGTGCGCAGGACAGCACCAGAGAACCGAGGGACCCAGCTGCTGGCCCTGCCCCTCAGGCTGCTCACCATCCCGTCCTTTCTTTCGCTCAGCAATACCAGATTATTTCTGAACTCAAGCGCCTGCAGGCTTCGTGCAATTTCATCAACATCAAGCCTGATGAGTGCTTTCAGGCCTGGTTCGAGGGCTTGCCCCGGCTCAGCAAGGCTGAGAGGTGAGGTGGGCAGAGTGGTTGGGGCATGGAGAAGGGCGTGGACCTGGAGTTGGACTCTGAAGACAGACACCTGTGCCCCAGGATCAGTGTACCTGATGTCAATTGGCCAATTGGGCTGCGGTTTCCCGGTAAGGCCCTGGGAGGGAGGAAGAGCGTGGGTGCTGGTGTAGTGTTCACTGTTTTGCCCTCCATGGCTTAGCTACCGCCTGGCTTGTGAACTGGAGCCCCCATCCCACTTGGTTAAGAAGGGCAAGAGCACCAAGCCCAGGAGAGGGCTTTTCAAGGACTGGAGGAAGTAAGTACCTGTGGCCTGGTGGGAAGAGGAGGCTTCTGGGCTGTGGGGTTGGGAAGCCCGCTGGCTGCATGGCTTTCCTAGTCCATCTATCATTAGCCCTGTTCCAGGTCTCTGGGCCTCAGTTACCCATTAGATATGGGGTCAGTCAAAAGCAAGATCTAAGCCTCAAACACAGAATGCATTCAGGATGGGGCCATGGCCTGTGTTTGGGGGACCCCCTAAAGCAAGCAAGCCTGTCCATCCAGCCTTCAGGTTTCCAACCCAGGGTCCAGAGTCGGCAGCAACCAGCCTATGCAGGGGAAAACTTGTGCAATGAAGACTTGTGTATAGGTCAAGGATTCTAGAATATTTTTTTCTTTTTACAAGATGGTGATATAAAAATGTTGATCAGCACAAATTCTTGGATACTGTTTTGGGATAAATAGGTAATACTTGACTTAAATTTCACAATTATAACACAGGCTTTGTAATTTTCTATCTCTCTTCGTGATAATAAACCAGGAGGTACTAGAAATTCTCTCCCCTCACCAGACCTGGAGTTTA
The DNA here is from genome assembly GCF_000151885.1 of Dipodomys ordii. Taxonomy (NCBI): domain Eukaryota; kingdom Metazoa; phylum Chordata; class Mammalia; order Rodentia; family Heteromyidae; genus Dipodomys; species Dipodomys ordii. Next base: position 6,367,599 of record NW_012267230.1, read on the forward strand.
CAACCACAGTCAGGCCACAAAATGGGTATTAGAAATCCCACAACCCGTGGAAGCATGGCCCATACTGCTGGGGATTGTGCGTGTCACCCCAGCTTGAGATGTGTCATTGGTAGGAAACCCCATCTCCTCCAGGGAGAAGGGACTGTTGATCATGGACATGTCAGGGTCTGACTGCTGAGGTGGAGTTCTGGGCTTGTGGGGGGGGGAGGGCTGGCCTGAGGGTACAGATTTCTGGTGACAATGATACTAAAAGGAACTCAAGGAAATGATAGGGGAAAGAGAAAATAAAATCAGTGAAGCCATACATCCTCAAAATAACACTATTGACAAATGCAATCTGTGAACAAAAACGCCTAAGAAAAAATTGAAAATGAAGACTTAGCCATCCACTGAAATTTACCTTAGCAGAACTCCTTAGAAATGATGAGATTAAAGGTGTCAGTAACTGATCTGAAAAAAAAAATGCACCAGAGTGTTTTCAATACCCACTTGACCAAGGGGGAGCTGCAAATTCTTGGAAGGTCAAATTACTGAAACAGAAAAAAAAAAAGGAAGTGGAAGAACTCTAACTGGCTTTAGAGAAACTGTGAAGTAAAAAAAAAAAAAACAACCACCAAGAACACCTTATATACACACAGACCAAAGATGGACACTCTTAGGGGAGAAAAACAAAGGCACAATGTCTGTGTCTCTCTGATCATATAACATCCATATAAAATTCAACTGCAGGAAATGGGAACAAGAATATTTTATTTTGTCTTATCTTTGGAGGAGTCTAAAGGGCAAAGAAATGGAGGGACAAAGGGTGAACAAGTGCAGCAGTGGTACTCAGTGGACACTATGCTGAAAATGAACTATACAACTTGTGGTGGGTAGGGATGGAAGGGAAAAACTGGGAGAGAGCGAGGGAAGGGGTGACATTGTCCAAAAAGATGTACTCATTCCCTGACTTATGAAATGGTAAGCCCTCTGTACATCACCGTTATAATAATAAAAATAATTTGAAATACCTTATGGGACCCTGTGAGAAGAAAGGAGACAATTGTATTCAATATCACTCAAAATGTCTGATGAGCGCAGAGTCTCAGATCCAGAAAATTCATGGGAAGAATAAAAGCCCACAAGTATATGCTGAGACACCCAATATGAGAGACACAGAGAACAATAAGGTAAATCTGACATTGGTAAACGAGCTTTTTAAATTTTTTTTCACTTTCCTCTGTATGTCAACTTCTTCTGCTTTGGAAAAATCAACAAGCAACTTTCTTGTATAAACTTCCTTGTATAAATTTCCCAAAGAATGTACTTGAAAGGGGTATCTCAGGGCTGGTGGACAGATTTTTTTTTTTCAGGAGCAGCCTTTGTTACAAAAAGTCAACCAGAAGGGTCACAATACAAACGACGGCTTTTACGTATTCCATTGGTCACTAATGATCAGAGGCCAGGGTTGAAGGGCTGAAAAATCTGTCACCAATCTGAAGGTGTGTCACCTTTGATTTCCTGAATAGTTCTAATCCTGGCTATTGGTATTAAATAAGGAAAATTATATTTACAAAGAGAACAACATCTTTCCGATATAATCACATACTATCCAATTCCTACCACTAAAGGACGCAAGCCAGGAACTGGTATTAACATCCCAAGTTGGTGGTAAGACAGTCCTGGGGCTTGAGCTCAGGGCATGGTCACTCAGCTTTGTCTCTCAAGGCTGGAACTCTACCACTTGAGCCATACCTCTGCTTCCAACTTTTGGGTAGTTAATTGGAGATAAGAGTCTCATGGACTTTCCTTCCTCGACTTGGATTTGAACTGTGAGCCTCAGATCTCAGCCTTCTGAATAGCTAAGATTACAGGTATGAGCCACCCAGTGCCTGGTTAATTCCATCACTCTTATTATTAAGCATTTTATGGTAAATAATAGAAAAACATTCTATCACAGCCAGAGATGGCAAGAAAACAGCATTTATGGCTGTGAGTTCAAAGAAAATAGAAAAAGCAAAAAACGTAAAAACAACTGTGCACTGGAGTGGAGTGGGAGTAGGAAGAGCCTATTTGTGGGTGCAGCTGGTTCTGTGAGTGTTCCCCTTCAGGATTTGAGGTGTCTGCGAGTACATACAGGTGTGTACCCCAGAATGATGCGCATATGGAAGGGACTCTCTTGGGATGATCTCCTAGAGTTGGGATGGAAAGAGATAGTTTGCTTTCCCCCTCCATCCTCCTCATAGGAAGAGATCTTCCTGTTCTTGCTCTTCTTAGCCATTGGTCTCCCTGGCCAGGCCTGTGTATTGATGGTCCATTTACAGAAGCCTGGGCTGGTAGATGGGGAGGGCTCTGGGTTCCTGTGGCGGGGTAGGGGGTGGGGGTTCTGGAGTAGAAGTCCTGAGCTGCTGAAGAATGAGTGGAATTGCTTGAACAGAAAGATGGACAGAGCTCCCGGGGCCCTGGGGAGAAAGAGGTGCCTGCGGAGGAAAGAGTGGGATTCGGTTTCCACTTAGTTCTCTGCATGGGCCTAGAGGAGACTGGCAGGACTCCTGGGTCCACAGAGGCTGGGGTCTGGATGCAACTGTGACGGCTTGCAGCTGGAAGACAGCAGCCACTGCTGGCGCTGCTGGAGCAGAAGTATTATGAAGAGACAAAAAGGCAGAGGGCCATTGAAGGTGGCGGTAGGGACTCTCTGGCATCCACATGTTACTAATTCAGAGCTGACATCCCTGAGCATTGCCTGCAGCCTTGGCCTTCTGTAGGCTGTAGGCAGAGACAGGCAGAGGCAGATGGTAGAGTCATACAGATAGTCCATCAGCCACTCTGGCTCTTAGATCTTTAGTGGATACTTGGGGCTCCCTCATTAGTGGATACTTGGAGCTTCTCGAACCTGCCCAGACCCTGGAACCAAGGGGAGAGTCTGGCCTGGGCATAGCTCAGATTGAAGTTTGGGATTATTATTACAGAGGAAAGGCACTTTGTCAAGATGAATTCAGAGATGAACATACCATACAGGTCTGCTCTGACATTACGGTCAGTCTTTTATTTATCTGCACATCCCAATCCAAGTGCTGATCAGGACTATCCGAAAGACTATAGGACATCCAAGAAAAGTAGGGACTCAATGGGAAGGAACAACATTTTGGGGGACCCTTCTAACCAACTCTTGCCAAAGCCCATCTCACCCTGGCCCCATAGTGGGAAATGAAGGCAGCCATGGATTGGAATTCAGGTCCCAGGACAAATGGTAGGTTTATTCTTGACTACTTCAGGCCATACTCCTTTCTCCTGAGTTCACTTCGTCTAATTTTCCCAGTGACAGTTTTGGGAAGCTCTGGAACAAACTCCACCTGGTTTGGGAGAAAGTAAATCCACCTTGCCTTGGAAAAATCCACTCTGAGAAGTGTATATACAAGATGCAGGGCATTGACATCAAATACAGTGAAAACAGGGGTTATACCACAGGGGAGGAACATACAAAGAAACAAAAATATCACGATACATTATAAATACGTTAGAATAGTAAGCAAGAAAAAAATTTGTGTCCCTGTCTTGGGGTTCATTTCACTTAACATTTTATATGGTCATATTTACATAGTTTTTAACCCTTTCTACTTGTCCTACACATGTATTATTATTGCAAATAAGGGAAACCATGGGACCTATGTTTCTTTGGGCCTGGCTTACTTTACTTAATATAATTTGTTTCCAAGTCTTTCCATTTCCTAACAAATGGGGTGATGTCATTCTTTCTGATTCAGGGAGGGGAAGGGAAAAAACAAAATGCTTAAATAGGCATACAGATTGACCCATTGTAACAATGAGATGTACAAGACACTAGGTTGAAAATGAACTTTACAACTTTGGCGGGGGGGGGAGGGGAGGTAGTTGTGGAGGGATGGAATGGTAGGGGAAAAACAAAGGAGGAGGCAACAATGCTCATGTAACTGTAACTGTAACTGTAACCTCTCTGTACAGTATTTTTTACAATAAAAAATGTACAAAAAATCTACTCAGCTCCACTTTGCCTCTGCACATGACCCCGCAGTACAGACTGAGAGCCTGCGGTGACCTTAATGGGCTCCACTGGGTATTTGCAGTCCTTTTTCTCACCCCTGAAGGTCGGCTGTGGTCATATGACTCACTTTGACCAATGGAAGTCTGTTTTCTCCAGGCAGAAGTGACTGCGTGCGTGGACAGTGGGCGGTTTCTCCTCCATTGATTAGAACGCCGGGCAGATGTCTAAGAGGTAGCTAGCTACTTCATTGTCCTGTCCCCAGGATGAGGAAAAGTGGAACAGAGGACCCAGAAAAGCCACAGCAGGCATACAGCATGAGCCAGTGTCCTTCACGGTCATAAACTTTCACTATTTGGGGGTGCTGTATCATCTCCCCTCTCCTGATTGCTCTGATGTGTCACACAGGCGTGGGAGTTACAGCTCTTTCTGCTGTCTGCACACTCAGGCAGTTCGCAACCTGTCTCACTATGATCTCTATCACAGTTCTGGTTCTAGGTCCGTTTGTGTCCAAGATTAAATAAAATAATAATGCATGTAGAACACTGAGTGTGGGACCCGGCACACGCAGTGAGTATTGAATAACTGTAGGCCAGGCAGCTTGCTAATGAACCCAGGGCTGATAAGATGCACTCTATCTAATCTATCCTTAAGCCAAACTGCTTGTTTTGCAGAGGAAAAGAGGTTGGCTGGTTAAGCTTGTCTGTTCCCAGTGAGCAGCCCCAGCGCCTGGAAGCGCTCGGCAGACCAGATCCTCCCTCCTGCCCCTGCTTACCTTCCTGGGGTACTTGTAGGGCGCGGTCACCAACTTCACATGCTGCTGGAGCTCCTTGGTGAGCTGTTCCTGGTCGTGGGACTGGAACTTGGGAGTCAGGACCACGAAAGCCTTTACCACCTATAGGTGAAGTAGGACCAGAACCTTAGGTATGGGCCAAGCCATGAGATCTAGATCTTAAGAAATAAATGTGAATGCATGCTTGAGCCTATAATGGTCAAAGGCAGAAGGTCTTCCAGGAAGGAGAGGATCATGGTCAAATCCTTTTCTTTCCCATTGCCAATCCATGACCTAGAAAACATCTTGACTTCTCCTGGGCTCCATTTCCTCTTTGGAGAAATGGGGACAATAAAGTCCATCCTTCCTAGGGGGATCTGAAAATATTCTGTTCACATTTCATGGAAAATGTATCAGAAGCTGGGTGCAATCCTAGCTACTCAGGAGGCTGAAATCTGAGGATCAGGGTTCAAAGCCAGCCTGAGCAAGAAAGTCTGTGAGACTCATATCTCCAATTAACCACCAAGAAGCCATAAATGGAGCTTGTAGCTCAAGTGGTAGAGCACTAGCCTTGAGCAAAGAGCTCAGGGACAACCCCCAGGGGTTGGCACAAACAACAACAAAACCTCACCACCCCCAAATCCCACACCCCCAAACCCCAAAAGCATGCTAAATATCTGAGCTGCTGAAATTAGTACTACTGTCACCATTGTCATTATCACTTTGATATTATATAATATATTTATGATATATAAACAGCTATATATTAATATCACTATACATTATATATTAATTATATATGATACATTATTTATTTATAAATTATATATTAGGGATTATATTATATAATATGCTCATATTATATATGATATAAAATTAGATATAATCATATACAATATATGAATATATTATATAATAATTCATAACATGTATATATTATATATTATCTCCCTCTTTGCTTGCACAAGTTCTCACACATAGAAGGTATGCTACTTATAGAATCAATGGATACAAGCTCTGAAGATGCAGTCCTTCTATATTCTATGTTCTGTTAGTCAATTTTTATCCCCTTTTTACTTCCCTTACTTTAAGCATAAGGAAAGGTACAGTTATTGTTGTTTTTTTTTTTTTTTTTTTGGTTGTGGGGCTTGAACTCAGGGCCTGGGCACTGTCCCTGAGCTTTTTTTGTTCAAGGCTAGCTCTCTACCACTTGAGCCACAGCGCCACTTCCAGCTTTTTCTGTTTATGTGGTGCTGAGGAATCGAACCCAGGGCCTCATGCATGCAAAACAAGCATTGTACCATTGAGCCACCTTCCCAGCCCAGTTATTGGGCTTTGAGCATGGAGAGATTGGGTACTGGGGCTTGTGTCGTCCTGAACACCAGCCAATTTCATCACCATTCAAAGTCAAGGTCATCACATTCAGAACCGCAGTTGAGGCCACTGCGCCCCCTGGTGACCATATTGTGTAAGTGCACCCTGCCTTTCCTCCACCTGTGGCCCGAAGATGCAAGGAAGGGCAGGGAGCATCTGCATGCCCAGCTCTGGGCCTATCAGTCCAGTTCTTCTCACCTCCCCTCGCCTTGGGTCCGGGCTGCTCACTACCGCAGACTCTGCCACCGCTGGGTGCTCAGCCAAGGCATTCTCCACCTCCGACGGTCCAATGCGGTACCTGGAGAGGCATGGGCTCTGGGGCAGATGCCGGGGCTGGGGTGCCCCAAGTCTTAATCTCTGCTTGATGCAGAGGATGAGGTGTCTGGGGCTCAAAACGTGAAGATGTGGACATTCTGTGCTAAAAACGCCTGGCTCAGGTTTTTCCTGGTGTGTTGTGGTGTGTGTATATATATTTGGCAGTATCAGGTTTTGAACTCAGGGCTTTAAACTTGCTTGCTTAGCCCAGAGCTGGTGTTCTACCACTTGAGCCATGCCTCCAGTCCATGTTTTTTTAGAGAGAGAGTCTCTTGGACTTGGATTTCTCTGCCCTAGGTCAACTTCTTCTTTTTTATTTTTAAATTAAAAAAAATTTTTTTTTGGATCCAGTTGTGGGGCCTGAACTCTGGGCCTGGGCGCTGTCCCTCAGTTCTTCAGCTCAAGGCTAGCACTCTACCACTTGAGCCACAGCGCCACTTCCGGCTTTTTTCTTTTTGCTTATGTAGTGCTGAGGAATCGAACCCTGGGCTTCTTGCATGCAAGGCAAGGGCTCTACCACTGAGCCACCTTCCCAGCCCCCTAGGTCAACTTCTAACCATGATCCTCTGATCTCAGCCTCCTAACTAGGATTACAGGCACAAACTACCGGTGCCTGGTTGGCATCTATATTTTAAGTGTGCAAAGTGATGTTTTAAGTATAATAGTGAAATTATACTGTGGTCAGACAAATGAACATAGTCCATCCTCTCACAGAGCGAGGAGCAATAGATTATGCAGAGTCCTAACGTATAGAAAGAGCTCTCTGAATCTACTTTCTCAGTGAATTCCCAGTGCAAATGGTAACAGCATATTGGAGATTGAATAGCTAAGAATGGATCCTGTTGTTCAGCTTCAAAGCAGGGCAGACAATAATGTGTTCTGTATTTCAATGTAGCATCTCACTGGCAGGATTAAGAGGTGAGTGCTCAAAGCCCCCAGGAAAAGACTTTCATACCATAAGAACTCCTTAAAGATGAGCTATTTCTTTTCTTTTTGTGCCAGTCCTGAGGCTTGAACTCAGGGCTGAGTGCTGTCCCTGAGACTGTTTTTCTCAAGGCTAGTGCTGTACCACTTGAGCCACAGCTCCACTTCTGGCTTTTTAGTGGTTAATTGGACTTTCCTGCCCAAGCTCACTTCAAACTGTGATCCTCAGATCTCAGCCTCCCAAGTAGCTAGGATGACAGGCATGAGCCACCAGCGGCCAGCCAAGGCCAGCTATGCTTATGACCATCATTGTGTCTCTCCTGGAACACAAGCACACTGGAAACTTCCCCAACTCAACAGTCTCCTTCCTTAGTCCTTCTGACTATATCCAGAGCCTTTGAAACTTCATTTTGGTTGATTCTGTTGGACAAGGGGAGGGGACATGGCCAGATACCAAAGGAACAAGGAACCACAGAGCTGATTGCTTAGAGTCAGGCTGAGGGTCTTATCACTAAGGTACAGAGGCAGGTCAGGCTGTCAGACGGCAGGGTGTGAAGACAGGGCAGAGGGAGTTGCACCTACCCGGAAGCATTGATGATATCGTCTCCCCGCCCCTTGAACCAGATGTAGCCCTCGGAATCCATCTTCGCTAGGTCCCCACTATTGTAAAAGTCTCCACATTGCACTTCTGAATTCTTCTCTGGGTTATTCTGCAAAGAGAACAGAATCTCTCTCTCTCTCTCTCTCTCTCTCTCTCTCTCTCTCTCTCATATCTTTAACTAGTTAATTACCCTTCAGTAGTTGCCCAAAGGGGTTTCCATTCAACATGACAGCTTGTGAATTCAATGCATCTTGATCCATGCCTCCTCTTCCATCTCTTCTCCCCCCTCTCTCCCAACCCCATCCCTCCCCTCAAGTGACCTGCTTCCATTTCCGCATATGCATATTGAATATTATGCCTGCATTTGTCTACCCTTCCTCTCTCTATTCCTCTGTACCCCTCCCCTTGCTCTCCCCACTTCTGACAACGCATGCTTCAGTCTCCTGGTGCTTGGTGACGCTGACAGTTGTTTGAAGGTGTTACACCATTGCAACCCTCTGCTGCATAGACTACACTTTAGTCAATGTGTTTGCGTACATATGCATATGACCCTGTATTTGTTCTCATATGTTTTTTTTTAAATTTTTAAATTATTTTCTTTTATTTCATTTTGTCAGTTATGGGGCCTGAGCTCTGGGCCTGGGTGCTGTCCCTCAGTTCTTCAGCTCAAGGTTAGTGCTCAACCACTTCAGCCACAGCACCACTTCTGGCTTTTTCTGTTTATGTGGTGCTGAGGAATCAAACCCAGGGCCTCATGCATGCAAGGCAAGCACTCTACCACTGAGCCACCTTCCCAGCCCCATGTTTTCATATGTTTTATGAGTCCCTTTTTGTGTGCTGGTCCTGGGGCTTGAACTCAGAGCCTGGGTGCTGATGCTGAGCTTTTATTTTTTTGCTCAACACTAGCACTCTACCACTTGGAGCCACAACTCTATTTTTGGCTCTTTGGTGGTTACTTGGAGACAAGAGTCTCATAGACTTTCCTGTCTGGGCTGGGCTTTGAACTGTGACCCTCAGATCTCAGCTATCTGAGTTGCTAGGATTACAGGCGTGAGCTACTGGTGCCCAGCAAGAATTAACCTCCGCCTTAAAAAAAAATTTTTTTTTTTTGAAGGCGGTGATCTGCCCCTGACGGAACCTGGGACCTGCACACGTTTTGTAATTCCTTTGAGTCTTCTTTCATTACATGGAAGTGTTCCATATATACCACTGACTGATTAGTGATGGATAATAAGTCAACTTTAGCGACATTTGTAATAACAGTTCACTTTTGTCTGCCACTACATGAGAGTAAAATTCCCACCATAGCGGGAGTCTTGTTTGTCACAGCTGCTCCCAGGAATCCTTAGATCCAGGGTGGCGGTGGACGCGGCGCCCTTACCTCATAGCCTTCAAAGATGCCCACGGGCTTGACAGGCTTTGTCCTGATGCCGATGTATCCTTCGGTGTCGGGAGGCAGGACATTGCCCTTGTCATCGATGATCTGGAGCGAGAAGCTTGTGTGAAGACATCCCTCCCCCCAATACCTTCTGTGCCACCAGAGCATTGCCTGGCTTGTTCATGAGACACCAGCAAGATCACACCAGGACAATGATAGAGGAATTATGTCAGACTATAGAATGAAATCATCAGGATTCTGGTAAAGCATAAAAGTCAAAGGTTTACTTGCTTCAATGGGAAATGGGTAGGAGAGGGATGGTGGTGAGTCTATCCCCAATGTGTTTTCAAACTGGAAAACACTGATCAAGAAAAGAAAAGGTGCCAGTCATCCTAGCTACTCAGGAGGCTGCGATCTGAGGATCGTGGTTCAAAGCCAGCCTGGGCAAGAAAGTTCATGAGACTCTTATCTCCAATTAACCACCAGAAAATCAGAAATGGTGCTGTGGCTCAAAGTGGTAGAGAGCAAAAGAGCTCAAGGACAGTGCCCAAGCCATGAGTTCAAGCCCCATGACTGACAAAAAATGGCACTATTTGATACAGAAAATTGTCAGTGCCTCTTCCTCCCCATGCTATGATGTCTCTGGCAACCATCTGAGCTGTATTTGTACCCAAATAGAACAGCTCTCACTCAAAGCTTCCAGAGAAAAAGAAGAAAGAATAGGGAGAGGAAAGGAAGGAAAACTGGCTGGTTCACCAACCTCATCTCACATAAGAGTTCCAGCTCAGCTGAGCCCTAATTGCTACCTGCCAAGGCCTCCAGGAACAGACCTGGACTTCAAAGGGTGCGATGGCTTTCCCCATGGAACCCAGCTTGGTCTTCATTCCCCGGGAAACGCCACAGGCGATGCCCTGGTTACAAAGAAAAGAGGAATTGAGGTTGGCCAAAGATTTTAGATGGATCACAGGACTCCCCTCCACCCCAAAAGGAACGGATGGCACTGACTGCTGAATAAAGAAGGCTCAAGACACTGACCCAACTCTATTAAGCTGGGCTGGGTTGGGTGTGTGTGTCATATTGCTGGAGGTGAAGGAAGGAGGGACTCATCCTGACTAGTCATGGGGGATATGCAGTGTCCACTATAAGCCAGAGAGGAAGGCCAGGAGATCATTGGACAATGCTTGTACCTGGCTTCTGAATGATGACCCGAATTTTGCCTCAACTTCTTCTCAAGGCTGGGCTATGACACTATCTGTGTGGCTCCCCTGCTTCCCTCCCTTGTGTCTTCCCCGTGAACTTGAACCCGTCTTTACAGTCTCATTGTTGTCCTTTCTATAGCACACAGGGGATTGCCCACCAATTCTGTGTGCTAATGCTAGCTGATCTCCAACTCTGCCAAGGAGGCGATAATAGCAACATTGCTCTGGTGTTGTGCACGTGTGTGTGTGTGTGTGTGTTTTGAACTCAGGGCTGTGCTCTTGCTTGGCTTTTTTCCATTCAAGGTTGGTGTCCTACCACTTGAACCACAGCCCCACTTCTAACTTTTTGCTAATTAACTGGAGATAAGAGTCTCACAGACTTCTCTGGTTTTGAACTGATTCTCAGCTCTCAACCTCCTGAGTAGCTAGGATGACAGGTGTGAGCCACTGGCACCCAGCTAATGTGTGGCAACTCTGCACACCAAATGATTAGGGAATGAATAATAGGAATCCCTCAAAAGTCATTTGAGCATTCTCCTTCTACAGTAATTTCCCTGTCTAGTCCTTCTCTTATAGAATTAAGAACAGGATTGTCCCATATCTGTCTGCCCCGCCAGCACCTAGCATCGTATCTACCAAAAGCAATGGACACCACCATAACTTCACCACACATGGGTACTGTGGGCTGGACAGTGATTGACATATGTCACTGACCTATCACAGTCCTGAAAGACTGACCTTATGCTCTCCGCTACAGAGGTGGGAACTCTAAGAGTCACCAAGATTGAAAGGTTAGAACGAGGGTTCTGCCTGAAGTCTATGATGGACAGGACAAAGACTTAGACCTGAGCTCCTGGGAGAAGAGGCTTTTTCCTTTTTCCTGCAGGTATTACTGCAAGGATGAGTGAACAGAAAGAAAGCACCACTTGCCACAAATAGTTGATGCAAAGGGACTGAAGCCTTGGGTAAAGCCTGCTATTCTCACCAACTTCCTCTTTATCCAAATATAAACAGGAACATTCAACAGGAGGCTTGTTATCTTATCACTTCTCAGGCCTGGAAGCAGATCAATTCAGTGAACTAACTGCCCTTCTTTCCTTCCTTCCTTCCTTCCTTCCTGCCTTCCTTCCTTCCTTCCTGCCTTCCTTCCTTCCTTCCTTCCTTCCTGCCTTCCTTCCTTCCTTCCTTCCTTCCTTCCTTCCTTCCTTCCTTCCTTCCTTCCTTCCTTCCTTCCTTCCTTCCTTCCTTCCTTCCTTCCTTCCTTCCTTCCTTTCTCTTGTATTGGAGCTTGAAGTCAAGATCCTATGCTTAGCTTTTTCATTCAAGACTGGTGCTCTACCACTTGAGCCACACCTCCACTTCTGGTTAATTTTTGTTGGTTAATTGGAGACAAGAACCACATGGACTTTTCTGCCTGGGCTGGCTTTGAACCATGCTCTTCAAGTCTTAGCCTCTTGAGGAGCTAGGATTATAGGTGTGAACTGTCAGTTCACTGAACTTTTTGTCTTTGAAAATAACAAGGCCATTCAATGATGTGAACTGTAACTAAAATAGTCCATCTGTTACAGGGTTGAAGATGGTAGACACACCTCTGTTAACTAGAGGGGTCATGTAAATGTGTGGATAGCCCATTCCTGTAATTCTAGCTACTGAGTAGGCTGAGAGCTGAGGCTCCTTGTTTGAAGCCAGTGCAGGCAGAAAAGATAAGACCTTTAGCTCCAATTTTTCATCAAAAATCCATAAGTAGGGGCTGGAAAGGTGGCTCAGTGGTAGAGTGCTTGCTTTGCATGCATGAGGCCCTGGGTTCGATTCCTCAGCACCACATAAGCAAAAAGAAAAAAGCCGGAAGTGGCGCTGTGGCCCAAGTGGTAGAGTGCTAGCCTTGAGCTGAAGAGCTGAGGGACAGTGCCCAGGCCCAGAGTTCAGGCCCCACGACTGGACCCCCCCAAAAAAAAGAAAGAAGAAAAATCCATAAGTAGAAGTATGGCTTGAGTAATTGAGTGTTGGCCTTGAGCAAAGTTGCTCAGGGACATCATCCGGTCTTGGAGTTCAAGTCCTTGTAACAGTGTGTTTGCATGTGCACACACACACACACACACATTCACACACACACACACAAGTTAGGCAAAGTAGGTCTGGACAAAATCAGCAATGGAACCTTGTGTAGGGAGAAGCTTCCTCATCCTGTCACTGATAAAGTCATTCAGATCCAAGGCCTGCCTAATCTTCTCATGATCCCCCACCTGGGGGCTCAGTGACCTTCAGGGATCCAGTTGTGTGTATGTGTGGGGGGGCATGTGTATATGTGTGTTTGCTGTACACAGCTAGCCCATTCCCTCACTTACCCCTAGTATTGTGCAGTCAAACTGATGTATTGTCCACTGAACCACCCGATCCCCAGCTCCCAGCTACCTCTGTGCTGGGAAGGGACAGTGGGTTGATGGTATCTGTTGGCCTGTTTCCCTTCTTGGGAGAGAGCCTCCTGTCCCATGAGCCACTGGGCTGACAATCACAGACACAGTGACAAGATCAAAACTGGCATATATGTGTATATTTACACATAATATACATGTTACATATAATAAATATAAAATATATTTATAATATAAATTAATATAAACAAACATAAATACATACTATTAATTATTTAATATATAAACACACCCACCCACCCCATATACTGTAAATTATCTTTCTTTCTTTCTTTTTTTCTTTGGTTTACTGATGAACTGTAAATTTTCTCTTTCTTTTTTTCTTTGGTTTACTGATGAACTGTACATTTTCCCTTTCTTTCTTTCTTGAACTCAGGGCCTGGGCACTGTCCCTGAGCTTCTTTTGCTCAGGGCGAGCGCTCTACCAGTTGAGCCACAATGCTACTTCCAGCTTTTTCTGTTTGTGTGGTACTGAGGAATCGAACCCAGGGCTTCATGCATGCTAGGCAAGTACTCTACCACTAAGCCACCTTCCCAGCCACGTGAATTGCCTTTCTGAGAGCTGACTTGGGACAAATGAGCCCTGAGCTCTGGTGACCCCTGCTGACCATGGGCAGTGCTTGTGTATGGTAAGAATGACCCCGGCAGCAGCCATGCTCCCACCAGTCGCCTACCGTTTCCGACTGCCCGTAGATCTCATGCAGCAGAAGGCCGGTGCGGCTCTTCCACTGCTCCTGCTCCTCAGGCAACAGGGTCTCTCCACCGGTAGAGCAGTGCTCCAGGGTTGGAAACTTGAGGCTTGGGGAGGGCGGAGCAAATATGTAAGCTGTGGTTTGAGCGCAGGCAGATGCTCAGGGCTCTGCGGTCGGGTCATTCATCCTCTGCTATGTCTGCTATCTTTCTTATCACCTTCTGGTCAGTTTAACGATGGTCAAAGTCAAGTGTATGTCCCTCCCTTCCTGTCAGTCTGGGTTAGCGCTTCTGGAAGGGGGTGAGTGAGTGGTAGAGATGGAGATGGGATTGAATTAAATCAAGGAAGTCTGGATTAAAGTTGGATTACAATAAGAGAGAAAACTAGGTCTACCCAAACTCAAGGAAGCATCGTATGTGGCTAAGAGGGAATGGTGTGTGTGTGTGTGTGTGTGTGTGTGTGTGAACCTCAGGGTCTGGGTGCTGTCTCTGAACTTTTTCTTTTTCCTCAAATCTGGCTTTGAACTGCAATCCTTAGATTTCAGCCTCCTGAGTAAGTAGGATTACAGGTGTGAGCCGCCAGCATCTGGTTCCAATAGTGCTTTGCATGTAGTTCTTTCATGAGGAAAACATTGGAATCATATATGTTATGTATTTATTAATTAATTTTTGTCTGAGGCTGGGACTCACACTATCTGACTGGTTTTTGCTCACTGACTGGTGCTTTACCACCTGAGCCATGTCTCCAACTCTGGAATAATTTTTAGAATAATGCAAGACTCATTGAGTGTCTCTCTGGGTCTCTGGGCTGTGTGTTGATTTACCTACTTAGACTGATAATCATCACACCACACACACATACACACACTTACACACAAATACACACACACACACACACACATCACTGCCCTTAAAAGATCCAAGGCAAACCAATCAAACCACAACACATCAATTCCTTCACATCCCACCCAGAGATTGCTATCACCAGCCATTGCCACGTACTTGGCTTCTTTCTGCTGAAGAATCATTCGGTACACAGCGGGTGCAGCAAGGCATTGAGTGACAGGATATTTGAATAGTGTCTGAAAAGGGAGGGAGAACTTTGTTATATAGTTGAAGCTAAAAACCTCACCAATCATTACCATCTCAATCCTGATTTCCCCTCTAGGAGACCGCATTTACTCCTGTTTTAATTCGTTCAACATCTACCTACTAAGCTGGCATTTCACAGGGGGCACCAAGTCAGGTTAATGCAGGAAGAGTGAGAGAATGTTCTAGGCCTTACATAGAATAGATTCTAGCAGGAAAAAGATCGTGAAGTCCAATAAAATCCACTTTCGTACATAGAGGGAAGAGAAGCAAGAGGTAGGTGTAGAAAGACTCCAGTTAGTTGGAGTTCGTCTGGAATTCAGTCTCCAGAATTTCAGATCGGGATGGAGGTAGACTAAAAGAGCGAGGAACAGCAGAGAGGAGAGAATATAGACTTCGGGGTTCATCTGGTCTGCCTTGACATCCCATTGCTTCATTTCTCCGCAAGTCTGTTTCCTGCATTCAAAGCGGAACTATCTGTATATTTTCCATGCAGAGTCGTTCTGGGGCATATTGAGACCCCTGGGTGCATTCTGCTTCCAGTCACCCTGGACCTGGATAGCTTCGAACCTCTGTCTTCAGCCTCAACAACAAAAATCCCACATTTATATCCTCATTGTAAATCAGTCCTTTTTTGTGTGTTGCCAGCACAAAATTCAGCTAGAACTCAGGGCCTGGACACTTTCCCTTAGCATTTTTTACTCAAGGCCGATGCTCTCTCACTTGAGCCACAGCTCCACTTCTGGCTTTTCGGTGGTTAATTGGAGTTCACAGACTCATGGACTTTCTTGCCTGGGCTGGCTTTGGACCATGATCCTCAGATCTCAGCCTCCAGAAGAGTTAGGGTTATAGGCCTGTGCCACCCGTGCATGGCTTTTCCTTGCAACCTTTGGTTTGACCCATAACCCACCTGCAGCTCCCACCTGAAGGCGTGCAGTTCCAGATCCTCACACCCCTCTTTCTCCCACACTAGCTGGACAGGTGTCTCTACCCCAGCCCCTGGCAGATGGGGTGGAATTAATGGCTTGGTAGCAGAGAATTGACTTAGGCTGTGGCTGTTTAGAATATCTAGTCCATCTGCCCCGGTCATGTGGATCTCCACCAGAAATGCTGTGGTTGCTCTGGTCAGCTTTGTCATGTTAAGACCTAAAAGTAGGGTCTACAAATAGAAAGAAGAGAGCAGAGAGACCCAGAGAAAAGCAGGGGAGGTGCAGAGGCTGCCTGGATTCCTGATAGCTTGCAATTGTTTCAAATACTCATGAGCTCAGTGTTTGTTTTCTTCTTCTTCCAATGGTCATGCCCCTCCCCGCCTCCCCCCTCCTATACCCTGGTAGTCCCTGGATTATGGTGGTATGATTTGATGACTTTTTGTTTTGTTTTGTTTTTCTTACTTGATGGTGGTGAGAAAAATACGTAAATTAAATAGCACACTTATAGAAGTTTGCATTTCCGGGGTGAACCTTGTACTTAAGAACCTGTCTTAACACTGCTGGATGGCAGAGGTGAGTCGAGATTCCCCGTTGCCTGGCAACCAAGGGGAAAACAATGGATGGGCTGGGTTGCTAAGCTAGGTGTTTTAACTGCACTTTCAACTTTGGGTGTTTCTGTTGCTTAATGGGCTTATCAGGACCTAATCTTAAATCAAGGAGGTGCTCTGTTCCTTTCTTACTTAAACAACTTTGAAGTGGATTCTTGTGGCTGACAGCTCTAGAATAAGTTAAGGATTAGAGATCAATTAGAGGTCAACTCCTCTGAGCCTCTCCCAGAGCCTGAGGCTCAGTAGCTCAAGCAGCCTGTAATCTGTGACTCCTCTTGGTGCTTACTGGTTTTGGGGGTGGGGTAGGGCACCCCCTATGAAAAGTCCCTCCCTATGGATCTGTCAAGGAGGACTGAATAGAGTAGGGTCCAGGATTCAGAAGACTCAAACTTGTTGGAATTGCTTTAATATCTCATAGTGCATCTTCAGGGTCTCATAATCAACAAGTCTGAGCTAGAGGATGGCCCAGAAATATGCCTTTTCTTCCAGGCTATGGTTTATTTTATTTTATTTTTGGTGCCAGTACTGGGGTTTGAACTCAGGGCCTGGACACTGTCCCTAAACTCTTTTGCTCAAGGCAAGTGCTCTACCACTTGAGCTACAGCTCCACTGGTTGGTTTTTGTAGTTAGAGATAAGAATCTCATGGACTTTTACTGCCTGTGCTGGCTTTGAATCATAATCCTCAGATCTCTGCCTTCTGAGTAGTTAAGACTACAGGTGGGAGCCTCTGACACAGGGCTCTGTTTTTTTTAAAATGTGATTCTGATACTATAATTATTAATTCAGTATCCTATACTGTGAGAATTCCAGAAACAGGATTATTTTAACCGTATGGATTTCTTTGCTTAACAAAATCTTCTTAGAGGAGGAGTTTGGTTTTTGGCTTGTGAACATGAGTTTCTTCTAGGAGGTTTATTTATTTTTTTTGGTGCTAGTACTTGGGCTTGAACTCAGGACACTGAGCTCTCTTTTACTTTTCCCGTAAAGCGAGATCTCTACCAGTTGAGCCACATCTCCACAATTGGCTATTTTGGTGGTTCTTTGGAATAAGAGCCTTTCAGATTTGCCTGCCTGGGTTGGCCTTCAACTAGGATCCTCAGATCTCAGCCTCCTGAGTAGCTAGGATTACAGGCATGAGCCATTGATGCTCAACTTGTGGGAGCTATTTGATACTGGAAGGTTGCTCTTCTTACCTGTATAATGACCTGGGGATCAAATTGAGGCAGGTGGTGGATGAAGACCGTAGACCCCGCTGTCCATGGTTCCAGTAGGCATCCAACGGTAGCCAGAATCCAGCCTGGGTCTGACATGCACCATAAGACATCCGTCGTCCTCAACTGAAATAATTTCCTGCTAACTCCAAGATACAGTGGCCTCAGTGGTGCTACCATGGGAGGGTTGGGGCAGGGCTGGGGAAACTGGTTTTCAGCTGGGGGACCAGCAGCTCCCCCTCAGTGAATTTAATGCCTGCCGTCTCCAGAGGAAAACCCACCGGGGTCCCAAAGATGCCCTGCCACTCACTTCCTGGTTATGTGCGACTGAAACAGACTTAGTGCTATTGACCCCGAAGGCCTTTGCTAGGAGAGCCAAGGACAGAGTGTGTGGTTAGTTCTGCAACACCTGTGTCTGTTATGGACAGTTCCAGGCAGGGCAGGCAGCTATTTTGGAGCCCTTCTGAGAACAGAGCTGCAACAGAGCAGAGAGAGGGATGGGCAGATTGGAGTCTAACCTGGAGCCCACAGGTGAAGTCAGACTTCACACGGCTCTAGTTCAACAGCTAGTAGTACATTTCCTTGTTTGCTTTTGGGCTTAAATGGAGTCTGAATGAGCTTTCTGTTGTTTGCAACAAGGCAATAGAATGAGGAAGGGAGAGAAGAGATGTAATTAATATCCCCCCCCTTGGCAAGGACACTAACAAGCATAGAGGTCCTGGCTCTTTAGCTTCAGACCCTATTCCCCATTGAACACCATTTCTTGATAGCTCTCGGGCACCCTAAGCCTAGAGATCTTAATCTTTCTGGCCTCTCTTGAAACCTGTTCTTCTCTAGTGTTCTTTCCCGTGGATATCATCACTGCCCAAACCTCACAACTGGAAGGTAACCCTACACCCCAGTCCTTATTCCCCACATTTAGCTAGCAGGTCCTTCCTACTCCATCTCCAAGTCTCAAGGTGTTAAACCTCCACATCTCAGTCACCTGTTCCAGAACACCAACTGTCTTGCCCCTGAAGAAGCTGTGCTACCTGCTGTCCCTTCCTCCATTCTGTCTCTGTCCCTTCTCCATTCTGCAGCCACAATGGAGTGTGTGTGTGTGTGTGTGTTTACTTGGAGCTTGAACTCAGGGCCTGGGGTGCTTTTCCTGAGCACTTTTTTTTGCTCAAGGCTAGCACTCTACCCCTTGAGCCACAGCTCCACTTCAAGTTTTTTTTTTTTTTTGGAGATGAGAGTCACACAGACTTTCCTGCCAGAGCTGGCTTTTGAACTGAGATCCTCAGATCTCAGCTTGCTGAGCTGCTAGGATTACAGAGGTGAACCACAGACGTCCAGCTACCATGATGGCTTTTTAGAAATCCGTATCTGACCATGTTTCCTTCCCTTACTGAAGCCCTTACAATATATCGCCAATGTCTTCCTACAAAGATCCAAACTCTACATCCAGATCTTGTAAAATGTGGCTCAAAATTTTCCTCTTGGTCCTTCATCCTACACCCTCGACACTCTTCTCCAAACTCTGTAATTCTATGGCATCACTTAGTATGTCTTTTTTTCCTTTGCATATATCATTGCGATAATTATATAAATATTAGAATACCTTGACAGAGCCAGGGTCCAGGATCCTTTCTCTTTTCTCACCACCAGGATTGCTTACTACTCAACTGTGTCCATTAGCACTCATACCTCCTGCCTACAGAACTCTTTGCTCTTGTTCTGGTTTATAAGTTAGAAAACACATAGAACTTGACCTGTTCTGAACATTCCTGGTTGAACAGGAGGAAGGGTAGGGGCAGGGACGAGAATGTTAACTTATAATTGATTGAAGGATGAATCCAAGGCTTGATGATCAGCCTTCGTGTATTCTCTGATCAAGGGTGAGGCAGATTTGGTGTTACCCAGTTTCTTCCCTTAGCAGCTCATGATTGGGAAACTCTGAAGTCTTATTTCCCAAGATAATGAAGAGGAAGAGGCCTCATCAAGATGCAGGTTTGCTAGAATATTCTGTCTTTTCCCACCAAAACCTGAGAATCACAGCCAAGGAACACACTGTCATGTATGAGTTTGGGCTGCAGGATGCTCCCTCTTGTGAAGGAGGTCTGGTAGGAACCCCCCAAATCTCTGTTTTCTCGAGGCCTCTGTGAGCAAACCTTCGGGATTCCACATCATTAACTCTCAACCCCCTCAGAGGTAGAATCAGAGAGCAGATAGGGGAAAGAGGATGGAGGGACTTCCATTTGGAGCTCTGTTCCCTGCCCTACCATCCTCACACCCAGATCTGGAACCCAACCTCTAAGGCACAGCTGTCTTCCTACCACGAAGGGAGGTAGGATCGCAAGGCAAGTCCTTGATTGTGCTTCACCATCTTGGGGAGGCCTGTGGTGCCGCTGGTGAAGAAGATGACCATGGGATCTTCTACCTTTGACCTGACACAGGTATGTTCTGGGGATGCTGATCTACAAAGAGATTCAGGGAACAAGATAAAAGAAACAAGTCATGCTTGTTGTTTTTCTCTCTTAAGGGAAGGGAAGCAAAGGACAAAATGCTAAGATATAGGATTGGGAATCCGGAGGTATGTAAGGCTTGAAGTTTCTCTCAAGATCAGGCTGTACACTGACAGTCAGGGTGAGTGGATTGACATGTCTTTAGGATTGGAAAACTGTGGAAATATAATGGATTAAAAAAACCACCTAAAGATTAGTTAAATCTTTAGATTTAACTTTAACTTAATCTTTCTGGGTGATGCTCTAGGTGATTTACTGACAGGAACTCATTCATTCCTCAAGATCAACTCCAGGAAGTATGCATACTTTAATCATGCCTGTTTTGCAGATAAAGAAGTTGAGGTTCAGAGATGGTAAGTAATTTACCTGAAGACACCTAGCCTGCAAGTGGCAGAACCAAGATTCAAACCCACACACAGTCTGAGCTATAGTGGTACTTGCCCTTAATCATATAGTTAAGCTTTTTTGGCTTAGTTTCCCACAAGCTACAGTGAGACGAATTGAACACTATGGCCTTAGTGTTGAGGGGTGATGAGAAAGACAAATTGAGGAAGATTTATATAATCACTACACTTGTTTACTTTGATGCTGGTACAGTTTGAACTCAGGGCCTTGGGCTCTTGCTTCGCTTTTTCGCTCAAGGCTGGTACTCTACCAATTGAGCCACACTTGCACTTCTGATTTTTTTTTTGCTGGTTAATTGGAAATAAGAGTCTCAGGAACTTTTCTTTGGCTCTCAGCCTCTTTTTCTTTCTTTTTCTTTTGTGTTAGTTGTGGGGCTTGAACTCAGGCTATGGGCGCTGACCCTGAGCTCTTTTGCTCTAGGCTAGTGCTCTACTACTTTGAGCCACAATGCCACATCTGGTTTTCTAGTGGTTCATTGGAGATAAGAGTCTCATATGGATTTTCCTGCCCTGGGTTGGTCTTGAACTGGGATCCTCAGATCTCAGCGTCCTGCGTAAAGTAGGATTACAGGTATGAGCCCTAAGTGCCCCAAGTCACAGGTATATTTTTATATAAAAATTATATTCCATATCGAATACATGGTTATTTTACAGTTTTTCTTTGTGCCATTTCAGTACTGAGTATATATTAATGATGGACGCATATGTCCAACTTTCTCACGTTACATGTCAAACACTAAGAATCAGGGAGGGAAGGAAAATGCCCAGGGTCACACAGCCAGTCAGTGACAAAGCCGAGAACCACATTCATCAGAGCAGAAACTCACTTAATCAGAGACCGGAAGTCCAGCCACCCTTCACGGCCTTGGTCTGACACCAGGATCTTGGATTTCAGAGCAGGGCACTCAGAAGCTATAGAATCCACCTCTGGGGCAAGGGTCTCTGTTGTTACGATGGCTTTGGCTTTAGACTCTTGGAGTCGGTAGTGAATGTCCTTGGCTTTCAGCTGGCTGGTCCCAGGCATGAAGATGACCCCTGTTGAGGAGAAAGAAAACCTTGTATGTTTTCATATCCTGTTTATAGCCATGGGTTTTGGGCCTGGCTCGCCTGTAGACAAATCTCCTAACTACTTGATAGCCAAAGGATGCTCCATACAGGCAGAATCTCACACCCAAGGCCAAATCAACTGCAGCTGCATCTTAACAAGATTTCCAGGTGATGCCTGTCTATGTTAAAAAATGGAAAGCCCTAAACCACGCACTGGTGGCTTGGCTCATGCCTGTAACCCTAGCAACTCAGAGGATGAGATCTGAAGATGCTGGTTCAAAGCCAGCCCGGGCAGGAAAAGTCTGTAAGACTCTTATTGTTGGGGCTAGGAAGGTGGCTCAGTGGTAGAGCGCTTGCCTTGCATGCCTGAGGCCCTGGGTTCGATTCCCCAGCACCACATAAGCAAAAAGAAAAAAGCCAGAAGTGGCGCTGTGGCTCAAGTGGTAGAGCGCTAGCCTTGAGCTGAAGAGCTGAGGGACAGCGCCCAGGCCCAGAGTTCAGGCCCCACAACTGGACACCCCCCCCAAAAAAAAGACTCTTATTGTCAATAAACTACTCAGCAAAAGCCAGAAGTGGTGCTGTGGCTTACGTGGAAAAGCACTAGCCTGGAACAAAGAATCTCAGGGACAGCGTCCAGGCACTGAGTTCAAGCTCCAGGACCAGCACAAAAAAATAAAAAAGGAAAGCCCTAAAAGAAATGTGTTTATTTCCTGACTTATGAAATGGTAACCCCTCTGTACATCACCTTTATAAAAACAATTTTAAAAAATCATTTTAAAAAAGGAAATTCCCGCCTTACCCTTTTCACTTGAGAGACACCCAGCTCGGGGACAAATGGGCTTTGGCCTGCTTTGGCCAAATTTACATAAGATTTGGGAATAGAGCTGGGAGGATGGTGTCATGACTAGATGGAGCCTAGTCCTCCATTTCCCTCAGCCCCTTGAGGTCGTCTTGAATCTTCTTCTCCTACCGAGGTAAGTCACCATGTTCTCTAAGCTTGCTTCCCTTCTGTTCCATCCCCATCACGAACAGTAAGCCCCAGCCTTTGGCAGCCTCTACCATTCCCTCCTCTGAATCCTGCTATCCAAGATTCATCGAGACCGACCTTTCTGCCACAGGAATACATCACTCTCCCTAACCTGAAGGTCCAGGATGCCATTCGCTCCTTTTCTCCTTCTCTCTCCTTCACAGCTCAAGGGTGTACTTCAAAATGAACACGCCTCACCAAGGGGCTCCTGACTCGGAAGCTTTTGCATACGCCAGGCCTAGGCTTGGATTGCTCTGCCTTTGCTTTGAAGCCTCTTTCCTCCTGCTCATCTCCCAGGGATCAGCACACACCATCTCTTAGCTGTATGAGTGACATGGCTTTCTTTCTCTACAATCCTTTGGCCTTGCTGTTAATTGTTAATTGCACGAGATCTTGTTGAGTCAACCGGCTATTTTGTTAGAGAATATGAAGAGAGATAGAGATAGACAGGTAGGGACATAGGTAGATAGGCAGGTAGTTTAGGTATGTAAGTGGATTGCTAAACAGATAGACAGATAATATATAAATAGAGAATGTTGACCTAGAAAATGTGATATGCATGTGTGTGTACAAATATACACACTATATTTGTACCATTTGTAAAGAAATGGAAAGACCTCAATATCTTGTGTGTGGCAATTCCTTATGACTACATAAAGGCAACATCTGGAGTATAACAGGTTCATATGCTCCTGTGTTTATAGGTATTTGTAAATGTCACCATGTACATAAAGGAATCCTATTTGAGAGAGAGAGAAAGAGAGAGAGAGAGAGCTCAAATGCAGGAAAATACTAATGGAAAATCTTTTTAAGAAAATAAAAGTGGAAAGGTTTGAGAATACTGTGCAAGGGAAAGTATGTGTGTGTGTGTGTGTGTGTGCATGTTAGTGTGAAGGAGAGAAGAAACAGAAGTGTTTATGAGAGAGCATGAGAAGCAGAAAGACAGAAGGAAGGTATCAGGAAGAAAAAGTGTTCTGAACAGATGTCTCAAAACGGTATCAGTGCCAGGCGGGAGGGCACAGCACCCAACATCACAGGACTGGGTGGGCCAGCTCCAAGGGCCCCTGGGACCCCTTAGTCACTGACCTGTTCGGATACAGCCCATGGTCACTAGCCACCACTCAGGTACTCGAGGTAGCACCAAGGCCAGATGGTCACCCTGCTGCAGGCCACAGTTCTGCATGAGGATGTTGGCTGTACGTTGAGTTAAGTCTGACATCTCTCTGAAGCTCCACTTTATTTCATTGCCTTGGCCATTCACCCACCAGAGGGCGGGTTCTGGACCTCTCTTGCCTTCCTAGGCAAGAATGCAGACGATGTGTTAGTACCTGTTTCCAAAGAAAAGGGCACTTCTCTGAAGGACCCAGGGCCATGCTAATGTTCCAGCAGTGAGCACAGCCCCAGGACTGAGATTTCATCGACAACATCTATAGTTTTAAAAGAACCTGGGGAGTGAGATGGGGCCCCATCAACATTCCCCCTCCCCCAACCCTATAGGACATGAATAGACTTCATGTCTCTTAAGGAAGACTTCAAGTTCTGTCTTAACTCCATCTAACCCATGGGTTCCTCTCTGTGCCTAAGTCTTCTCATCTGTGAAATGGGGCCATTAATATTACCTAGAAGATAGTAGTGCTTAAAGGGGTTATTTCATGAGCAAAAGCACATACGATAATGTCTTCATCTGTATAGAGCAGTTGCTCAAAAATATTAATAAATTAAATATTATAATAATTACTACTGTAATAGTAAAGCAAAGAAGACAATAAATAAGTAAATCAAAAAATAAATATAAGTAAAATAAATAGAAACAAAAAGGCTAATATAACTGCTAAACATTTGGTATTTATTTAGTCAGTTAAGGGGTTTGATCTCAGGGCCTGGGCATTGTTTCTGAGCTTTTTCTTTTTCTCTTTCTTTCTTTCTTTCCTTCCTTCCTTCCTTCTTTCTTTCTTTCTTCTGCTTTTTTTTTTTTGTCGGTCGTGGGGCTTGACCTCTGGGCCTGGGGCGCTGCCCCTGCACTCTTCAGCTCTAGGCGAGCTCTCTACCACTTGAGTCACAGCACCATCTCCAGTTTTCTAGTGGTTTATTGGAGATAAGAGTCTCACGGACTTTCCTGCCCTGGCTGGCTTTGAACCGTGATTCTCAGATCTCAACCTCCTGAGTAGCTAGGATTACAGGCGTGAGCCACCAGCCCCTGGCTCGAGCTTTTTCTTTTATGGCTAGTGCTCTACCACTTTCAGCCACAGCTCTACTTCTGGTTTTCTGGTGGTTAATTGTCACTAAGAATCCCATGGACTTTTCTACCCCAGCTGGCTTTGAGCTGCAATCCTCAGATCTCAGCCTCCTGAGTAGCTAGGGTTACAGGTATGGGCCATTGGCTTGGTTTTAATTTATTATTATTATTTTTAATGTTTAATTCTTTATTATTATCTTTAAGTAGTTGTGCAAAGGAATTGCCTTTTAACAAAGCAGTCTATGAACACAATATAACTTGATCAGTGTCATCCCTTTCAACATTTTACATTTGGTTTTTAAATTAAGATGCTTCTAGAGTTTGGGATAGAAATAAATTGGTCTAGGAAGGTCTAGACCCTTATTTAACTTCATAAAACATCAAATATACAACAGAATAATCGAATGGTTGTGGGGACTCTTGACACCAGTAAACAATCTTCTTCAGCAGCAAAGGAAACTGGTATGTGAAAACTTTAGGCTAGGGAAAATAGATCATGAGACAGAAGAACGCAATATAGAATCAGAAGTTCTTCAGAAGAAGAAAGATCGAGGTTTTTAGGAAGATGAAGACATTTATAAGTAGCCATGTAAATAGCACAATTAGGGGAGAGGCGGAGCATGCTCACAGGACTATGGAATGAAAAAGCCAGAAAAAGCCCGAGAGAATATCTAGCCTTCTCCACGACTTACCTTCTCCATTTGAGCCCAGTAGTCTAGCACGTGGCTTGCAAAGTTAAATCCTTCAGGTTTTTCCTGGTCATTCCACCTTGAAGCTCCAACTCCTGATACATGCTGGTGGTGCAATTGCTGAGGGGCAAGATTGAGGCTGTGGTTGGATTTGAAGATGCCCCAGAGAACTCGGCCTTTCCCCAGGCACTGCATAGTGGTCCTGAGGAATTGGACAAAGAGTCACCATTTGCCTTAAGAAGGTTGGCCATGCAATAGGTATGTCCTCTGCAGGATGGATGCATGTCCTTCCCTGGTTTCTCAGTGTGGTCATGATAGCTTTGTGTCAGCATACCAGAATCTGAAGGCGTGCCTCATTGGTTTCAATGGTGATTGACCTCCCTCACTAAGGGATTATAAGCACAAAATGCCAGGGGAAAGGAGGGTTTGTAGCTATAACATAAGGTTGGTACACATTCCTGGATATCTCCTCCCACTCTCTCTCATCTAAGTCCAGGATGGCAGGCCTATGGCTATCATACTTGTGCTGGGAATGGATCATTTGGAGGTTCTGTACTCCAACTTATGCTTACTCTGGAGACACAGCCCAGCTCTCTTTCTCTCTTTTTTTTGTGCCAATATTGGGGCTTGAACTCAGGGCCTGGTCACTATGTCTTAGCTTTTTCATTCAGGGCTAGCGCTCTACCACTTGAACTATAGCTTCACTTCTGATTTTTTTTTTTCTTTTTGCTGGTTCACTGGAGATAAGAATCTCACAGATTTTCTTGCCTGGGCTGGCTTCTAACCATGATCCTCAGATCTCAGCCCCCTAAGTAGGTAGGATTACAAGAGTGAGCCATGAATGCCTAGATTTATTATTATTAATTTTAATGGGTACCTAATAAGTTTGTGTATTTATGGGGTACCATGTGATTTTTTTTGATGTATACAAGAAAATGTTAGCTGAAGAAAGGCACTTTGTGAACAGGCTTGACGATAGATGTATAGAATAGATCAACAAAACTAATAATAGCCAACATCACTCGGCCTTTATTTTAAATTAGCACGGACAGCTGGAGCTGATGCCTGTCTACGTCTTATATATGGGATTCCTTCAGCCTGACAGTTTTCACCTCTCCCTATTTTGTCATACCTGTGTGCCTTTAATTACTGCTTCTTCCCTGTTGACATTTAAACTAGCAGAGTTCTTCTTGAAGCTTACTGCTCAAATTTTCCTAGATCCGTCTCCCTCCATAGTTGATTTTGTGGGAACTCACCAGACTCAGTTGCTAATTTTTTATGTGGGTCTACCTATAATGTTAAGATCTTCCTTAAATAGTTCTCCAAAGGCAATACAAACAGCCTAATTTTTTTTTTTTAAATATCCACTTTGTTTTTTTGTTTTGTTTTTTTTTTTTTTTTTTGCCGGTTGTGGGCGCCTGAACTCTGGGCCTGGGTGCTGTCCCTTGGCTCTTCAGCTCAAGGCTAGCGCTCTACCACTTGAGCCATAGTGCCACTTCCGGCTTTTTCTGCTTATGTGGTGCTGAGGAATCGAACCCAGGGCCTCATGCATAAGCACTCTACCACTGAGCCACCTTCCCAGCCCCCAAACAGCCTAATTTTTAAAAGTGACTACGAAAGGCAGAGTGTTGGTGGCTCACACCTGTAATCACAGTTATGATTCAGGAGGCTGAGACTTAAAGATCACAGCTTGAGCAGGAAAGTTCATGAAACTCTTTTTTTTTTTTTTGTTGGTCGTGGGGCTTGAATTCTGGGCCTGGGTGCTGTCCCTCAGCTCTTCAGCTCAAGGCTAGCACTCTACCACTTGAGCTACAAGCCACTTCTGGTTTTCTGGTGGTTTATTGGAGATAAGAGTTTCCCGGACTTTCCTGCCCAGGCTGGCTTTGAACCTTGATCCTCAGATCTCAGCCTCCTGAGTAGTAGGATTACAGGCGTGAGCCACTGGCGCCCGGCTCATGAAACTCTTATCTCCAATGAACTACCAAAAAAGCTGGAAGTGGAGTTGTGGCTCAAGTGGTAGAGCACTAGCCTTGAGCAAAAAAAAAACTCTGGGATAGCACCCAGGCCCTGAGCTCATGCTTCAGGATGGGCACACACACACACACACACACACACACACACACACACACACACACACACACACACACGCAATTGACTACAAGGATTGGGATGCACACAATGATACAGCTCTTGCCTAGCATACAGAAAGCTCTGGATTCAATCCCTGGCACTGAGACAAGTAGCTAAAGACCAAAACAAAGAAGAGGGTTATAATAAAGAAATCTATTAATATTTTAGATTACATTCTCCTATGTGCATTGTTTGAAGTCCCAGTCCCCAATACTCTGAATAGGATTTTATTTGGAGATGGGGTCTTTAAAAAGGCAATCAAGTTAAAAAATGAGGTCACTAGGGTTGGCCCTAACGCAATATGACAGTTCTTCCTGTAAGAAAGGTAGATTAGAAGCATTGCACTAATGTCATACACTTGTAATCCTAGCAACTCAGGAGGCTGTCTGAGGACCACAGAAGCTGGCCCAGGCAGGAAAACTCACTGAGACTCTTATCTCCAATTAGCCAGCAAGAATCCAGAAGTGGATCTGTGGCTCACGTGGGAGAGCACTAGCCTTGAGCAAAAAAGCTCTGAGACAGCAAGCACCCAGGCCCCGAGTTCAAGCCCCAGGAACAGCATTAAAACAAAAAGAAAAAAAAAAGGAGATTAAGATACTGACTCATGTAGAGGCAAATGCCAGGTCCACATGAACACAGCCAAGACATCTACAAGTTGAGGAGAAAGATTTTGGACTTTCAGTCTCCAGGACTGTGAGAAAATGAACTTCTGTGGAAGTTCTGTTCTAATTTTCTGACAGCCCCAGTGAATTCAGATATCTCTTGTGATCAAATAGGGAAGGAGTGACTATGGCGCAATCTTCTAAATATGTTTGAGTTTTTTTCCTGCTCAAGGGGCTGCAGTGCTCAGCCGAGGTGGACTCACACAGTGCAGGTTGAGATTCTAGTCCTTTAATTCACCATCTGTGTACCCTGGGGCTATTGACTTAATCTCCCTCTCAAACAGAAACGTTGGCAGCACTGATTGCTTTGGACCTGTGGTAACAGGTAGAAATGATAGAACACCAGCTGAAAACAGACACCTGCTTTAGAAATAGAAGCTATAGGTACTGAACTATTTTCTTGTGTGGAAACTCTCATTGAGCAATGCAGCCCGACCAGTTGAAATGGTTTTGTAATCTTTGGAATACAGCCTGAAGAGAAGTTGCAACAAATTCCTAGACATGGAAACAACAGGTCCAGTTTTTGCTCTGATATATACAGATGTAGGAACCCCACCTCACCTTTGTTGATCTATATCTATATCTATACATATGTATATATTCTTGGTATATATACTCCCTATGTACATTTATCTTTATAGCTATATCTGCTTCTGTGTCTGTACTAAAAAAACAAATGGAGTGTAATTCTATTGTTAAAGATCAATAAATACACCTGCATTGTATCTAAATCTAAATCCATATTTATATCTTCTTCATAGATTTCTGATCCAGTAGGTACTCATCAAAAATAGATTCTTCCCTTTTTTGTCATAATTTCAGAAAACAGACAGATGAAAATCCAGGAGAAAAAAGGCACCGTGGCCACAGCATATGTGAAGTACAGAAAAACTGATGCTTCATTTCTCAAAAATTGGTTGGAGGGGCTATGTGTGCTTTTAAACAGTATCAGAGAACAGACTGGAAGATTGTTCGCCTCTCCTGGAGCATAGAGTCCAAGGACTTCCTATGAAATGGTTTAAAAGTGCACTGTTTTGAGGTGTTTTCAAGTGTCTTCTGAAAGCAAAGCATTATGGGGTTTTCGAGTTTGCTGGGGTCAGAACTGCATGCTTGGTACGGGTACACGGGGTCATGAAATGTTCTTGCAGTCAAATTCTGGTCTTTGGACTCAAAGCTATTTGATGGAGCCGCATGAGGATGGCAGAATTATGGACCCAGAGTTTGACTTTTGGTTCCTTGATTTGCCATCATGGACAATCTTGGGCAGAGCTCATGTCTGCACAAGGGGACACAACAATAACACCCAGATTCTCATGAGTGAGACAAGTCACGTAAGTGACTTGCCAGCATTAAGACTAGTCTACAGCAAGACTCAATGGATGGCCAGCCATCCCTCAGCCCCCAGCAGTTCCCCCTCCTCATCTGATGGTTTTGTTTTCTTTTCAATTAAATAAAAGACATTGCCAGGTGCTGGTGGCTCATGCCTGTAAGCCTAGCTACTCAGAAGGCTGAGATGTGAAGACTGTGGTTCAAAGCAAGGTGGGGGCAGGAAAGTCTGTGAGACTCTTATTTCCAATTAATATCACACACACACACACACACACACACACACACACACACGCCAGAAGTAGAACTGTAGCTCAAGTGGTAGAGCACTAGTCTTGAGAGAAAAGAAAAAGCTTAGGGAGAGTGCTCAGGTTCTGAGTCCAAGCCCCAGTATGTGCATGGGTACACATGTACACACACACACACACACACACACACACACATACACACACAACTTTACAGAAAGTGCACCAACTTCTTCATGGGAAGTTTTTTTTTTTTTTACCTTTGGTATTTTATTTCCTCTACCGTCCACCCACAACCCATTGAGAGTTGTGAATCAGTCACCTTTTATGAGTCAACCAATCATACCACCACATGCATGGCATGGCTCTGTCTCAGACATTCTGCACACCTGATAACAATACCCTCACATTGCAGCCAAGAACACGAAGTGTTAGAGAAGGGAAGTGATCTGTTTCTCATAATCTAACTGGTAAATGGCACCACCACAGCTTGAAACTGGGTTACATTTAGAGCTTTTTGTTATTGGTGTTAGATGCACACACACACAACAATCCACAGTCAGACACACTTAAAAGAAGCTGACATTTACCTCTGTCTTACCTGATCCTGTTCCAGATATTGTGGGGTAGGATAGAAAGCTTTGCAAAGTCCGTTCTTTGAGCTCGGGTTCTTTCCAGGAATGTGGACAAAGCAGAATTGAGCTCCTGGCTGGGGAAACCTTGGGCAGACAACGGTTAGAAATTGCATGATTAAGCAGGTGGGGGAGGAGATGCTTGGTAGAATTGATCAGAAAATTATCATAGGCCTCCAAGGGGAGATTAATCAGTTAAAAAAAAAAACCCAAACCTAACAAGCTGTCACTATGAAGTCATCTCCAATTATTATTATTTTTTTTTTGAGTCCAGTTGTGGGGCCTGAACTCTGGGCCTGGGCGCTGTTCCTCAGCTCTTCAGCTCAAGGTTAGCACTCTACCACTTGAGCCACAGCGTCACTTCTGGCTTATGTGGTGCTGAGGAATCAAACCCAGGGCCTCATGCATGCAAGGCAAGCCACCTTCCCAGCCCTCATCTCCAATTCTTATGAGATGGCTTGCAGTCAAAATCAAATGGGCATGATAAATAATACTGGACTCTAGGCATTCATACACGGTGAGACCAAAGAAAGATATTCTTAGGAGGGGAACACAAAGGCATAATGCCTATATGCATCTGATCAGATAAAATAATATTTATTGAAATGAACTCCGGGAAATGGAAATGAGGGATTTTCTTTCTTTTTTATTTTGGATTTTCTTTCTTTTTTTTCTTTTCTTTTGTCTTGTCTGTTTATCTGTCTTTGGGAGGGTTAGGGAGGACACAGAAATGGAGGGACAAAGGGTGAACAAATGCATCAGTGGTACTCACTAGACACTATGTTGAAAGTGAACTATACAACTTGTGAGAGGGGATGGGAAGGAAAAACCGAGAGAGAGAGCGAGGGAAGGGGCAGCATCCTTACATAACTGTAACCCCTCTGTATATCACCTTTATAACAACAATAAAAATGCACAAAGAAAGAAACAAATCCAACGGTGTGCCCTCATTTAGTTCTCTGCGACTGTGCTGCTCCCCATTTTCCAGAACTTCAATATATTCACCTATAGCTGAATCACTGTGACCTGAACTCCTATAGACGAAAGAACTCCCCATCCTCCTGCTTCAGCCTCCTACAGGCTAGGAGTACAGTTAGGTAGCAAGAATAATACACTGGGATGAAGAGAACTGGGTGAACGAGAGGTTTTGAGTGCTAATTGGGAGCATATGCTGTTAGTTTTGATAGGGAATAATAAAAGAGAAGAAGGAAAGGATGAGTCACATTTGGCTGCTTTAGCAAAATGCATGGTAGATCACAATTTATGTTATATAAAGAAAATGATGTGGAAGAGACTCTAGAACATTCCCAAGTCACAGAAGCAACATAAAGCAGGGACAGGATTTGAATCCGGGTTCTATTTGCTCATCTCCCCATAGCAAGTCATCTACCAAGAAAACTCACGACTCTGATGTTGGAATTAGTAGACTAGGGTAAGTATTCTATACCCACAATGATTATGTTTGAAGACCAAAGGAAAAAAAACTCTAATTAAACAAATAGTGACATGAAGCAGGGAAAAACAAAGGATTAATTGGGAATCATTAACTGAAAAAATCCATTGCCTTAAGTTAAAAATTAATTGAATGGACTTTTTATTTTATTTTTTTTTTTGCACATTGGACATGACCAAAGAAAGTCAGTGAACTTGAAATTACAGCAAAAGAGCCAAGAGTCAGAAGAACAGAGGGAACACATGGAAAAATAGTAAGGGAAACTCAGGTGAACAGTGAAACAGAAAGAACACAAAAAATGAGCAGACGTTTTCGAGAGTTTGGTGAAGAACATAAATTTACAGCTCTCAGAATATCAGAATCTTAGAATATCTTAGAATATCAGAAAGTCTCAAACAGGAGAAATACAAAAAAGAGAATCATAATAGTTAGGCATATCATAAACAAATTTGCTTAGGTCAAAAAAAATGAAGAGGAGCCGGGCGCTGGTGGCTCATGCCTGTAATCCTAGCTACTCAGGAGGCTGAGATCTAAGGATCGCGGTTCAAAGCCAGCCCAGGCAGGAGAGACTGTGAGACTTCTATCTCCAATAAACCACCAGAAGACCGGAAGTGGCACTGTAGCTCAAGTGGTAGAGCGCTCGCCTTGAGCTGAAGAGCTGAGGGACAGCGCCCAGGCCCAGAGTTCAAGCCCCACGACCGACAAAAAAAAGAAAAAAAGAAAAAAAATGAAGAGGAAATTGTGAAAGCAGACAGGTTAGAGCAGACATCTGAAAGACAAAGGGGGAGAGGAGTAAGTTTAGCAAGGTGACAGATTAGGTACTGCTCCGACTCTCTTTCCCTCACAACAACAATAATTTCTCAGCCACCCACAGACCACAGATCAAAAAATACTTTGTGGAAATCTTGGTATTCAAGAGGAGTTTATGAAACCCAGAGATCCTAAGATATTAGAGTTTTTTTTTTTTTGGGGTGTGTGTGTGTGTGTGTGTGTGTGTGTTGTGGGGCTTGAACTCAGGGCCTTGGTGCTGTTTTTTACTCAAGGCTAGTGTTCTACCACTTGAGCCACAGCTCCACTTTGACTTTTTTTGGTGTTTAATTGGAAAGAAGAGATAGGAGTTGCATGGAGTTTCTTGCCCCGGTTGGTTGTGGACCACTATCCTCAGATCTCAGCCTCCTGAGTAGTTAGGACTACAGGTGTGAGCCACCAGTGTCCTGTGGAAGGGTTGTTCTGAGAAAATGATCCTGTGCTCCAAGACCAGATTTCTTACCTATGACCCAGATTCCAGATCTAGAAAGAGCCAGATCCCCTTCTCCAAGAGGATCGGGCTGTCCCACCCATGAGTACTTTAGGAAACAAGGCTTACTCTTCTTGGTTTCAATCACAGACCCTCGAACTCACCTCCAGTCTATCTTACCCACAGGGCTGCATTAGTCATAGCTATACATAGACCCCCCCCCCCACCAAGAGAGGTTACCTGTCTCAATTCCTATGGCGGGGATGTCAACCTCAGCACCGTGGTAGATTCTGAAAGGCTCCTGGATTTCCTTCCCAGATTCAGAACAAAGCCTTCCTGTGCAGGGAATTGCTGGGAGACTGGCTTATTTGTGACTCGAAGACACATTCACAAAACTCAGTTGCACTGGAGATTATAAAGGCACCGCTGAAACTCAACTCCCAAACTATGGTTAGTCTGGGAGGAACATCCTGCTTATTTAGGGACAAGCTGAGAGAAATAGCCATCAAGAGTGTCCTCAGGGAAGAGTTGACAGCCTTGGTTGCACAAGGGAACTGGAACAGCCTTGAAGCTCAGCTTGACTCCCTGTCACCTGTGGGGAATGAGAAAGAGCTGCCTGGCCAGGGGCCCATAAGGAGACCTGGTACCACAGACAGGCCACTGCCTTAGGCATAGAAGCAACAACCCCTCGATTTGGTTCCAACCCCTGTCAGACTCAGATTGTGTCAATCCTCAGACAAAAATTCCTTCCCAGTGACCTAGAAGAAGGTGCATGCATCTGCAAATGAGGGAACAGACCTGCGCTCTGTGTGCCTCCAAGTGGGCCTTTATCCCACCCCCACCCCCTGCCCCTTCCATCCTGGCTTTGGTCTTAGGAATCAGATAGGACTCACCCCACTTGGAGCCCCTGGCCACAAGTTTATCAACTGTGATCCCCAGGTGGGTCTCAAAGCAGATCTAACGGATGACCTTAACCAGAAAAAAAAATCAGTTTGTACTAGTTCTGTCAAATCAGGCTAAGTAGACACCACCAACGACAATTAATGAGGCGCAAGCAAGCTAGCACTGAAGAATTGGAGACACATGAATCACCCGAAGGAGAATTTGAAGACTCATCTTCAGTGAGAAGTACGAAAACCCACCAGATGACATGGCCCGAAGCAAACAAGCTGTGAAAACTTCTTCTCTAGGACGGAAACAAAGATGCCTATTCTCATGGCTCCTGCTCAACAGAAGAGTGGAAATCCTAGCCAAAGTAAGAGACAGGTGGGGGAGGGGGTAGGGGGAGAGAGAGAGAACAATAAAAGGTGTCTAAAGTAAATTAGCTTTGCTTCCAGGTGACTTGATTGCTTTTATGGAAAACCTTAAAGACTTCAACACACATCCACACATACAGACAGACAGACAGACACACACACACATACACACACATACTCCTGTTAAAACTGATAAGACAAATTTAGTAAACTGTAGCTGCAGGATGCAAAACTAATCTATAAAAATCAGTAGCATTTCTATATACAATTAGCTACCAAAAAAAGAGAGATCCAGGAATGTATTCCCATACATAATAGTTAAAAACTAAAATCATACCAAAATGAATTCCAGGAAATGGAAACATGTTATTTTTTGTTGTTGTTGATGCTGTTGGAGTTTGTTTGTTTGTTTTTTTCTTTTTAGGGAAGTCAGTGGGGGGTGCGGAAAGGGAGGGAGTAGGGGTGAACAAATACAATCATGCTATTCAGTATACACTACGTAGAACACGAACCGTATAACTTGTGGGCAGTAACGGGAGGGCGGAACTGAGAGGAAATGAAGGAAGTAACATTGTCCAAAAAACAAACACACTCCTTACCTGACTTATGAAATGATAACCTTTCTGTACAACACTCTCATAACCATGAAATTATGCTAAAAATCAGATAAATTAGGAATACATTTAACTATAGAGGAGAAGAGATGTATAGCAAAAGCTATAAACCACTAATGAAAGACATGAAAGAAGACACAAGTGAATAGAAATGGTCACTTGATTCATGTATCCGAAGAATCAGTATAGTTAAACTTTTCATAATATACCCTTTTTTCCCCCTACCAATATTCTAGGATGCTTCTCTTTCTTTGCCCACTGCACAGGCTCTTCTAAGGCGACTCACCTCCCTGATTAACTATTTGTACTCCAGTCAGTGCATCCACCAGCTTGCATGCGTACCTGGTGAGTCGCAGATGGCTGCGGTGGTGGACACATGTGGGCCCCAGCACACAGTCTGAGTGGAGTGGACCCCTTAGGCTTTGAAAGTGGTAGAGACAGAGCTGAGTGAGAAGAGCTGCATGTGGCAGAGATCTCTGCTCCAGTCAGTCAAAGTCCATGATGGGAACAGAGAAAACCACAGCAACTCCTTCAAAGCCCCCGTCCCCCACCCTGCCCCCAGGAGACAAGAAAGAGACCCCTGAGTATGGCAGGATTTTACTACTGGTCACAGCTCCTTTCGGAAAGTCTCTGTGGTGTGAATCTAAATGGCACAGCCCATCTCACACCTGTGATCCTCATTACTCAGGAGGCTGAGATCTGAGGATCGAG
This sequence comes from Dipodomys ordii, assembly GCF_000151885.1. NCBI lineage: Eukaryota > Metazoa > Chordata > Mammalia > Rodentia > Heteromyidae > Dipodomys > Dipodomys ordii. The sequence goes on from NW_012267230.1 coordinate 6,403,292, forward strand.
GTTGAAGCCAGCCTGGGGAAGGAAAGTCTGTGAGACTCTTATCTCCAATCACTGAGAAAATAGTGCTGTGGCTCCAGTGGTAGAGCACAGAAGCTCAGGGATGTTGCTCAGGCCCTAAATTCAAGCCCCAGTGCCAGCACACACACACACACACACACACACACACACACAATGACACAAGCCAGAGGGATGCCAGCAGATTCAGAGCACAGCACAGTAGTTTCTAAACTGGGAACAGAAAGGCACCCGCATACATAACAAGGGACTGAGAGTGGACAAGATCCTGCGAGGGGGACACATGAGAAGTGGGTAGTTGTTGGGAACTGTGGAGTTCATTTACACTCTCTATAATTAGAATTTAAGTTGATATTCCTGTGAACCAGCCTGGGCTCCAAACTAGAAGAACCAGTTAAGATTTAGAGGGAGGGAGGAAGGGAGAGGGAGAGAAAGAATATATGAATAAATGTCTCCTGAGAGCAAATAAGTTACTTTTTCTTTTTGCCTTTGTCTTTTTTATCTTTTTTTGCATATATGTTTTAGGTATTTTTGTTCCTCTTGCTTTTTTATTTACTTGACACTTTTTCTTCTTTCCTTCTCCCCATTAGTATATGTGAGCCACAACAACCACTTTTCAACAATCGATCTTTAGGCTTTTCTTTTCCTCCCACACAGTTGTTTATTCTTTTTTTCCTCCATCTATAGTTTGACTTTGGCTTTCCTGCTATTGAGCTATGTGCCCTGGGGAGTTTCTTTCCTTATCTCCAGCCTCCTCATCTAGAACGTGGCAGAAGATTCTAAGATACCTCTTCTTCCGGTGAGCATTGAACTTGATGCTATATGTAAAAACACCAGTCACAAAGATGCCTATAATATAGCTCTATATGATGTTCTCTAACCTCAGGGCGGGTTGTAGCTAGCTACACAACACTTGCCTAGCATGCATGAGGCCTTGAGTTTGATTCTCAACAGTAAAAAACAAAACAAATAAAACAAAAAACTCGAGAAAAACAAAACAAAACAACAAAAACCAAATAAGTTGGGGCCTGTGGCTCACACCTATAAACCTAGCTGTTCAGGGGCCTGAGATCTGAGAATCCAGGTTTGAAGCCAGCCTGGGGAAGAAAAGTCTGTGAGACTCTTCAATTAACTACCAAAAAGTTGAAAGTGGAGCGGTGGCTTGAGTGATATAGTACCAGCTTTTGGTTTAAAAAAAAAAAGAGCTCAGGGACAGCACCCAGGCTCTGAGTTCAAACCCCAGGACTAACACATGAGCCCCCACCACATATATCACAAAACCAAAGCAAAACAACCCCCAAGCTTCTGTAGTACCTAGAGTCTTGGAGCCCCCCATAGACCACCAGAGACCTTGGACAATGCAAGCGGCAAAGAGTCGTTTATTAGCACGGACCTCATGCACACCGTTGTAGGGGTGTTAGCAAGAGGCCCTGAACAAAGGGTTACAGCACCTTTTATACATTTTAAGGTAGGGGCAGGGCCCCAGTAGACACTCACAGCAAATGCCTATGCCACGCGGGAAATTTTGTAACACTCTTTGTAAAATGATTGGCGCGGGGTGACTCAAGGGGGATGGTTGCTTTGGATGATAAGGGTTAGGGGGAATTCTCATAGGTGGTCATTATCTCGGGGTCCAGTTCCCGGAGGAGGATCCGGAATATGTGTTAGCCATTGTTCCAGACTCTGGGAATGTCTGGGGCTTGAGGTCAGCAGTTAGTTATCTATCACAGTGGTTACATTCTTTAGAGTTTGTTGACACAGACCTATCTTTATACTTTAACGTTAGCAAAAGCAAGTTACAGAAGCGAAGTCAGCAGTTAGTGACTGCAAAATGGTGAATATAATTCTCAGTTCTTCACCTCAAATCCCTGCTAAGCTCAAATGTTTATGCAGAGAGAAGCTAGTTCAACTTTGACCTAGTCCAAAGTATTTTTTTTCTTTTAAACTTAACAACTCAAACCCAAGTTGTTCATTTTGAGAGTAAATGAGTGAAGATTTAAAACAAGTGCCTGACACCTTGCCAGCCCTCAATCGCTGACATGAATAGTTTCAAATGGGAGAATGTCAGAGGGATCCTGACTCACACATGGGTGTGAAGCCCGGATAGACTAGGGAAAATGAGGTATGGGAAAACTTACAACAAATACAGAGGATATCCATTCATGCACTTCCCCTTAAGATTTAAGGGAACAAAGTCATTTAAGGGAAAATGAAACAGAATAACCTGAGGAAAATGAGGCCTGGTGAAGACAACTCAGAAATATGGTATTTAGAAACATAGGAGTGCCCGCTTGACTTTAAAGAAAGACAACAGGATACATTGCATCCTGAGGGATGTGTTCCTCACTCCGAGAATGAACACTTGTCTGACAGAATGTATGCATTCCCGAGGGGAAAGAAAACCATGCATCCCCAAACTTAAGCTACCTCTTCTTATCTCAAGGATAAGGATGTTTTGTGGCAGGGTGTATCCTTATCTGCAAACTCAGACAGTAACACCAGGTGTGACTCCAGCAAAGAAAGCACCTAACTATCTTTACCTAACTTTGAAGCCAGATCCCCCTGCCTTTACCCTATAAATACTCCAACAGCCCAAGGAGCGCTCTCTCTCTCTCCCCCTCCCTGTGAGACCAACCACCCACACTCTGCTAGAGTGTTCCCCTACCCTTCTGTGTGTTTGTCTGCTTTTCGTCTGTTCGTCTGTTTGCCTGCCTGCTTGCTTGTTTATTTAATAAAGCTCCGCCAAATTTTCTTATCATGGTGATTTGTCCAGAAATTCTCATTCTGAGATCAAAGTCAAGGACCCTAAGTGAAGAGTTCCTATTTGTAAAGGGGACCATGACTAAACCTCACCTCCATCTGGTGACAGGTGGGTGCAGGCCCAAGGCTCACGCTGACTTGTGGAGTGATTTCAAGGTTGCACAATGGAAGGAGGCTCGGGGAGAATCATTTGTCTTCTCAGAAATAGGGAGAAGAGGACAACCAGACCCACTTGGTCTGGGGCTTCTTCTAGAACAAACTCCAGAAGACAAGCTATGGAGCCTTACCCATTCAGGAAATGCCTGTCTTCAACCATCAAGTAGCCAAATAGGAGCACTTTCTTCTTGGAGAAGGATCAGGGGGGAATCCAGAAACACCATATACCCAGGGTGACCCCATGAGGACACATAACACTACCCCTGCCCCCCCACTTCCCCCCTACCTTCACCCTCCTCTTCTATTCCAAGCTGCTGGCTTCCAAGAAGCAAGGCAAAATAGGAGGGAATCTCTGACTCTCTAATCCATCCTCTCCCTCCCTCTTTCCCCATCCTCCCTTCCCTTCCCTTTCCCTTTCCCTGTTTCTCTTCCCCCTCTTCCTCCCCCTCCTCCTCCTCCTCTCCATCTCTCTCTTTTGGGGATGACTCAGGAATCTAGCTCCATTCATTCGAGATCACCTGCATCCCATTCCATTCCCTCTGGCTCCCCCTGCTGTTGGCTCTTTAGGCAAATCATCAAAACCTAAGTCTAACCTTTAAAAATAGAAAAAGAGAATTTGCCCAGCCCAAATGAAGGCTAGAAAGCTAAAGTGTATAAAGAAAAAGAAAAACAGCCACCACCACATTGCTTTGGTAGATGTGATTTTCCTAAAGGAATGTTTAAACATTCGGTTTATGGGTGGACAACATTTACCAGCAGGGCCATCCCGAGTTATTTGGGAGAAGGAGAGCGCGCAGCCACGCTGCGGGCTGCCCCGGTTGGATTCTGGGTGAGTCCCTAGCAGCATGAATTCCAGCTTTGAGGACCTATGTGTGAAGTTGAGGGCCCAGATACAGAGCGTGGCCTTGGCTGGTGCTACCAGAGGGTGAGCTGTTCTGAGACTGGTCTGTTCTGTCACCTCCAGAATCCAGACAATACACCCCTCTCTTTCAGCTAAACCCACTTTCCTTCAACCCAAGCTTACCAGAGACTTCTTATAGAGACATCTTCCCTGACACCCCAAGATCCTCTCAGACCCCCACAATCTTTCCTTTGTGGCATGTATCACATTCATTTCAATTTTCTTGTATTCTGTGATGAATAATATCCTTAATCTCTCTACTGGGTTAATTATGGTAGTAATTGTGTCACACCCTCACCATAAACCAAATGTTTATGTTGGAGGTGTGTGTGTGTGTGTGTGTGTGTGCACACGCGCCAGTGCTGGTCCGTGAACTCAGGACCTGAGTGCTATATCTTAGTTTTTTGGTTTTGTTTTTTTTTCAAGGTTGCTACTTGTACCACATCTCCACTTCCAGCCTTTTGGTGGTCAATTGTAGGTAAAAGTCTCCCAGACTTTCCTTCCCTGGGCTGGCTTTGGCCTGCAATCCTGAAATCTCAGCCTCTTGAGTAGCTAGGATTACAGGTGTGAGCTACCAGTGCCCAGCCATTTGTTGAAGTGTTGGATTCCAAGACCTCAGTGTAAGAATCAAACTAAAGCCGTTTTGTGACAGCTTCTAACAGTTAACTTGTGTCAATCCCTAATTCTTGTTCTGAGTTAATGTTGCAAAGGTTGCAAAAATGAGTTAAACAATAACATGTCTGTGCAAAAATTTTGGGAACTGTTAATTAAAGATTGCAGAACACCCCAGAACAGGATGGTTTCGAGACCCAGTCAGCAGAAGATTATCCACAGGAGATGTCAGCCTCGATGGTCAAGCAGACACCTGGTCCCTGATCAATTAGAATCGAACTTGTCCCTAAACCATAGCATTGCTGTAATTTTGTGGTTTTTGCCTTTATAAGCCCAGCTATATTGTTGCTCGGGGACCCCCTCCCTTCCTCTGCTGTTTGTGGGGGTACAGGACGAGAGGCCAGAGCCTTGGCTTGTTAAATAAACCTTGCATTTTGCAATTCGGGTTGCCTGGTCTCTCGGTGGTCAGGTGGTCATCGGAGGGTCTCTGGGACTTGGGTATAACACTCAGAATGTGGCTGCATTCACAGAGTGAGTCTTTAAAAAGGTGGTTGAGTTGAAGGTCCTGAGGGTGGGCCTTAACTCATTAGCACAAGACAGGTGTCCTTAAAGAAAAAAAGGAAAGAGCTGGTGTGAAGACAACAAGAGACAGCCATTTGCAGTGTAAAGGAGACTTGAGAATGGAACCAACCTGCCAACACCTTGACTACACAGACTTGAAGCCTCTGGAACTCCAAGGAAACAAACCTTTGTTGCTGGGGCCACCTGGTTGGTGATTCCGGGTCACTGCAGCCCCCCCTGGAACTCATACAGGTGGGGACTGGGTTGGTTTTGCTTAGTAGACCCAATACCAAGTAGCCACTCAATACTCGTTCGCTAGAAAGTGAGGGTTGGTGCTGGTGGTTGGGTAGTGTACTGGGTTGCTTTGGGTTTCTGTTAGCTTCTACCTGGCTCTTCTCAGACATCTTGAGCCTTGCCTTTTAGTTTCAAGGCCTGAGACCTGGCTCTAGGTCTTTGTGTCTTTTCAGCTTAATTCACAACCCACCAGCTTCTGAGGATGAAGTATGGGTCCAGGAATGGAGAGACAATCACAAAGTAGAGAGTGTGGTTTTGGAAGATTCTTTCTTTCAGATAACTTTTTCTTTTTTTAATTAGCATACTTTAATTGTACAAGAAAGTTTTGCTGCAGTATTTCCATGCATGCATAAATTGTGCTTTGATCAGAATAACTGAAAATTGATCTCCTGGCATTTCTTCCTTCCTCAATTCTCAGGAACATTACTACTAATAATTTAGTGTATTTCCTTCCTTTTGTTTTTCCAACACATCTTTTCCTTTATTTTTTCACAGTTCTGTGCAAATCATTTCATACTAGTTTTTGAGCATAAAAATAGCTTTTTTAAAAAAATTCTAAGACATGATAAACTTCCCTTACACATTTTTATAGCTGTATAATATGTAGGCTATTGAGTTAGTTCACTTGGTTAGTCTTTTTCTTATTGTGTTGACATTGATTTTTTAAAAAGAAATTTAAACAATGCTGCAGTGAATTTTTTTTCTAGTCCTGAGCTTGAACTCTGGGCCTGGGTGCTGCTTTTCAGCTCTTTTGCTCAAGGCTAGCACTCTGCCACTTGAACCACAGCACCATCTGGCTGTTTCTGTGATTAATTGGAGATTAGAGGCTCATGAACTTTCCTGCCTGGGCTGGCTTCGAACCCTGATCCTCAGATCTCAGCCTCCTGAGTAGCTAGGATTATAGGCATGAGCCACCAACATCTGGCTAATACAGTGAATGTTTTTGTGCGCCAGTTTTTACAGTTTGAATCATTTCTTTTTAGATGATTTTTCAGAGAGGGGATGTCTAAGCTAAAGAATATTGCCAATTTTACAGCCTGGATGGTATAACCCAGTGATTTCATTCCCAGGAGTCAAGCTTTGAATCGTCCAGTGCTAGTAAGGGGCACCAGGGCTATGGCGCCTTGTTTTTCTTAGAAACAGCTAAAAGCTCTTAATAGAACTCAAAGGAAGACACTGAGGACACCTCTAGACAGCATTTTCTAGACTGCAGTTGTCTGTGTGCCCTGGGTCCACCATGCTCTTCCAGAACTTTCCAGGGTCATCCTGTGACTCTGGAGATGTGAATTTGGAAGTGATGTCTGTGGGCTCCTCCTCTTAGACTCTTCAGGGCACGATGGAGCCTTCCTAGGGTTGTTCTTCATCTCCCCCATTCTTGGTTTCTCAGTTTACCCCTTTGGATCTTTCCAGAAACTGTCTTGGGCAGTTCTGAAATAAACTCCACCTAATGACCACAAAAGCAAAAACACTTAGAAACCATCATTTCCCAGAAAGACTTTTTCCTCCCTTCGGTCTTGACAGACTCACTACTTTGGCCCACTTAATTGGACAGTTTCCATGATTCTAGGGTTTTCCATAAGAGAAGACAAAAAAAAATCAAGACAGCCAGAGCCTGGAGCATGTGGTCCAACTACCTTTGCCCATCAACTCTCTGTCGCTTCTAACAGTCAGAACAAAATGAGCTATGGGGAAAACCTGGTGAAGAAACAGAAGACTTAAGCAACAATGGAGTGGGTAGGGTTGGTGTGGGTCTCCATCTCCCCAGGATCTGGCACAGAGCCTGGCCCTTTAGGAGGGCGTAGGTAGCATGTACCCAACTGTTTTCCTCAGGTTCTATGTCCCAGAATTCCAGATGTTTACCTTCCTGGGGTATTTGTATGGGGCAGTTGTCTTTTTCACATGCTCCTGGAGTTCCCTTGTCAGCGCCTCTGGTTCGTGTGAGCTATAGGCAGGAGTAAGGACAATAAACGCCTTCACCACCTGCAGAGAGAAAAGCCCAGAAAGGCTCAAACCTTTGGTAGCCATGCATTTATTTTCCTTTTAGCTAGCTCAGTGAGTAAGTGTTCACATCTATCTACCACTCTGTCATGAACATCTACCAGGTCCCTGGGTCTAATCGATGAAGTGGACAACATTAGTTTTTCTCTTGTCTGTCCAAGACCAACAACTGGAAACATTAGCCTCTTTCTCTCTCTCTTTCTCCCTCTCTCTGTCTCTCTCTTTCTCTCTGCACACACGCACACGCGCACATGCCAGTTGTGGGGCTTGAGCTCTGGGCTTGAGTGCTGACCCGGAGCCTTTGTGCTCAAGGCTAGTACTCTACCACTTAAGCCACATCTCCACTTTTGGCTTCTTTCGATAATTAATTGGACACAAGAATCTTGCAGACTTTCCTGCCTGGGGTTGATTTGAATTATGATCCTCATATCTCAGCCTCCTGAGTAGCTAGGATTATGGCTGTGAGCCACTGGTACCTGGCAAAACATTGGCTTTTTAATGGAATGTTTTAAGAGCCTGACCTATTTCCTACTCTATTCCCTATACCTGCTCTGTCACTTTTTTTTTGGTGGGGGAGGAAGTCAAAGTTGTTTGTCTTAACAAGCAAGCACATTGGAGAAAGGAGATTCACACACTTGGCCGACCATTTCCTTCTGTTTTTTCCAGATTGGGTATGGGTTCAGAGAGACAAGATTGAGGACAACACCGCCACTTCTGAGAGCAGCTGGGTCTTTCAAAGTAATGTTTGCAGTTAGCAAGCATCGTGTGGCTTTCTTCTGTCCTAGGCATCCTAGGGACATTCTGCACCTTTTCCTGCCTATGCTCCTTTTTCAGGCTGCCCCCTGCCTTGAAAGAAGAGTCCTAGACTCATTCTCAACAGAAGATACCTTCTGATAGATATCAAAAGTCGGCATGGAGGCACAAACCTACAATCCCAGCTTCTGAAGTGGGAAAAGGAGGATCACTGTTTGAGGCCAATTTGGATAAAGTTAGCAAGACTTGTATTTCAAAGGCAAGCCAGGGGTTGATTTGGTATTCAAACTCTGTGGGAGGTGGAGGTAGGAGAATCTTGTTTTGAGTCTAGTGAGTAGGAGACCCTATCTGAAAAAGCCAACTCAAGTTGAAAGGATTGGGGACATGGTTCAAGTGATAGAGCACTATGGGTCTAGTAATCTAGTAATCTGAGTTCAACCCCCAGTAGCACCAACACACAAGGGGCTTGTTTGGTTGTTGGTTCATGCTGACAGTAAAACTTGCCCACAAGATCTTGTTCAGGTGTAGTTCACTGTCCTTGTGTACTTTTTGGAAGTGGGAGGGTCACTATCTCACTGTGAGTTTGTGTTCACACGAATCTAGTTTTCAGGAAGCTCTTCCTTGACTGCGAAAATCCCCAGATGTTTATTGAGTACTCATTATGTGACAGGCTGTCTGCTTTAAGCAGAGAGCAGGTGGTCATGGCTCCAACTCTGGTTAATTCAGCTGCACTTTCCCCAGTGTGATTTCTCTAACACACAGATGAGCATCACACCACCTTGTTCTATCATAGTTCACTCAATTTTTACCACAGTAAAACCCCCTTCAGCAAGGGGCTGCTGGATAAGAGTTTAGTGCCCCTGGGTGCACCCTCATAATCTGGTCTGATTCAGCAGCTCTGACTTCAAGTCTATCAACCTACAATGTAGGCTGGTACAGCTAAGAACAGCCCAGGGACCAGATTCTGAGAATCTATGCATACAAAATGTATGTGGCCCTAACTTCCACAAGATAGCAACTTCATGTTTTTGGATTATGTTGTATGTACAGCCAGAGAAAAATGTAGAGGTCTCTCTAGTAGTAGAACTTCCTCTTGTGTCTCCTCCGCTGAAATATCTCCTATAAAAACTCAGCATATTACATTTGGTCCCTTTTTTCCCTGGCATTTCCAGGTCATTTCATGGGGAGGGGGGTGGATTTACATAGTTGGCAATTCCCTCAGGTTAAATATCCTCCCTCAGTTAGAACCCTGAGTGACCATGACTAGTGAGCTCCTTATATCTCCCCTGCAAGTTAGCAAGGACTTTGACTGGACAGAATATATGGCAGAGCATCTGCATTTGCATCTGTATCTTTATCTGCATCCATGTCTATATCTACATCTGTATCTGTACTTCATTTATATCTGCATCTGTGTCTGTATCTGCATCCGCATCCACATCTGCTTCTGTATCTATATCTGTATCTGTGTCTGTCACTGAGATCTCTTACCCATTGGGCAGCCTCATGAGGATCATTTAAAGTTTGTTATTTGTCCATTACGTGCCTCTAGAGAACATTCATATCTTGCAAGGCAGGCGAATAGAGTGTAACGAAAAGAAATGTGTGTTCATTGTGGCAGTCCAACTTGCTAGCACTGGAGAAGAGGGAGACATATGGGGATTCTGGAGCTTCCTATAGGATCTGTTGGTTGCTAATAGGCATAGTCCTGGGCTGGACTGGTTACCTCTCCCCGGATGGGGTCTGGGCTGCTGACCACAGCACACTCCAGGACAGCTGGGTGCTCGGCAAGGGCACTCTCTACCTCGACGGGCCCGATCCGGTAGCTGGAAAAGAAAACCAGATTCTTTCAGGTGTCTTTCTTCCCCCTCTCCTGTCCTCCTGAGAACTTCAAAGGGAAGAAGAGCTCGAGGTCTTGACCTTGAGGAGTTGATCACATCGTCACTCCTCCCCAAGAACCAAAAGTAGCCATCCTTGTCCATGAAGGCTCGGTCCCCCGTGATGTAAAAGTCTCCTTGTTCTGACGCAGCTGTCTTCTCAGGATTGTCCTGAAAGACACAGAAAGCCTGAGAAGGAACAGCTGGGAACAGCTGTGGGCTGGTCACTGTCTAGGGAGTGTCATACAGGAGACTGGAGAGGCCTTAACACGATGTCTTCTCTGTCTTTCCGGCTGAACAGGCAGCCACAGTCTTGTACATTTGTGCTTAATTAGAAAGGAAATGACAGAAGGAATCAGGGTGGCCACCTACGCCCATCCTTAGAAGGGCTCCTAGGAAGAAAGGCTGAATGGGAAAGTGGGGTCGTGTGGGGGGCATTGGCTCTGGATAAAAAGAAGGCACTGACCTCAGAAGGTAGAAATTGAGGGGTACTGAAAGGCCCATTGGTGGCAGGCGAGGAATAGAGGAAAAATGAAAACAAAACAAAACAAAAAACAATCCAAAGGTCAAACTGTGAGGCTAAACAATTTAAAGATGGGAAAAGAGCGAGAGAAGGGGTGACATTGTCCAAAAAGAAATGTATCGATTACCTGACTTTACATAACGGTAACTACTCTGTACCTTTCTAATAACAATGAAAGATAAATAAATTTAAAGGTGCCCCTATCCAGATGACTGCCAAGCCCATGCATGGGAAAGTGGGTATTTATGTTCCATTTACATGAAGTTGTTTTTGGAAGAAAGCAATCAGCAGATAGTGGGACAATTTGATCAATTTGTTTGGGGGGGGGTCTGTGGTAGTAGAGTTGGCTACCAGGAGGTACAGAGATCTCTTGGGGGTGGGGTGATAGCAATGTTCTCTCTTTTAATGGTGGTGTATACATTTGTCAAAAATTGTTGACCTATGCATTTAGCAGGGGTGCGATTTAGTGGGGGAAATCGTCTTTCCATTAAAAAAATACATTCAGAGGAACAAACAAAAGTAAAAAGAAAAGGTAAGTTCTTAGTGTCTGGTAGTATATCTAACACAGAATCTGTAAGCTATGTACCCAGAAAACTGACATGCCGCTCTTAGAATATTAACAAATATAAAAATAAATGGAAAAAAAGGATGACTAAGAAGGTTGATTCTGTCTGAGTTGATTTATAGATGCAGTAGAACTCCTATTGAAATGTGAAAACAAAAAGTTCTTGTGGAACTGGCCACAACGATTCCAAAAATGTATATGAACAAGAAACAAAAGACTAAGAACATGGATAATTGGAAAGAATGGAAAACTTGGGGGAGGCACCTGCTCTATAAAGCACAAAAAGTCTGTCTTTCTGATCTGTGTACAAAGAATGCTGCAGTCCACATCCATGCATTTGTTTGATAGTTCACTTCTCTAAGAGAAGACATGAAATCTTACATTGGCTATAAAGTTGGCATGGGTAGATTAATTTAATTGGCAGGTGAGGTTTCAGCTGTTTTGGAAATGCCCCGATGTGAATGTGAAACATGCCTACTTATTGTCAGGGGAGGGGGGTGGGGAACGGCATCAGTTTATCACATCTCCTGACCACCCATCTTCCACAGATGGCTCTATTAACTTTCCTACATCCCCTAATCTTTACACAGTGATCTGATAATTTTCTCTTGATACTGGTGATAGAAAGGGAGAAGGGTGAGGTCAGCACATGTTCTTGTCCAGAAAATAACTTCACAAATTAGTACGGGCTAGTTGAATAATCAGACCCCCAAGGAGGTCTGATACAAGTTCCATGAGTTATGCTATATACCTAGAATTATGTCAATTATTGCTTATCTTATTAGAAGGAAATACATTTATTTATTTATGTTTGGTGCTGGTCATGGGGCTTGAACTCAGGGCCTGGGCCTTGCTTTTAAGCTTTTTTTTTGTTCAAGGCTAGCACTCTACTTGAACCACAGTTCCACTTGCAGCTTTTTGGTGGTTAATTGGAGATAAGAGTCTCATGGGCTTTCCTGCTTTAACTGGCTTTGAACAGGAATTCTGAGATCTCAGTCTTCTGAGTAGTTAGGATTCTAGCACGAGCCACCAGCACCTGGCTAAATAAACTAAAAATTTTAACAGTATTCTTGCTTAGTGTGATTTCTGTGTTGTTGATGGTGGTGGTGGTGGGGTTCTCATAGGTTTTGTTACAGTGTTTGTGAATTTAAATAAAATAAAAGATTAGTTCTCCGCTAAAACACACCATTCCAAATCCAAATGGGCTGGTTTTTATCTGCTATTTCCCATAGTGTGGCAGACGATAGCTTAGAACACATATGATGCAGCATTTCTACAAATCAGCATTTCTTACTTGAGGAGTAAACCTGCATCACCTTAAATTCTGGTTTAATGAGACAGAGGTAGGGTGAAAGCATTAGTAACGGTTGCTAATCATTGACCGATAATAGCACCTTACCAATAATAGCACCAACCAACCTCATGCAGCCACTGCAAAGGCTACTCACATAGACTTTGCATGTCAAGACTTGGCATGTAGGAAGGCCTGTGAAACCAGCCACGCTCTGCCACTTACCACATAGTGATGGAAGAAACAGAATGGCCGGGTGGGTTTGATGCGCACAGCAACATTCCCCTCTTCTCCAGGAGGCAGGACATTGCCCTGATCGTCCACAATCTGATGAACAGATCACAGGATGACGTTGGAGCCACTAGCCATGCTGTGCTCACTCACAGTGGTACCCACAACACCCACAGCCTCCTACCTGCACATCATAAGGTGGAAATGCTTTCCCCATGGATCCGGTCTTGATCATCATGCCTTTTTGGTTGGCACAGATTACAACCTGGAGAAAAACAAGTACCAATTAGGAGAAGCCTCTTCCTTGTAGCTGCTTTTCTGGTCCACTCCTTTCCCTCACTTGCCATTGGATGCTTTTTTTTCTTTACTCCCCTCTCTTCCTTTCTAATGGCTTTCTTCTTTTTTTTCTTCCTCATTCTCTTCTTTTTCTTTTTTATTCTCTTCTTTTTCTACTTCCCCCTGTTCTTCCTCCCTCTCTCCTTTCCTCCTTTCATTTCCTTCCTTCCTTCCTTTCTTCTTCCTCCTTCTTTACCTTGCTTCTTCTCTGCTTCCTACAGTCAGTAAACATTTGTGAGCACACTAATGGAGACTTATACACTGTCAGCAGAACATATTACTAAGCCAAAAGACGTAGTTGATCCCCACATCTCTGCTCAGATAGCTATAAGGGACACTGCTTAAGATTTGGGGTTCTACTAGGAATAGATCTGTGTTGTTCTGGTAGAGGAAAACAGCCTCTTTAGCCAAGAGAGCTGCTTTGCTAGTCATAATGTGATTGTGAAATTGCTGAACTACTTCGTGTGTGTGTGGTGGTGGTGGTGGGGTCATAGGGCTTGAACTTCAGGGCTGGGCACTGTCCCAGAGTTTTGTGCTCAAGGCTAGCACTCTACCATGTGAGCCACAGCATCCCTCCTGGTTTTCTGGTAGTTAATTAGAGATAAGACTCTCATGAACTTTCCTACCCAGGCTAGCTTTGAACCATGATCCTCAGATCTCAGGATTACAGGTGTGAGCCTGGTGCCTGGCTGCTAAACTACTTTTAAGCCAAAAGGAAGAAAGACTGGTGGAGTTTCATGATCAGCATTTCCCCTTTGGGGCAGGGAGATCCTTCACCGGTGTCACTGGGAAGTCTGAAAGGCCAGAGACGCCAGCAGGGGATAGGGTAGGGTGGGCAATGACTCTCCCTGCAGGGCGGAGGGCTCAGGTGTAGTGTCCCTGGACACAGCACTCACAGTTTCTGACTGCCCATAGCCTTCATGCAGCTCCAGGCCGGTCTGGCTCTTCCACCGTTCCCTCACATCAGGGTTGAGGGCCTCTCCTCCGGTCACACAGTGCCTCAGGCTGGGGAACTGATACCTTTTCTCAGGTGAGAAGACAAGAGCACCTGAGATAGGGCCCCAACCCTGCTCACTCTGCACTGCGGCTGCCTGGGTCCAGACCCTCCAGACAGCAGCAGAGACTGCACTTCCTGCTTCCCAGTCTGCCCTGGGCTTCTCCTCTGACTTCGTAGGCATGATCCTTAGGGGCAGACCAGAGGGTTTGTTCAAAATCACCAGTCCTGTCTGAGTTTGAAATAAAATTGAACCTCATGTAGTAGGTTTTGGCCTGACCTGGTAAGTTCCAGGTCAATTGATCCAAAATAATTTATCTGGAAACTGACTGATTGATTATAAATTTGTGGAGATCGGATTGAAAAAGAAGATTTAAAAATTTGAGATAATTTGATTAGCCCTCTAAGAATTTCCATATAAGATGATGTTAAGTGAAATGAACCCCAAGATAGGGACACAAGCAGTTTTTTTCCTTTCTTGCTATTGTTTTTAATGTATTTAAAATGTATTATGTGATTTTTTTTGTTTGTTTCTCTTGTATGTTCTTTTCCAAAGGTATAACCTGTGTTTTCACTGTATTTGATTCTGGTGCCCTGTATCTTGTATATACATTTTTCTAATTTGGGGAGGGGAAGGGAAATAACAAAATGCCGAAATAAGGATACAGGTTGACCCATTGTAACAATGAGATGTACAAGACACTATGTTGAAAACAAACTTTACAACTTGGTGGGGGAAGGGAGGATCTAGGGAGGTGGGAAGGGAAGGGAAGGTAGGGGAAAAACAAAGGAGGGGGAAAAACAAAGGAGGAGGTAACAATGCTCCATAGGAAATACACTCACTACCTTACTCATGTAGCTGTAACTCCTCTGTACAGTATTTTTGCAATAAAAAATCATAAAAAAGAATTTCCAGTTCTAACAAATTGTCCAACAAAACTCCTAAAGATATTAAATAAGCAGTAAAACTGTGTTGTCTCGACAAGCTATTCAAATTATTTTGTTGAACTTTGGGGGTGACAAATTATTCAAAGTGTAAAAGAAAAAAAATCAGTGAGTGCAAATTTACTTTTAATCATTTTTTTCTGTACCTTGGGATCAAATTGGTTGGACTGAGTTACTGTATGGACAGGTACCATTGAACAAATTATTCAGAGATGGTTACAGGAAGGGGGGTGAATGGAATTTCTTCCTACAGAGTAATTTAATCCCTTGAGTCATGTAAGAAGTCCCTCTTTTAAAAAAGGCACTCCATGGTCAAAGACCGCTTAGAAAAGATGAGGCGTATGAGGACAACTTCCCTATGCTTTGGGAAAGGACAGAAAAAGGCCTAGTTTAGGGTCCATAGACTCCTGAGCCATGTTGACAATCATTCCAGTACCTGCGCAGCTAGCAGAAGACTTTGGCTCATAGAGATAAGTCATCCAATGTGACATCACCTTCTCATTCATCCCCAGAGGCAAGCACACAGAGATTGGCTGGCTCAGGTTAGCCTGAGGTAGGAGATGGCACATCTGTTGTGCCAGGCTTGTTAGTCCTAGGGGTGATGAATTCCCTTTTGTAACTGGCTAGTTGCAATCCCATGGTTTCTCATTTCACAATTTCATAGATGCAATCGTCACATTTTTGTGGGTCTAGCCCAGGGGTGTGTGGCAGGGAGAAAGCCCACTTCAGTGTTGACATTTCAGATGGCCTTAAGTCAAATCCATGCAATTAAAGTGAAGTGTGAATTCTTAGGGGCCTGAAAACCATCTTTGAGGAGTGTCTACAAGTATACGTACGCTTTTGCGTGCATGTATAGGAGACACCAGACAGACAGACATAAAGACGGAGAGAGCTGGGCAGAGAAAGAAAAGCATAAGAATAAGAGACAAACCAGGTGCCAATGGCTCATGCCTGTAATCCTAGCTACTCAAGAGGCTGAGATCTGAAGATCATGGTTTAACACCAACTCAGGCAGGAAAGTCCGTGAGATTCTTATGCCAATTAATCACCAAAAGAAGCCAGAAGTGGAGATACAGCTTAAGTGGTAGAGCACTAGCCTTGAGCAAAAGAAGGTCAGGGACAGAGCTTAGGCCCTGAGTTCAAGCCCCAGGACTGGTGTGTGTGCACGCATGTGCATGCATGTGTGCATGCTCGCGTGTGCACACACACAGACAGACAGCATAGGGATACAGAAGCAGAAAGGCAGAGAGATCAAGTTGTAGTTAGAGAGTGGGTCTGCATGTGGGATCCCAGAGCACACATTCACACACATGGGCCCTCAAAGCACAAAATGGATGAGTGGTACCTGGTCAGGTCTTCCTGCACCAGCAGCCGGAAGAGGGTAGGGACACAGCAGAGTGAGGTTATTGGGAACCTGGAGAGAGTCTACAGACAACAAAAGAACTTTACTTAGAGTCTTTGGGATGGAATTTCATGGAAATAGTGTGAACTGAGTCCATTTTCAAAGGAGGGAAATGGAAGACAATGCATGGATGGTATTCAGCCTCCAAGATGGCGTCCAGTGACCTCCATCTCCTGGTACATTAGTGCCCTTGTGGGGGTCCACTGCCTCACTGCACCATGGTTAGTTCCTGTATCATAGTGTGGGGTGGAGGTGATGCTCTTGTTTGTGAGATTAGGTTAGATGGAGACGATGATCTTGACTTTTCTCCCTCTCTTGCTCTACTCACTCTGGGAGGAGGCAAGTGGCCATATTGTGAGGACACTCAAGCTGTCCTCTTGATGAGTGTACCCATGAAGGACTGGAACTCTGGCCAAAAGTTGATGAACAATTGACTGTGAAAGCTACACCTCAGATTTGAGGCAGGAACTAGATTATGGGAAGCTCTGGTGCCTTTTGGGTTGGTAGAAGTATGGAGGAGCTAAGGATTACCAATCCATGCCTTTTCTCCTGCAACCTTGGAGCCTCTGCACCATTCATCTCATTCACACCCAACCTGGGAGAGGGGTTTTAGTCTCTTACATTCAGGATAAGTTTGGTATCCACTCGAGGAAGCTCATGAACAAAAACACAAGATCCATTGGACCAGGCAGAGAAGAAAGTCCAGGCTGCCTTCACCCAACCAGTGTCAGTTGTGTTCCAGAAGATCGATGATTCAGTCAAGGCTACCCAGTGCCTGCCCAAAAAAATGAGAGAAAAGAACACCTCTAACTTTAAGAAGGATCATATTACCTTCAACCCTGACCACATGGAGTATTCACTTAATACCTGCCTAAATGACACAAGACCTATCAACTCAACTACTCTCCAAGCTTTTGTTGTTGTTGGCCCTGGGGCTTGAACTTGGGGCCTTTAGCTTTTTCACTCAAGGGAAATAGAGAGAGAGCCAGAGAGTTATTGTGTCATGGGTTCTATTTCTGTTTGGGAAGATTTCTTTTTCCCCCTAAAGTTCAAGAGATAACGGCAGCGCTGGTTGTAGGACAATGACAATAGTAATGAAAAGATACTGGATGATGCACTTAAGAATGGTTTACATGGAGGAGGAACAGAGAAATGGAGAGAGGGAAGGTGGGTGAATGGTCACTGTAATCAAGGTCCACATGTGAAACTGGAAGCAGGTAACTCGACAGTGTAGGTAGGGTTGGAAAAGATGGGGGTGGGGGAAGGGAGGATGATGGGAGGGGTGACACTGATCAGGATGCATTGTACTCATTAATTGATATGTAGGATTGAAACCATTTTGTGTAATTATTCAAAGGTAATAAGTAAATAAAATTTATAGTAACAACAACAACAATGTATAAATGGTTACACATAGTGCTTAGCTTTGTGAGATTGGTTTTTGTCACTCAGCATGATTCTAGAATATCTATCTATCTATCTATCCCATAAGTTCATTCCTTCTCAGACATGGGGCTTGAACTTGGGGCCTGGATGCTGTGCTGCCCCTAATTTTTTTCATTCAAGGCTAGTGCTCTACCATTTTGAGACACAGCTCCATTTCCAGTTTTCTAGTGGTCAATTGGAAATAACAGTCTCATAGACTTTCCTGTCCTGTCTGGCTTTGAATTGTGATCCTCAGATCTCAGCCTCCTGAATAGCTAGGATTATAGGCATGTGAGCCACTAGTGCCCGGGTAGTTTATTCCTTCTTTACTGCTCCACTCCAGGTTTGTCTCTCTCCTAGATAAGTGTCCCCAGTACCTTCCACTGGCCACAAAACCCAGACCATAGCTGCTGTGGGAATGCTCCACCATCTTGGGGTTCCCTGTAGTTCCACTGGTGAAGTAAATGGACAGGGGATCTTGGCTCTTGGTCCTCACACAGTTGTGCTCTGAAGATGCCTTTCTGGAAAATGCAGAAACAAAACAAAACAAAAGCAACAACTAAGCTGGTAACAACTCTTAGTAGCAAAACCAGTGAATACTACCAGTAGTACTTTTTTTTTCTTTTGTTGGTCATGGGGCTTGAACTCTGGGCCTCAGCACTGTCCCTCAGCTCTTCAGCTCAAGGTGAGGGCTCTATCACTTGAGCGACAGCACCACTTCCGGTTTTCTGGTGGTTCATTGGAGATAAGAGTTTCACAGCCTTTCCTGCTTGAGCTGGCTTTGAACTGCGACCCTCAGACCTCAGAATCCTGAGTAGCTAGGATGACAGGCGTGAGCCACCGGCGCCTGGCCAACCAGTAGTATTTTAACAACAAAGCTCCTACAATTTCAACAAATAGCATGCCTAAGATGCCATTGGGAAGAGTTCCTACTATGAATTAAATACCTTCTATAGGTTATCTCACATAGCCTGGTTAATAGCCATAATAACAAGCTGGGTGCTGGTGACTCATGCCTATAATTCTTTCTTTTTTGGTCTGGTCGTGGGGCCTGAACTCTGGGCCTGGGCGCTGTCCCTCAGGTCTTTAGCTCAAGGCTAGCGCTCTACCACTTGAGCCACAGCACCACTTCCAGCTTTTTCTTTTTGCTTATGTGGTGCCGAGGAATCGAACTCAGGGCCTCAGGCATGCAAAGCAAGCGCTCTACCACTGAGCCACCTTCCCAGCCCCATCATGCCTATAATTCTTAGCTACTCAGGTGGCTGAGATCTAAGGATTGTGGTTTGAAGCCAGCCTAGACAGGAAAGTCTGTGAGATTCATCTCTCCAATGAGCTATTCAGAAAAAGGCAGAAGTAAAGTTATGGCTCACATGGTAGGGCACTAGCCTTGAACAAAAGAAGCTCAAGGCCAGGGCCCAGGCCCAGAGTTCAAGCCCCAGGACTGACAACAAAACAAAACATATAACAAATGCCATCATTATAGAGACCAGTGGGGCACCCAGAAGAGAGTGACACATCCCATCTTGAATGAATGAGTGACTGTGAGCATGGAGGAGTCTTGGGGACCCCAGGCCAGCCTAGCTCCCACAGTGAGTATTACTCTCCCATTACCATTTTCCCCCATGAGCAACCCAAAATTCATTGCATGGCTTGTTCCCTAAAGGGGAAAAGGCCCTGACTTCCTTCTTGTTATGATTGTCCTGGAGAACTTCAACTCACTGCAGGAGTTCCCTGAAGTTCATCCAGCCTGGATGGCTGTTGTCCGACACCAGTAGCTTGGTTTGGAGGGAGGGGCAGTCATGGCAGATGGCATCAACCTGTGGAACCAGGGCATCACTGGTGATGATGGACTTGGCCCTGGATGCCTGCAGTCGGTACTTGAGGTCCTTCTCTGTCAGCTGGGAGATACCTGGGATCATGATGAGGCCTGAGGTGAATGCAGAGAGGGCAGACATCGGATCTGAGCGTGAGCTGGAGAGAGCTGGACGGCTGGGTCTGAAAGATGCATTGCTCACGGAATTGAGAAAATACATGGGAAGAATGTACACACATTAGGCTCTGTTTCATTTCATCCTAACGCCCTGGGGTCTGGTTCTGTCTATTACATCACTGATGGGCCCCTGAGGTACAACCGGCCTTGTAAGTTCTGGGCACAAGGGATGAAGCGAAAATGGCATCCAGGATGCACTTCGCTTGGTCCTCTGAACCTCATGGAAATCACAAAGCTCCCTAACTAGGAACTCCAGCCCCGACTCACTGACCTGCCCGCATACAAGCCACGGTGACCAGCCACCACTCCGGAAGCCGTGGCAGTACCACCATCATTCTGTCC
Source organism: Dipodomys ordii (assembly GCF_000151885.1). Classification (NCBI taxonomy): domain Eukaryota; kingdom Metazoa; phylum Chordata; class Mammalia; order Rodentia; family Heteromyidae; genus Dipodomys; species Dipodomys ordii. Next base: position 6,423,263 of record NW_012267230.1, read on the forward strand.
CCAGACTGTAGGCCGCACGCGCTCTCCAGGACATTGGCTGCCTTCCTGGATTGTTTGCCCAGCTCTTCAAAGCTCCACTTGATCTCCTTTCCCGTGCCACCTACCCACCAGAAAGCTGGGTTCGAGGGACGGTGCCCAGCCTAGACAGAGGGGTAGGCAGAAAAGAAATAGAAGCCACTTGTGGAGGATTTTTTGCTTGCTGATTTTTAAAATACTGTTTCTCACAATAGTTAATATGCTAGTGTTTGAAAATGAGATTGATAAAGAAAGCTGTTCATTAAGAAGATTTGAGTCATGCCTTGACTCTTCACCTGTCTTGCCTAAGCGACTAGTAATTTGATTAGTTTCCTGCATACCCTCCTTCAGGTCCCTTAAACAAACGTAAGTCTATTTTTACATGTCACTGTTTGTATGTTGTTTGTCTAATCCAGCAGCTCATGTAGCCACAAAGTTAAAACAATGACATAAAATGGTTTTTGGCTGGGTTGCTGGTAGCTCACGCCTGTCATCCTAGATACTCAGGAGGCTGAGATCTGAGGATCACAGTTCAAAGCCAGCCCTGGCAGACAAGTCTGTGAGACACTTACCTCCCAACTAACCACCAAAAAGCTGGAAGTGGGACTGTGGCTCAAGTGGTAGAGCTCCAAACTTGAGCAAAACAGCTAAGGGCCAGCACTGAGGCCCTGAGTTCAAGCCCTAGAATTGGCATACACAGCCCTTAGAGAAATTTGGTTACTTACTGATTAAGTTCTGAGTTAGGCCACATCCATATAACTTATAAATGGGGTCACAATCAAATCATAACTGCTTGAAAATAAGGCTTTGCAAAGGCTCCATTGTGTTCCCTCTGTGGCCACCAGCTTCAGTGGGAAGGAATGAGGGGTACTGTTTCCCAAGGCTGTGGGGTATCTGGGAACTGGGCACTGGAACCAAAGATGTTAACATGTCACCAAGCTCTTTGTACTTACTGAGATCCTACCAGTTATGCTAATTAAACACTTTCTAGGTGACTGCAGCCTCTGAGTAGTTTCCAGAGTTCTAAAAACAGCAGCAGCAGCAACAACAAAATTAACAAAATTACTCATAACTTTTACTGGGTTGTTGCTGTCATTGTTGCTCTTACGAAGCAGAAAAAAAAGGGTGATAATCTTTAACCCATCATTTTTTGCTGATGAGGAGAAGTTTTCTGAAAAATGTTCCTTAGGCTTACTGTGGTGGTTCATGCCCCTAATTCCATCACTTGGGAGGCTTAGTCTACACAGGGAGACTCCAAGGCTCAGCTCAGTGGAACATCTTGCTGGCACTAACTTTTCCTTTGGAGCTGGTCTAGTACATATGAGTCCTTGGCTTCCATTCTTACTGCTGCAAAACAAAAGAAAAAAAAAAGAAAAGAAAAAGAAAAGGTCCCCTTGTATGGCAAAAAGAACTTAGGTTTTGTGAATAGTTGAAGAATGAAGCATCCTGACTCTACAGCTCACACACTTCCTCCCATCTCTCACAGTTTCACATGGCAGACAGATGTTGGATTACCTAGCATCTGAGATCTAGGACACTTGGGACCAATGTACATTGTCAAGGCTGCTTTAAGACTTCTTCCTCCTCACATGAACTTCATTGGCTTTGTAGGTTATTACTGTAGCTACTGGCAATAGTGGACAACTTTTTAAACAACTTTATCATCAGTTTGACATAATTAAGTGCATTTGAAATAGGACTTCGCATTCCCTTATTATCAACAAAAGAGGACTATCATGTCAAATGGATACAACACACACATGCATGCACGCACGCACAGGGCAGGCATAGTTAAAGTGGGGAGGGGAAAACACACAGAGACATAGAAAACTCAGACTTAGTTTGTTCAGGGCCAACCTGTTTATCCACTGTGACCTGTGAAGCTTTGCTTGGGGCTCTGCTCCCTCCTTGTTTAGAAATAAAATACATGAGAGCCACTAAAGTAGTGCAGACAGGATAGCAGCAAAAAACAATTTTTCCCCCCTGCATTTAAGGGGATGGGTTGGGAGGGAATGAAGAGAAGGCTTCATATTTTGTGGTGAGGTTGGGGCTCAGGATAAGAGATACCTCACAATCCCGCAAAATATGCATGCCGCCTAACACTAGATCCTAGCCACGCCTCCACCAGTCTTTAATGCTAACATGCAAAGTTCCCCGGTAAAAATGCTCAAATAAGTTGTGTTTTTTTTTTCTGATATCAGTCATAGGGCTTCAACTCAGGGCCTAGGTGTGCAGTCCCTGAGGTTTTTTTCTCTCTCTCAAGCTAGCACTCTACTACACAAACCACAGCTCCACTTCCAGTTTATTGGTGGTTAATTGGAAATAAGAGTCTCATGAACTTTACTGCCCAGGCTGGCTTCAAACTGTGATCCTCAGATCTCAAGCCTTCTGAGTGGCCAGGATTTACAGGTGTGAGCCACCAGCACCCAGCCAAATAAGTTGTCTATAGTCTCGAGTCTCTCTGTGACGCCCACGTAGGCAGGCTCAACTTTACCTTTTCCAGCTGACTCCACACATCCAGCACATCGTGTGCAAAGTTGAAGTACTCAGGCACAGGCTGCCTCCCAAGGTTGATGGCCTCCCAGGTGGCCGTAATCTCAGGAGCAGGTGGAGGTGGGGGCTGCCCATGAACCCCACAGACACCCCAGGGGCTCCTCAGTGCCCGCAGGGCCAGGCCTTTCAACCACAGCTTCATGGTGTTCACTGCCTGTTGCCTGTCACCAAAGAGAGAAGAGAGGCTGCTGTCTTGAAGGCTGGGTTTTGGGGGATTGGGAAGTACCCCCAAAGTGACCAGAGTCCCTATGGACTCAGCTCTGCCTGGTGTCTCCTGAGGTCCAGCTCTCCCAACTCTCCCTGCCAAGGTACCCATCCTTGAAAGATAATCCCTCCAGCATCACTAATTTTCTTGTTACATTTTAAAGAATTAAAAAATACATTTCAGGGGTCGGAAGGAGGACATAGATGGTAGAATACCAGCCAGTGAATAAAAGTGTCAGTTATGAGTTTGAGTCCTGTTGTCAGTCAAAACAAAACAAAAACAAAGAAAAGAAAAGAAAAAAATTGAATATGATTGCTATAGGGCAGGGGTTGTGGAAGAAACTGGAAGGGAGGAAAAGAGAGAATAATGAGAAATGAATATGGTACAAATATCTATCTATCTATCTATCTATCTATCTATCTATCTATCTATCTATCTATCTATCTATCTATCTGTCATCTACCTACCATAATGAAACCTGCTAAAATGATTAAAAAGTAGGAGGAGAAAAGTCAGGTTAAAGAAAGAGTAATATAGAAAGAGTGAATGTAGCCAAAGTACATTATATGCATATGTATAAATATCATGGTGAAACCCATAACTTACGCTATAACTTTTTTTTTTAAAGGAAAGGGGGTTGAATTTGAAGGGGAACAAGGCAAAGATGTGGGATTGAATGCACCTGCTGCAGGGGGCAGGCCTGTCTCATGCCATTGTCACAGGCATACAATAAATCTCAGTGAAGAAAATCCATGTCAGTTGACAGTAGACTTAGTTATGTAAGCATTTTCAGTAGACTGGATTATTTTTTTTTCTGAGAATCTTGTCATTTCAATTTGATTTTATGATCTCATGTGAGTAGAAGGCATGTTAATCATTTCAAGAAAAGTAAAGTAAAATACTTATTTGAAACTTTAACTAACTCATGGGAATTGTCTATATTTCTGGGGGTGGGGAGGTATGCCATTTTGGCACTTGTAGTGATGTGTCGTGATAGGATCAGGGTAATTAAATATCTGCCACCTCCAACACATCACTTGTGTCTGTTTGCAACACTCAAAATTCTGTCTGCTAAATGATTTTGATCAATTCTGAACTGTCCTGGTGAATCAGGGATGAAGTCCTTGGGTATCCCTGACCTGTGCAATCAAAATGTGAGCTATATATGCAGCTTAGATTTTTCTCACATCTTCATGCAGAAAAGAAAAAACAAACAAGAAGCAATGACTGACTTTAATGATAACAACACATCTTATTTAACCAGTATGCAAATAGCACTATCATGTCTATATGGATTCCGAACTAGGCACTGTTTTTTTTTTTTTTTTTTTGCACTAAGTCCTTGAAACAAGATGAGTCTTTTAGGATCCTGTGTCAAGTTGGACCTATTGCTGATTTGGTATCTTGCTGCTCAGAGTTGTGACCTAGGGACGGGAAGCAGAATTTGTGCAGAACATGAGACGCTTTACATGATCCTACATGTCTATCAAGTTCAAGAGTAGTGATCTAAGAGCTGCCCCTAAGTAGAGCTCCCTTGGCCAAATTCTTTATAACAGTAACAATATCAACAATAATAAATGCGATGGTGATAATAAAGTCTTGCCACAAGAAAAAAAAAAAACAACCCAAAACATCACAACTCCTCTGAAGGGTTACTGGGTAACAACATGTGGAAAGCACTGTAGCAACATGATTTCATTAAAGCTATATGACTTCTCCATGTCGTCAATGCTATTTTCTCCAGTTTGCTAATAGACGCAGGAAGGCCTATGGCAGGGGGAAGTGGCATCTCCCACGCATGTCTAGGCCCTGGCTGTGGCTGTGATCTCCCTCTCCCAATTCCTCTCTCTCCTCCTCATCGCCCACAAACTCTGCTGGAGCCTTTTCCTTGCCCTCCCACGCCTGGATCTCTTGACATCCGTTAACTAGATTCCCCAGCAGTTTTTCTCTTTGTCTCCCAGGGCCATTTCATGCCCTCCTAATCAGCGGCACCTGCCACTGAAAGATTTCCCCCCCCCCTCCCTTCCCCTTACCTTGTTCTTAAAGCCAGGGAATGTAAAAAGGCATCTGTCTTCTGCTTCAGCACAAGAGTTGTCTAGGTTTTCTCAGGACACTGAGGAGGGGAAGCTGTTGATTCCAGCTCTCAGAGGGAACTTTGGCCCCAATCACTGCCAAAACAGATCATTGCCAGAGGCCATCGTAACCTTTCCACTGGTCAGGGAACTCTTGCGTGAGCAAGAGTGCCTGCCTGCCAAGATATCCTTCCTCCTTCTTTTCTTCTCCCTTCTTTTTTCTTCTCTCTTCTTTTTTCTTCTTTCCTTTTTCCTTCCTCTTTGTCTTCCTTCCTTCCTTCCTTCCTCTTCCTTCCTTCCTTCCTTCCTTCATTTTTCTTTTCTCTCTTTTTCTTTCTTCTTTCCTTTCTTTCTCCCTTCTCCTTCCTTCCTTCATCTCTCTCTTCCTTTCTCTTTCTTTCTTTCTTCCTTCTTCCTTCCTTCTTTCCTTTATTTTTCTTTTCTCTTTTTCTTTCTTCTTTTCTTTCTTTCTCCCTTCTCCCTTCTCCTTCCTTCCTTCCTTCCTCTCTCTCTTTCTCTTTCTTTCTTCCTTCTTTCCTTTATTTTTCTTTTCTCTCTTTTTCTTTCTTCTTTCCTTTCTTTCTCCCTTCTCCTTCCGTCCTTCCTTCCTTCATCTCTCTCTTCCTTTCTCTTTCTTTCTTCCTTCTTCCTTCTTTCTTTTCTTTATTTTTCTTTTCTCTCTTTTTCTTTCTTCTTTCCTTTCTTTCTCTTCTCCCTTCTCCTTCCTTCCTTCCTTCCTTCCTTCCTTCCTTCCTTCCTTCCTTCCTTCCTTCCTCTCTCCCTCCCTTCTTTTTTCCCTCTATCCCTCCCTCCCTCCCTCCTTCCCTCCCTCCTGTCCTTCTTTTCATGCTGACCCTGGAACTTGAACTCAGGGCATGGGTACTGTCCCTGAGCTTTTTCATTCAAGGCTGGGCTCTATCACATGAGTCACAGCTCTTCTGTTTTCTTTTTCTGGTTAATTGGAGATAAGAGTCTCATGCACTTTCCTGCCCAGGTTGACTTTCCTCAGATCTCAACCTTCTGAATAGCTAGAGTTGCAGGTGTGAGCCGCTGGGCCAGGCTTTTCTTTAGCTCACAGAACTTGTAGGATTAAACCCCAGTTCTTGTGCTAGACACAGCAGCTCCCACTGGATGGAAGTGTTTCCTGGAAATGTGGATGAAAGAGAATGGGTGCTTTATTCTGACCTAACAGGAGGAATTTTATAGTGAAACAAATGTAAGGCAGATCTTGTCCATTGCCTGCTCAAATTTCTTCTACTATATAAAGTTACAAAGTGAACAAATGGTTGTTGGTGAGCCAAGAGTGACCTTGGAAAGTCACAAGGTATCCTTGCGGAGATGGAATTGTTCTACATGTAAATGGTGTTTCTGGAGGTGTCACTCTGTAAATGTGCTGAAAATAATTATAACCATAGCCATTGTACCCTGTCTAAATAGCAGTTGAAACAGAAATTCTTTCTACAGCTTCCCATTGCTGAGTCAAGGCCAAAGTCAGGACAATAGCATGAAAGATGGCACACAGCATTTCTGTCATCTCTGTTCTCCTCCCACTTTCCAGCTCATTCTGTTCCAGCCACACTGGTCTCCTGGTTGTTTCCTCTGGGGTTTGGTTTCACAGGATGTTGTTGGGAAATGATTGCAGTAAAAGACATGCTGGTGAATAGCTTTTGTCAATGTATTTGTAAGTGTTGACTATTGCCATGAGCAATCTTCAAGCTGGTGAGGCTTTTTTTTTTTTTTTTTGGTTGGTTGTAGTGTTTGGACTTGGGGCCTGGGCACTGTCCCTGAGCCCTTTGTGCTCAAGGCTAGCACTCTACCACTTTGAGCCACAGCACCACTTCTGGTTTTCTGATGGTTAATTGGAGCTCATAGAGTTTCCTGCCTGGGCTGGCTTTGAACTGTGATTCTCAGATCTCTGCCTCCTGAGTAGCTAGGATTACAGGCCTGAGCCACCAGGGCCGAAAGCTTATAAAGTTTTAACCTGCCTGCTTCCTTGAGAGAGGTCATCTCCAGGGCTTTAGTGCTTCCTGACCTATGGCACTCAGAGCATTGAGAACAGTACTTTGCTTTGGGAGAGTTGGGTATTTGTTGAATCTATGCCAAGTAAATATTTATTCAATGTTCTCTATCTGTCAGGCACTGTGCTGGGTACAAAGTGATTCCTGGTACAAAGTGTGTGTGTGTGTGTGTGTGTGTGTGTGTGTGTAGATGTGTTCTTTGCTTTTGGAATACCTCCCCCCTCTCCCCGAGTTGATATAAAAAATCTGGTGACATTCCCAATTTGCGGGGACCTGTGGGAACTTCATTTTCCTGATTCCTAAGATTGAAGCAGTCTTGACAGATGAGAGGGGTACTGGGTGCTCTTTTAAAAAATATATTTTGGGGGGCTGGGAAGGTAGCTCAGTGGTAGAGCACTTGCCTTGCATGCATGAGGCCCTGGGTTCAACTCCTCAGCACCACATAAGCAGAAAAAAGCTGGAAGTGGCGCTGTGGCTCAAGTAGTAGAGCTGAAGAGCTGAGGGACAGCACCCAGGCCTAGAGTTCAGGCCACATGACTGAATATATATATATATATATATATATATATATATGTGTGTGTGTGTGTGTGTGTGTGTGTGTGTGTGTGTGTGTGTGTGTATGATTTTATGTGGTATCAAGGAATCGAACCCAGGGCCTCCTGCGTGATAGCCATGCATTCTCCCACAGAACCACCTTCCCAGCCCCAGCCATAGGTCAGGAATGGCTGCCAGCCTCATGCTGAGGATCTACCCCTCCCTGTGTCCAACTCCCCTGGGCCTCTTGTCTCCAGTTCCCGCTCAGGTTATTAGGACCTACATCATGGGGGCAGCTCGCTCCTTCTTCCCCATCAAGGTTGGCTGCAGAGTTTTCTGCTGAGCCATTGATTCTGCTGAATCTCCGGTCGTATGGAAAGACACAATCTCTGTTCTCAAGTGGATGGATGCACTTTCCTCAAGCAATCTGATGTGAATATTACTAATTATTCACGTTTGGTAAAAGGTGGGAGGCAAAGAGCTGAGGGATGCAAACTCTGGTCATAATAATCATGATACTAACATTAGTAGCTGTTCATTCGTTCACTCAACCAATATTTATTGGACACCTATTATCTGCTCGGCAAAGGAAATGAGAAGAAATTTACAAGGTGATTAATGTCTAAGAGGGGGATGGGGTTGTTATTCCTTTGAACAAAGTAGTCAGGAAAAGGCTGATGGAGGAAAAGATGATGTGTGAGCAAAGACCTGAAGGATCCAGGAAGATGAACATTGATTACACGTGGCAGCTTCCTGGCAGAAACTGCAAGTGCAAAGGCCCTGAGGTAGGTGTATGATTGCTTTATTTGAGGTCTGGCAGAGGCCAATGTGTGAGCAAAGAGAGTCCTCAATGGTAGAGTGCTTGCTTAGCATGTGTTAGGCCCTGTGTTTGATTCCCAGAATGGTGGGGAAAGAAAGAGAGAAAGAGAAGGTGGGAGGAGGAGAGAAAGAAAGAGAAGAAGAGAGAGAGAGAGGAAAAGGAAGGAAGGGGGAGAGAGAAGGAAGGAAGGAAGGAGAGGAGGGAGGGAAGGAGGGAAGAAGGAAGAAAGGAAGGACAGGAGGAAGGGAGGGAGGAAGGAAGGAAGGAAGGAAGGAGGGAGGGTAGGAAGGAAGGAAGAGAAATGGCACTAAGCAACAGCAGTACTACTGCCTTCCAGTTTCTCCATTTCTCCCTCTGCACCTACCACCTTGTCTAGCCCTTACACACCCATGAGAGAGTTATGTGTCTTTGTACAGGAGATGAAACTGTGCCCCAGAACAAAGTAATTGACAGCTCAAGGTCACACGGGTCAGGACAGAGCTGGGCTCCAGACTCTGAGCCACAGGCACCCTGTGCCCCACACTACATTTTGCTTCTGTCCTCACTCCTCCGCTCTGTCAACTCTGCTCCTGGTGCCCACTGGCAAGGCCTCTTGGGAGGGGCCCCCTCTTACTCAACAATGGCCCATTCTTCTGTAGGACCCCCCAGGCCCTCCAGAGCCCCAGAACTCAGAACATTGCTGTGGTGGCTGCAGTGGCCTCTGTGTGCCTAGGAAAGGGGCTGTGTGTCTGCCACTTTCAGTGTCATTGGAAAACCCAGGAGAAGCCCAGAGGCTGCTGTTCAGGTCACTACAGTGGTGCAGTTTTCTGTCTCACCAGCTCGGTCCTCCAGGTAAATTCCAGGTCTGCCCTCGCAGCCTTTCCTCTATAAAGCACCATTAACTGAAGATGGCTACTTACATTAGCACTAACCACAGGGCCTTGAGGAAAAAAAATGGCGCTCAAACTAACCCTGCCCAAACCAGTGAAATTACAACCTACTAGGTTTGGGATCAAGAATCAGTCTTAATTTTTACCAAACTCCTACAAGAGATTTGATTCCCAAATCAGATCTGCAGACTATTATAGGAACTACAGATAATCATGCTTATGTTTAAAACGTTAACAGGTAGGCTTGGGGCTACTCACTTTTGTAGGCTTAGTGCTCGTGACAGAGGCAGGAGAGTCATGGGTTTGAGGACAGCCCAGGTGACATAGTAAGATCTGGTCTTTACATATATGTAAGGTAGAAACAACAATACAGAAGAGGAAGCAGACATTCGTGGCAAAGCAGAATGTTCTGAGCAGACTGGGCAAAGCCAAGGAGTCAGAGAAGATCCCTCTGATGACCAGCAGAGATGAAGACATAGAGAAAACAACGAAGTAGGCAGAGGCAAAGGAAGGGAAGGAGCCCAGGATGGGCTGTCCAGAGCTTATGAGGGGAGAGAGAGAGAAGGAGGGGAGGAGGGTGAGATAGGATGGGTATTAGGAAGTTTAGGGTTTGCAAGATGGGAGACTTTTTGGTAAGAGGAGAAACAGGATGGAATTTGTGTTTGCAAAGAGGATCTCTAGTGCCGTGGGGGAAGAGTGGACACAGAGGGAACTGCCAGGAGTTCACAGATTTGGATGGCAGTCTTGGTGAGATATGGGTAGAGAGGACTCAGCCCAAACTGGGCTGATGATATGGCAACTTGTCAGCTACTGTTATGGCCGAAGTTTCCCATCAAAGCTACTTTCCGCCTGGCCCCAGTGGCTCATGCCTGTAATCCTAGCTACTCAGGAGGCTGAGATCTGAGGATTGTGGTTCAAAGCCAGCCCAGGCAGGAAAGACTGTGAGACTCCTATCTCCAATAAACCACCAGAAAACCGCAAGTGGTGCTGTAGCTCAAGTGGTAGAGCTCTCGCTTTGAGCTAAAGAGCTGAGGGACAGCGCCCAGGGCCTGCTAGCCAGAGGAGCAAGCGTGGAGATGAGGTGATTCCCTTCCAGGTGACAAAGAGAGAGGGCTGGTGGGTGTACCAAGGCTAAGACAGCATTGGGATCAAGACAGCCAGGAGGCTGGACACTAGTGACTCATGCCTGTAATCTCAGGAGGCTGAGATCTGAGGATCACAGTTCAAAGTCGGCCTAGGCAAGGAAGTCCATGAGCTTCTTACCTTCAATCAACTGCCAAAAGGCCAGAAGTGAAGCTGTGGCTCAAGTGGTACAGTGCTTAGCTCAGGACAGTGCCCAGGCTTTGAATTTAAGTTCTAGGGACCAGCACAAAGAAAGGGAGGGAAGGAGGGAAGGAGAGAAGGAGATCATCTGCTTAACAGAAAGCCTTGCAGGTACAAGATCCAAACCTGGGCAGATTAACAGGGGTCCTGAGACCTCACAGATGGATTGAGAATCCTTTGGTGAGGCCTTGTCAAAGATCCCTGAAGGGAGACCGTGGGATAAGCCCTTCCCCACCTGCTCCCCCCTTGCTATGTTGAGCATTGAGCCAGGGCTCTGTCTTCTCTGCTGCCCTCTGCAGGACAGCCATGGCACTGTGCCAGATGCCCTCACTGGGGCTGCTGTTGCTGGCTGCTAGGGTTTGCCTGGTCCACAGTCACCGGGAGATGGATGCCAGAGACACCAACATCAACTTTTCCAAGCCTTTGCACATCGTACAAGAGGGCAACCTGATGGTGCTGACCCCAGCCGGCCTGACCCAGGCGCTGAACCAGACCCGCTTTCTCATGGTGCTTTTCTGTGAGTGTCTGGTTTTGGGGGGGGATAGGAGTGGGAGAAGGGGAGAGGGTGGGAGAAGAACACCCCCCTCCTTCCTCGACTGCTAAACACATGAGAACATGTGATGCATGTTAAAAGTGTATTAATGTTGATGGGGTGTTGCTCCCAAATTCTAGGAATCTCAGGTTTAGCTTGGTGCCAGGTGCTGGCGGGGCTGGCACACTGTCTCGGCTTTGTAGGGTGTCATGAAATGTCTCCCCGATTCAGGCTCAAGGGGCTGATCTTTCCTTGCAATTCTGATATTCCTCCCTTTGGTTGTGTGTGTGTGTGTATGTGTGTGTGTGTGTGTGTTTCCCGAGCTGTGGTATCCTATAAGTATGGAAGTTGTTTTGGATTTTTCAAGGAGCCCGGGCTCTCGAATGATGTAAGGATCTGGGACGAGAGATGGAGCCAACTGATTTGTCCTCTTCCCCACTTTCTTGAGTGGTTGCTAGAGATTGAACTCTAAGGCTGAGCGACATCCCCAGCCCTGGTTTTATATTCCTTAATTGCCCTGGATAACATGCCATTTGAAAGTGCAGGCGTGCTGTGTCTCCACACTGGCTGAGATTGGAAAAGACACTCAATTAAACTCATCACTCGGCAGTCATTGATTCCTGCCAGCACCCAGTTGAATTCAAAAGGAGTTCTCAAACACTGGCAGGCCTCCTAAAGTGACCTTCAGAGAAACAAATGCCTTGACTGTTATAAGAGCAGAATTTTTACAAGAGTAGTAGCAATTATGAAGTGTTATTTGTTCACCTAAACCAGGCATTAAACAAAGTGATTGTATGCACTCAGAGAAGAACAGAGGGAAGAGACTCTCTAATCTCTGTCCTGGCAATGACTCTCATCGACATAAGACCATGAGCAAGTGGGTCATTTTATTGTGCCTCAGTTTCCCTATGTATGAAATTGATATCGTCATAATAAAATCTACCCCTATGGCGAAAAATCACGCCTAGATCCTAGAAAGTGTGAACTCCTACAAGACAATAAACAGTATGGAATTAACTGGCAAATCTCATTTCACTCCGTGAAGTGGCCGCTATCAGTTCTATAAGGAAAAAAGCACAGCTTAGAAAGATTAAGTTGCATATTGTCAGTGTTACTGAGCCCAAAGGGCCTTTTTTTGAATACGTCTCTTCAACAGCCCCATTTCACGACTCATTGGGTTACATCCTGGTGTAACCCAGGATGTAATCTTGTGCTCACTCCTTCTGAGCACAAAGCAAGCCAGGAACTCAGCAGTCCACCTTGGGCAGGACAGAGAGAGGCCCTGGCTAGTTCTGTTTTCATGTCTGTTCTTTCCAGACAATTCCATGTCAAAGCAATCCAGGAGTTTGGCCAAGGAACTGGGCAAAGCTGTGGACATCCTGGGCAAAGGCAAAAATGGGATTGGCTTCGGCAAGGTTGACATCTCTGTGGAGAAGGAGCTGAAGCAGGAGTTTAACATCAAGAAGACTCCAGACTTGAAGCTGTTCTTTGAGGGCAACAGGTCAGAGCCCATCGCCTGCAAAGGTAATGGGGCTGGGGTGCTGCGATGATTTTGTGCGCAGGTGAAGTAAAGTGCTGAGATGATTTTTGTGCGCAGTTGGCAGCCCAAGGTGTGAGGCTTTGATGTGTCAGCTCTTTCTAGCTTATGACGCCCCCCTTCCACTCCTGCTTTCCCTTAAAATCCTGGAGCAACCCGCTCTTTCCTCTGTACCCAACGGGCAGCCAGAGTGAGGAGGCAGGAAATGGCCCGAGGTGGTGTTCACAGAAGTGGCAAACATCACTTCTAGTTGTAGAGTCGTATTGTGAGTGCAAACACTCTCAGTTGCATCCATGAGGAAACTAGGTTTCCATAGCTATTTGGTGCCTCTACCTCAGATTGTGTATCAGCAAAGAGGGCCCAGGAAAAACAAGAGACAGAGTGTGGGTGCAGGGCTGGTAAACTAACACACCAGAGACTAAGTTCCTAATTCCTCTCTTTACTCTGTGGTGTTCTACTTTAGATTGATTTTGACAGGATCCCTAGGTTCAGGGAGTATTTGTAAGGAAAAAAAAAGAGCCCAGAAAATGATGGGTCAAAAGAGGCTTGGAATGGAGTGTCTATCAGATGCTATTATTTATTTGTGGATTCGTTGGTAGTGGGAGATCACACTCACACTTTCTAGGAAGACACTGTTTTTTTTTTCTATAAGAGAGTTTGAACTCAGGGACTCACATTCTTCCTTGAATCTTTTTTTTATTCAAGCCTGGTGCTCTACCACTTGAGCCATACCTCCACTTCTAGCTTTTTTGCTGATTAAGTGGAGATGAGTCTTTTGGATTTGTCTGCCTGGGCTGGCTTTAAATCATGATTCTCAGATCTCAGCCACTTGAATAGCTAGGATTATAGGCTTGAGCTACCAGCCCCTGTCCTGGCACTGAACTTTTGAGCCATGCTCCCTAGCCCCTTTTGGGGGGGTTACTTATATATTTTGGATAAGGTCTCATTTTTTTCTAAGCTGGCCTAGTACTGCAGTCATCTTACTTAGGCTTCCTTTGTGTAGGTTAGATTATAGGAATGACCCACCATGCCCAGATGGCAGGGCGGTAGTCTCATTAACTTCTTTTGCTCATGCAGACCCCAAATCATAATCCTGACTTCTACCTTCTAAGGCGCTGGGATTGCAAATGTGTACTACTGTGCCCAGATCTTATTTAATTTATTCATGGACTCATTCATTTAGGCAACATTTCCCACCCCACCCCCCTTTGACAACCTGTAATGCATCAACTTTTATCTTTTTTTTTTTTTTGGGTCTGGTCATGGGGCCTGAACTCTGGGCCTGGGCGCTGTGTCTCAGCTCTTCAGCTCAAGGCTAGTGCTCTACCACTTGAGCCACAGTGCCACTTCCGGCTTTTTTCTTTTTGTTTATTTGGTGCTGAGGAATCAAACCCAGGGCCTCATGAATGCAAGGCAAGTGCTCTACCACTGAGCCACCTTCCCAGCCCCTCAAATTTTATCTTGACATTGAAGATGCTTGAAGAATTTTGAGCTTTGGAACGGCATGCAAGCACATTTTTTTAAACAAAAGAGTTATACATGTGAATGGATAAATGGACACAGAGTGGAGTGGTGGAGAGGATGGATGGATGGATGGATGGATGGATGGATGGATGGATGGATGGACAGACAGATGCATGTAATGAAGCTGATCAACAGGCAGCCCTGTGATGCTTGTAGAAGACTCAGGCAAATGAGACTGCCTTTCGTTGGGTCTGACACATCTGTGTGGTGAGCACAAGAAAGGCCTAGGAGCTCAGCAGGCCAAAGAATCTTCCTGCAGGGGTGCAATAGGGAGGGGAAGAGACTGTGTTTCTAGCCAGACCAAGGTAGGTAGGCAGGGGAGGAGAAGGAGTCTCAGACCTGGATTGCAAGATGCACTGTAGTTCCTGGAATGGCCACCAGGGGGCCAGGAGAAACACAGGATGGGCTGGTAGGGCAGACAGAGTTCAGTTACCTAACAGCTGGCAAGGGCAGTGGAAGGGAGGAACGGGGTGGGACTGGCAAAAGGAGAAAGGGGAGTGAGAAAAGGAGGGTGGGGGGAAAGTCTGAGGACTGAGTCTCAACAATGGGATCTACGGATCCCAAGTAAGAAGCTCCTGGTGGTGTGCTGTCTTCAGGGAAAAACAAAACCAAAACACAACACAAAAACAAAAACCGAGAGGCTATTTCTGCTCATGGACTGGCCAGCAGCTGGCTGTGCTTCCCTCCTGAAGGACATGAGACACTGAGTCCACAGAGCACCAACAAGGTCACCACGTGGCACAATCATGTGAGGTCGTCACATGATTCCCCCCAGACTCCTTCGTGATCCAAGTCAGTGTCCGAGGCCTCCTCTGCCATCTGGGAGGTTTCATCCTCACCTCCTCTAGAAAGTCTGTCCAGGACTGTCCGGGGTAGAGAGTCCCATCCTCTTTCTGTGTTTCCAGAGTGCTCCCCTCCCACCCCCGCCCAGCCCCTCTCCTTGCAGGAAGAGCAACACAACAACAAGAGCCAAAGCCGCCTCCATTACTGGGCCTAGCAAAGAGGCAGCAGAACCTAAATCCTCACTACTGCCTGGGGAACAATGGCTTCCTCTTGTCCAACCTCAGTTTCCTCATCTGATAGCTAGAGCTACCTCCTGGGGCTGCAGTGAACATAAAACAAGGTTTGTAAGGAACACACACACACACACACACACACACACACACACACACACACACACACACACACCCCTTCTGGAACTGACTAGGTCCTTCTTATATGGAACTGATGCACAGAAATATGGAATAATTTCCTCAAAGCACCTCAGCTAGCAAGCGGTAGAGTCACCACAAAGCTTTGGGCAAAGAGCTACATGATAGATACCTTAGGCCTTAAAAGCCAGGAATTCTGTCATAACCACCCAATCAGTGGGTACACTGTAAAAGCAGCCGTATGGCAACGAATGGGTGTGGCCGTGTTCCAATAAAACTTTATTTATACAAATCAAACAGTGGGCCAGATTTAGTTTGTTGAGCCCTGGCTCTCCATTGTGTCATTCACTACATGCATGGCAGATGGGGCTTTGTATAATGATCAGACTTGGTTCCCTGGCCCTAGATCAGTGCTTGGAATTTAGAATTTAAAAAATGTTTTTGAGTTGGAATGGAAGAAACTTAGGACACCTGAAGTTTAGGACATGCATGAGGTACAGAGACTTGAACAAGTCTTGCAGAACTGGGTGTCCTATTTTTCATTTTCTAGACAGGATGAGTAATGGCAGCTCTGCCTGTTTGACAGGGGACGGAGCTGGGCACACGTCTTGCAATATGGCTGTTATAAAACTCCTCTTCAGAGACAGGTGGAAGTTCGTCCTTGCTGGACCAAAGTTCAGACCCACCGTCCTCTAATCTCCAAGGATTGGTGGTGGTAGACGGCCTTGGCCACCTCCCCAGAGAAGGAGACTCAGATTTGTCTCGAGGTATTAATGAGATCACAATTTGTGCCTGGAAACAGGCAGCCTGGAGCCAGGCCCAGTCAATCATTGACACAGCGATCACACCTCAGCTGTCACCTTGCCGCCTGGATCAGAGCCCAGCACCACGGTGGCCAGCAAGGGCAGTTCTCTCAAGGCAGGCAGTCAACGTGGTCAAACTCACAGCTACCTTGGTTCAACTGGATCCTAAGGTGGAAAAACTGTGCAAAGATGGGCTGAGATCAAGTTCCTGATGGCTCATTTGCTTTCGTCTTTCATCCTGGATATAGATCCACAAAAAAGTGTAGCAATTTCACAAAGTGCTAAATGTAGTGAGAAAAGCAGTTCATATATCACCATCTCCAGGAAGGTCTGGCAGGCCCTTAGCACATTGCTTTTCAACACATGTTTGAGCAATGATTTGGTGATCATCTTCCTCAATACAAAGAGAGCTGTGAAGTGGTGGGAAGGTATGTGCTTCTACTGCACATTATACTTCTAGGACTAAAGGACAGCGCTTGATTACCTAACAGGCATGCAGGATGTATTGGTCAAGCATGTGAAGAAGGGAAGGAAGGGAGGAAAGAGCAGTCTAAGAGGGGCTTCCCAAGCTATCCAACAACCAATGTCGATTTATCTCATAAGAAAGTTCCCATCTCTCCCATTCACAGTCATCAAGAGAAAAAAAAAGCATAATTGATGTCACTGACCATTATGTGAAATGGCTCTTCCTAGAAAAAACATGTCTCATTCCTAGGTAACCTTGTGTATATTCTGACACACCATTGCATCTCTCCAGGGAAGGGGATGCATGCCCTCAGTTTAGAAGTAAAGACTTTTGTGTAACTGCGAAATGGAGATCAGGATTTTATGATTCTTAGAGGATTGGTGTGTGTGTGTGGGGGGGGGAATTTAGGGTCACAGAGACATAACAGGGATTTCCTCTCAGGTTACAGAATGATATCTGGTCTTTTAATTGATCATTTAACAAGATCACATCTGTTTGTTGTCACCTTGGAGGGTGCCTAAGGAAAGAAGGTTGGGACTGCTTCTGCCTCCTAAACTGAATCCTCAGATCGGCTTGCTGATTGGTTGGGAGCAAATTAAATATTGGTGTCTTTGTTCCTCCAATGGGAAGAATAATCATATCTTATACTATGCCATTGATGTGCAGATTTCATGGAAATGCAGCTCTCAGTACAGCATCTTTCTTGACCTTGGTTCAGTGATGAACTGCTGTGAGCATTCATAGTTTAGACGGGTGGGGGAAATGGTGACCTTGGTCTTGACCTTGGTCTTTCAAGGCTGGTTACCGATACAAGACAGGGTTGGCTGCTAGTTCAGGAGGAAACCTTGGTTAGGTATATTGAACTCTCTCTCAAACTCTCTCTGGCTCTTTCTCTTTCTCTCTCCAGGAGTAGTTGAATCTGCAGCTTTGGTAGTTTGGTTGAGAAGACAAATTAGCCAGAAAGCATTTTTGTTCAACAGCAGCCAGCAGGTGGCAGACTTCGTGAAATCGAGGCCCCTGGTCATCGTGGGTTTCTTCCAGGTACGGGGGTGTGGGAGGGGTGTGTGTGTGGAGGAGGTGGAGGTAGGGATGGGGATGGGGGAGGGGCTGTGGGGGGGCTGGAGGTGGGAGATGATTTTTCCAGTTGAGGAGTGCTCTGTCTAAAAGTGAGTGGGGTTGTTCGGAGCCCCATTTTCCCTATCCAGTCAGCTGGTTTTACTTGAGGTCAAAAAAACAACGGAGCCATGAGAGTTGAACTGTTAAGAGATGGTAGAATGGTAGGTAGGAAAGGAAGAATGAAGAGATAGATGTATTTATTGAATTGGTCTTGGGGATTTTCATTTAGAACATCATAGAATGGAGGAATGTCTTCATTTTCGAGTTTGGGAACCACAGCTTTCTATGAATCTGAATAGCAGCTGCCAGCCTGCTTTGGCCAAGCCAAGCTCCATCCTGAAGACTTTCCAAGCATCTTTAGAAAGGAAAACCTTTAGGGCTTTATAAGCATGCACCCATTTGAAGACTACCCCAGCCCTCATCACAGGTGGAGCGAGGGCAGATGTTGGTGAAAGTGTATGGAGAACCTAAATATGAATATGAAATGACCTGGGGTAACAGTCTAGTGATTTCATTGTTTTTTTAATATTTAGAATTTATAGTTTTTATATTTAGAAAGACAAAATTCATTTGCTTTTTAGAAAAATGAGCTTCTCATAAATTTTAACTAATTTAAATGGATGACCACCCCCTCTCCAGTAGGTCAGAATTTTAACATCTTATGTGGAAAGAAAATGGGGAGAAAATGTGCTTCTTTTCTTCCCCCTCCTCATCCCCACTTTTATCCTCCTAGACTAATTTTGGCCCCAATTTTCTCTCAAGCTAATGAACAAAAGCAGAAATTCTAGCTGTATCTTGAATGGCAAGTTCATATTTGGTTTTCTATCTGTTCAAATCCATTGCATCTTCTGAAAGTAATTAAGGATTAAGGAATTAATGTTAAAACTCTCAATCCTTGGGTTAGGACAGGCTTTAATTATATATGAATCTCATCTATTTTATTGATGATTCTCAAAAAAACCTTTATTTTTAATAATTGGAAAAGATGAAGATAGCTCTTTCCACTGGTCTCTGAGAATTTGCCTGTGTGGACTTTATCCATAGGTAGAGAAGCATTTAGAATAGGAAGTAGAATCCATATGTTTTTGGGAGACAGCAGAAGCAACCCCCAGGATTTGGAAAAAGGAAGGTTACAGATTGTCTACCATTTCTATCTTCTTAATTCAACCAGATAAGCTTAAATAAAAGCTAGGCACCAGTAGTTCATGCCTGTAATCCTAGCTACTTAGGAGGTTGAGATCTGAGGATCACAGTTCAAAGCCAGCATGGGTAAGAAAGTCTGTGAGACTCTTATTTTTGATTAACTATCAGAAAATCGGAAGTGAAGCTGTGGCTCAAAGTGATAGAACCCTAGCCTTGAGTGAAAGAGCTCAGGGACAGTGCCCAGGCTCTGTATTGAAGACCCACAACTGACCAAAGAAACAAGCAAAAGAAACCAAAACAAACTTAAATAAGCTTTTTTACCAAAGCCTTACCCAACATGCTTTTCCCAACAGGACTTAGAGGAAGAAGTAGCAGAATTGTTCTACGATGTGATCAAGGATTTCCCAGAGCTGACGTTTGGGGTGATAGCGATCCGGAATGCCTTTGGACGTTTTCATGTTGTCTTGGACAGCGTCCTGGTGTTCAAAAAGGTAGGACAGTCCTGTAGCTGGTGGAGGATGAGGAAGGGTGGTGTGCTCTGGTTCAAAGTTAGTAGGAAGAGGTATGAGCTCTGAACAAACTTTGGCTCTTAACTACTCACGTGCCACTCAACTCGTGTGAAATCTGTTTCCTGGTGGGTTTTTATTGCTTATTTTTTGGTCCGGTCGTGGGGCCTGAACTTTGGGCCTGGATGAGTTTTCTTTTGCTCAGTGTGCACTTGAGTCACACCTCTGCTTCCAGCTTTTGTAGTACTTAATTAGAGATAAGAGTCTCATGGACTTCCTGCCCAGGGCTGGCTTTGAACTAGGATCCTCAGATCTCAGCCTCCTGAGTAGTTAGGATTACAGGCACCAGCCACCAGCACCCTGCAGGAATGTAGTGTAGGAGGTGGGTTGGAAGGGAAGCCAGGGGAAATGGGAAGGCTGTGGAAGAACATTGCAAGAGCCCAGATGAGAGATGTGTGGACCAGTGTGGGATGGTTGAGGGTCGGGGAGAAGATGGGCTAGAAATGAAAAGATAACTTCTTCTCTTCCTTACAGATTTCGCCATAAGAATCCTTTCATTCTCTTGGGCAATCCACATCCCTCTGAGAAGCAGTTACCTAGCAAGATTTAAGGATAGCAAGAATATTTACTAGGGGAAATGTCTCAGAAAGGAAGCAAAGAGGTTGAGAAGACTTAGAGAGCCATTAGACCATGATGATGTGTTGGGAGGAAGGGAGATGGATGGATGGGACTTCAGTCCATCAGTGTTGCCTATCAGAGAGGTTCTGAATCTCCCTGAATCTTCCTTGATGCCCTCAGCCATTGGGTGACAGACATGTGACACAACCTCATCATAAATATGTCAGTGTGTTTTAGAGCACAGCAGTTGGGGGATGTTGGTCAATTAAGAGATGACCATGGCATTCGAAATCTGAGATTTCACAGTTACCACATATCCATAATTACCCATATGATCATTTGCTCAGTGTTTATAATGACCGGGTACCTGGACTATGTTTTACATCTGTCAGCGTCCTTACTGTTTTACTTTCCTCCAGGGAAAAATTGTGCTATTTATTTTTATTGTACATGCTATTTATTGTATGTGCTGCTTATGCTTATTGTATGTATTGCTGAAGCTTCCCTTCAATGCCTTTCTTTCTTTTTGTCCAAGGGAAATTTGGTGAAACGCCGAGAGCTTATCAATGACAGTACCAACAAATATGACCTCAATCAAGTCATCAAGCAGCACCTTACTGATTTTGTGATTGAATACAATGCTGAGGTGAGCAGGCCCGGGGTTCTCGGGAGGACAGCTGGGGCGGTGGCATGTGCGCTCTCAGGATGACCTGTTTTCCTTGTAATTGCAGAACCGGGATCTAATTTACGAATTACGCATCTTAAGCCACATGTTGCTGTTTGTCTCCAGAAAGTCTGAGTCATTTGAGATCATAACTCAGCATTATAGACTGGCATCAAAGGAATTCCAAAATAAGGTTTGTGGAGTGTGCCATCACTCTTGCTCTTGGGGGATCCTGGTTGGGGGGGGCACAAGTCCTGCAGACCCGAAGGCCATTTATCCTGCTCTGCTTATTTGCATGTATATAATACGATATATGATATGCACAGTAATATGTTATAGTATAATATAATATAACATAATATATAATATAGCATGTATAAAATAACATAATAGTATAATCTAATGCATTATACTTTATACTACATAAGCATTAGACGTACATATAATATATACAACTATAACATATATGTCATATAATACATTACATGTTATATAATTATATATTACTTATATACACATAGTATATATTACATATATAACATAAAAGTATATTTTGTAATGCATTATGTTATATGTTACATATAACATTATGTAACATATAGCTATATGTAATTTAAATTAAAAAATTATTTTTAGGTAGTTGTACAAAGGGATTTCCACTTGAGAGCAATGCCTCTGGATCAGTGACATCCTATCATTCTTCTCTGCAGGTGTATTTATATAGCTATTTTTCTGATCTGCACATCAATGCTATTATAGTATTTGCTAGTTTTCTTTTAAATCCATGTGCTGCCTTCCTCTCTTCCTTTTGTGGCCAAGCCTTTAACTTTTCATTCATGTACCTTTTTAACAAGTTTACTATGGAAATGTAATGGCTGGCTGTGTTTCTGCAGGCCCCCTTTCTCTAAGAGGGGGAAATGGCAGGATGGTAGCAGAGGTGAGGGTCAAGAAGGACCACACTTGTCTGTGGTCAAGGAACATGAGCAGCCTGAAGCACAGATGTCTCCACTGGCATCCTGGACCCTCATACCACACAGAGTTGAATTCAAGTTTTTTCTTCTTCTTCTTCTTCTTCTTCTCCTCCTTCTCCTCCTCCTCCTCCTCCTCCTCCTCCTTTTTTGTCAGTCATGGGCCTGAACTCTGGGCCTGGGCACTGCTCTTCAGCTCAAGGCTAGTGCCTACCCCTTAAGTCCTAGTGCCACTTCTGGATTTTTCTGCTTATGTGGTGCTGAGGAATTGAACCCAGGGCCTCATGCATGCGAGGCAAGCACTCTACCACTGAGCCACCTTCCCAGCCTCAAGTTTGTCTTCCTTTTACAAACTATATGGAGAGCTTCTTGACCTCAAGGCTCCAGACTGCTCATGCACAAAACAGAGCATTGTTGTAAGAACTAGAAAATCTAAATCCTGCCATCCTGGAGACGGAGTTAAGATTGATTGTTAATTCAGACCAGTCTGGGCTATGTAGTAGTAGTAGTAATAGGAAGAAGAATATCTTCACATACAGCAATGAGCAAAAGCAAATTCATAAGGTTTATGGATATCACTGACATTATCATCATTAGAAACAAATCTGTTTTTTTTCCTAAGCCAATATGTAGTGTTTTTTTCCTGTGCCTATATGTAGTGTCCTGACACCACTGGCACTATCAGGCTATTCACTTCTTATTCTCTTTATTTTTATTTATCAATTCATTTATTTATTTGTGTGTGTATGTGTATGTATGTGTGTGTGTGTGTATGTGTGTGTGTGTGTACATGTGCGTGTGTGTGCCAGTAATGGTGCTCACACTTGGGGCCTGGGTTCTACCCCTTAGTTTTTTCACTCAAAGATAACACTCTATGGCTTGAGCCACAGCTCCACTTCTGGCTTTTTGGTGATTAATTAGAGATGAGTCTTCAGGACTTTCCTGCCTTGGCTGGCTTTGAACCTCACTCCTCAGATCTCCGCCTCCTGAGTAGTTAGGATTACAGGTGTGAGCCACCAGAGTCTGACCCCTCTTTATTTCTCTAAGAACTATGACAGCCAAGTACTAATGGCTGCTGCCCACCTAGGACTTTGGGCAGGAAACCTTCATTAAGTCAGGAGTGCTCCCTAGACCCTATGCTTCACATCTTGTTAGTTACAACTCCTCTGAAAGACAAGGTCCTGAAAGACAAGATTTTATTTTTTTTTGACTTGGCAGATCCTTTTTATCCTTGTGGATTCAGATGAACCCAAAAACAAATTTGTCTTTGAGTACTTCCGGATCACAGAAGTCGACACTCCATCTGTCCAAATCCTAAACTTAAGCTCTGATGCCAGGTACAAAATGCCTACAGATGATATAACCTATGAAAACCTCAAGAAATTTGGCCGCAGTTTCCTGAATAAAAATGCCAAGGTAAGCTTGTTCTTAGTTAAGTTTTATACAGAACTTCAAGATTATTCCTTGTATTTTTTTTTAAACTAGCTTTGGTCAGATGTAGCATATAGCTCATGGCTTAATGTGGGGAAATTCCTTCTAGTTCTTCATCTTGATTCTGTCCAGCTTTTTGGCTTCTCCTGAGTCTATCCTATCCACATTATGTCTTTAGTTGTAATAATGGCTTTTTGGGGGGGGGTCCGGTTGTGGGGCCTGAACTCTGGGCCTGGGCGCTGTCCCTCAGCTCTTCAGCTCAAGGCTTGTGTTCTACCACTTGAGCCACAGCGCCACTTCTGGCTTTTTTCTTTTTGCTTATGTGGTGCTGAGGAATCGAACCCAGGGCCTCATGCACGCAAGGCAAGAGCTTTACCACTGAGCCACCTTCCCAGCCCAATAATGGCTTTTTTGTGTGTGCTGGTACTGAGGCTTGAACTCAGAACTGAGTGTTATCCCTTAACTCCCCTCTCCCCGGGTTGATACTCTATTACTTGAGCCACAACTCTACTTCTGGCCTTTTCTGATTTATTGGAAATAAAGGACTAGAACTGCAGACATTCTGCAGAGCTAATTAATCTGGATAGCGTCCCTAACCCCTCCCCTCCCCCTATGTCTCTAACCTAAAAGACATACTTGGCCCAAGGGTAGATATTTGGATTGGGGAGGTGAAAGGTTAATGCCCATGGAACAATCAGAATTTGCCTCCAAGGCCTTAGGGACAACTAATGGTGACAAACAGACTTTGTTGCAAAGAGGAGGGAAAGCCCCAGGCAAGCTAGTCACCTCTGTTGGTTCAGCACTGCTCTCCTGAGCAGGGGACCCATATTATTTATATTCCAAACTGGGAAAAAAGCAGGGCTGTTCTTTATAGTATTATTCACCCAGACTCTATGGTGACCTCTGGAGTGTTTCCATTCCCTTCTGTCTGGCCCCTCCTCCCCATCTCCCAGGACGCTGTGGCCTTGTCAAATGGAAGGTGTTCTCCGATGCACCTGTCCTCCTCTGCCATTCTGCTGGGGGTCTAGCTGGGCTGGGAGGAGGGATGGCTGATAAATGTAAAAGCTGGGAAGTTACAACAGAGGCCCAAATTGCAAGGGCTCCATAAATGTGCACCTTAAGGTGGATTGGACATGCTATGCCCCCACAGGAAGCCAGACCTGCCTGATTCCAAAGAAAGCCCCTTTGTGTAGAAAATATGGTGAGGATTGGTAGCGTTGCGAAGAGAGAACTGGGAATCTGCTCCAGGGCCCTTTGGGGACTGATGGGAACCACCAAGGCTGTGGGGAGCTAGGGGGCCAATGGCAGGAAAGGAGTGGATGTAGGAGATAGTGAGGAGGCAGTGGGAGGAGAGAAAAAAACATGTTCTGAGACTTTCAACTCTTGCTTTGAACAGAAGAGCTGAGTTCATTCTCTCACTTATCCATCGGCAAAGCATTTATTGAGGTCCTATTATGTACTGGGTAGTGGATTCTCAATGATTGAAGTCCTTTATGACATTCCATCTCATGGGATTGAGTCACTCTGAATGAGATGGACAGAAAAGCAACTCTACATGATAAACGAACAGGACCTCAGCTGCCCTGGGTAGGGGCTGGAGAGCATCAAAGACATTTTCTCTTGAGATCATTCTCAAGGGTAAATTTGGGTTAACAGGGCCAGGAAGGGCGAGTGGCCTTTCAGGTGTAGGTCTCTGTCTCTAGAATAATGGGACATGTGGTGTTGTTTCTCTGATGAGATATGGTTGGGCCTTGTGGGGTTTGCTTCCTAGAAACACGAACCCAGTGAAAACATCCCGAAATATTGGAACCAGGGTCCGGTGAAGCAGCTAGTGGGGAAGAACTTCAACATCGTTGTCTTCGACAAGGAGAGGGACGTGTTCGTGATGTTCTGTGAGCATCGGGTCCCAGGGGCGGTGGAGAGCACAGGATCCCCAAGCTGACTTTGGGTTCAAGTGTCATTCCTGAGTTCTTAAGCAATGCCATCTCCCCAATCCACCATGTACCACTGTAACAATGGTCCCAGGGGAAAGGGGAGGTGGAACCTACAATCCCAAGAGGTTGGATCACAATGCTATTTTCCAGTACCCCGCTTCCTCTGGCCAAGTGAGTTCTTAGAATACAATGGCATGCTGCCCAGATAATCCAGGTCTGTGGCAATTTATAAACATAGTAATGTTGGAGAGCTCATATGGCTTGGCTGGCTGTTCCTTATTGGACGCATTGCCTATCTTCTGTCATTTAATCATCTTGATGCTGTCTCCTCCCTTCTATGGACCATTCATTACACAGAATCTCCTGGAGCAGAAGGTTCTAGTATGACACAGCTCATAAGTGCTGGAGGGAGGGTTTCAACCTACTCTTGTGTCTAGAGTTCCTTTAGCCTTGGTCTTTTTACATAACTTATCCAGTGGCCCAGTTGATGTGTAGACCTTCCCATTTACCACATTTACACTCGTCAAACAACAACTATTTATCATCATCATTACTACTACTATGACTATTACTATTAGAATTATTTCTAGAGCTCACCTAAGGGCCATTACCCTTTCCTACAGTTTCTGCTTGGCCGATGAAGAGCCAGTGAGAATAGAGAAGATGACTCTGAAATAATTTCAACTGTCATCTTTTATTTTGTCAGGGAGAGTTACTGAATGGTCACTGACCAATGAGTCAGGCAGGTGCTTGGCAAAATGTTTGTGGTTAGTCAGTGCCTGGGGACGGTGGTTTTCTTCGTGACACAGGTTGAGGGAGTCCAGCCTCAGGGAGGTTCATCACCTTACCCAAAGTCACACCGTAAGGAGGAAGGACAAAGGTCCAGCAGGAGGGCTGTGCTGCCACTGGACTGATTGTGTCTGATTTTATAATCATGCCCCATAGTCTTGTCCACAGAGCTGGGTGTTTGAGGTCTGTGTAGTTAAATCAGGGTAATTTACTGCCTTTCAATGACAGTCCAGGGTGGCCTTTCTCTACTTCCTGATACCTGGAGTTCTGAGAAGGCAAAGTACCTTCATTTTCTTGGAAGCAAGCCTGTCAGGCTGGCTCTCGGGGGCAGTAGCCATTATGCCCCCTTCCTGTTCCCACCCAGGGCATGTGGAGCTCCAGGGGTGCTGCTGGCAGAGAGCCTGGCCATGGAGACACTTAGATCAGAAATAAGGAAATGATGATGTAGTGTGGGGGCTTTGGGGACCATTCCTCCAACACAGCCAGAAACCTGGAGCTTTAAAAGAAGGATGGAGGTTTGTTGTTGGTTTTTTTTCCCCAATGCACTCTCCCCTCCCCACCCCATGCAGAGATTAAAGGACTTTCCATGAGTAAGTCCAGAGGCTTGAACTCAGGGCCTCTCCTGTTCTTGCCTGGCTTTTTCATTCAAAGCTGGTGCTCTACCATTTGAGCCACCCCTGCACTTTTTGCTGGTTATAAGTGGAGAGGAGAATCTCATGGACTTTTCTACCCAGGCTGTCTTCAAGCCATGATCCTCAGATCTCAAGTCTCTTAATAGCTAGGATGATAAGCATGATCACCATACCCAGCT
Organism: Dipodomys ordii; assembly: GCF_000151885.1. Lineage (NCBI taxonomy): Eukaryota > Metazoa > Chordata > Mammalia > Rodentia > Heteromyidae > Dipodomys > Dipodomys ordii. The sequence continues at coordinate 6,449,665 of NW_012267230.1, forward strand.
GTAGTAAATCTTTCTAAGTTGAAGTGACACGGCTTCAAAATCCTCTAACTATAGGATGATCTTGGCTAAGTAGCTTAGCCTCTGTCTGAAAAATCTCTGTGTTGTACCACACACACACACTTTGTGGCAGAAGGTACAATATAAATATTTTCCTTGTTTTTCTCCTCCAACTGGAGTGGAACACTAGAAAAGAAGGAATTTTGAAAACATAACAAAGAAGAAAACGTTAACACATGTGAAGTGTTGATATCTTGGGTGGAGAAGGTACTAGGGTCATTTTTCCCCCTTCAGTTTATTTAATAATGATTAAGACCTGAGCTGTAAAAATAATGTGCTATATGAGAAAAAAATTCAATTTGCATAGCATCCCCACCGTAAAAAGAACACAGTGATGGCATAGTTATAGGGCTTGAACTCAGCACATGGGCACTATCCCTGAGCTCTTTTGCTAAAGGCTAGAGTTCTACTACTGTGAGCCACAGTTCTGCTTCCAGAGATAAGAGTCTCGTGGACTTTCCTGCCAAGACTGGATTCAAACCACAATCCTCAGATCTTAGCTTCCTGAATAGCTAGGATTACAAGGCCTGGCTAGCAACCTTTCTTTTCTTTTCTAGATGCGCCCTGGTCTACGAAGTGCAGAGCTCTGTTCCCGCTGCTGGAGACGTTGGGCGTCAAGTATCAAAACCACACCACAATCACCATTGCCAAGATCGACATCACAGCCAATGATATCCAACTCTCCAACCCGGACCGGTACCCATTCTTCAGGCTCTTCCCCACCAACTCTGAACAGGTGAAAGGCCCTGGGGGACCTCCCACCCAACATAGTGGGAAATGCTGCCCTGTTTATCATCAGGGGGTTGACTTCCCTTTCTCTCCAGCTCTGCCTTCTACCATACCAGCTCCTTTCTCAGCTCCAGTCCCCAGGAAGCTGTCATGTTCAAGTTTACTTTCAAGTAGCTGCAGTTCCAAGACATATAACTCAAAACAAATTACTCATTGACTTCATCATTATACCAAATGGGGATGTGGACTGTAGTCTCCCAGACTGCACAGAATATTGAGGATGGGGTGGTATCCCATGAGACACATAATGATGACGATCTTCACTGATCCATCACCAGGACTGACAATGCTCTGCACACTGCCCTGGCCTATGGGGAACAGTGCCAATCAAAAAAGCTTGAGCACAGGTCCCTACTCCTGAGAAGAGTGTTGGGACCATCTCTAAAGGCAGTGGGAATTGAGGAGAGGATAACACTGAATTCAGATTCAAGGAAGGTCCATGATCTGTAGGTAGGACACATGGTATGAATGAAGAGATGGGCAGGAAGGTAACCTGAACACCTGTCATGATGATGCCCTTCTGGTGCAGAGGCTGAAAGTGGGGAAATTGTGGCAAATGTGTCTGGGTGGAGAGTGTGAGACTAAGAGTCAACGAATGATCTGAGTTACCTGAAAAAGAATACAGTCAACCAGTGACAGGGAATGGCTTCTTGACCTTCTTAAAGACTAAAAGAGTGCCGGGAACCAGCGGTTCATGCTTGTAATCCTAGCTACTCAGGAGGCTGAGGCCTAAGGATCATGGTTTGAAGTAAGCTTGGGCAGGAAAGTCCATGAGACTCTTATCTCCAATTAGCCACTAAAAAGCCAGAAGTGGAGCTGTGGCTCATGTTGTCAAGCACTAACTAGTCTTGAAAAAAAAGTTCACAGACAGCACCCTGGCCTTGAATTCAAGCTCTAGGACTAACACACACACACACACACACACACACACACACACACACACACACACACACATATCTGTGCTGTGACACCTACCATGGAGAAATACTAGCTCTCTTTGAGAGACTCATGTGAATGAAGGCACCCATTCAACCTCATGTAGACTGTTAGGAATTTGAACCAGGGTGACTCAGGAGCAATTCATACACAACTGGCTGAAGAAGTGGTACCCATGCTTTCACTCTTGCTTTGTTCTCTTCCCAGGCTGTTCTGTATCAAGGAGAGCATACTCTGGAAGGATTTTCTGACTTCCTGGAAAGCCAAGTCAAGGTTCAGACTGAGGATGAGGTACAGGGAAAACAGCAATTTTCTCCCACTCTCAAAATTATTAAGAACTCCACAGGGGAAAAAAGTGTGTCCAGAGTTCCATGTTCTTGTGCTCTCTGGAGATGGCTGAGACAACCCCCCCCCAGTTTAAGGGAACTTTCTGGGCTTCCTTTCAAGGGTGTTGATGGCGTGGGAGTAGCAATGGGAGACTTTAGAAATGCTAGGAAGAATGAAACGTGCGAGGTAACAAAACTCCCAAGGCTGCTACCCAGAGTCCACTTTCCAGAAACTGTAAACAAACCCAGACACCTCTGCCTTTATTCTCCAGGAACCACAAGCTCTTTGTCTCATGAGACCATCTTTTGGAAGGTTCCATTTGTATGAATTCTCTTTCGGTTGTAAAGGTCAAAGACACTATTCCACTGTGTCAGCAAGGATGGAAACTCATTCCATGTAGCTGGTAGGATGTCTGGCATGTATACTCCCTGGAGGCCCAAGATGACCCTACAGCTCCAAACTACGACTTAGCATTTGCAGAAAATATCCTGGACAAGGATCTCAGTAACTGAGCCTGTAGTTGGGGATTTAACAGACACTCTTGTGGACTTAGAGTAGAAGAATGGGCCCATAGCAGTGTCATAGTTAGGCACTATTGTACCACCTTGCTTCAACTATGAAGACTGTCTCTCTAGATACATCTAGAAAAAGAGCCTGACAGTGCACAATTAGGACACCTAATTATGTGATATGTTTCCCCTCTTGCTCTCTCTTCCCTTTACCCTTTTCCTGAATAGCTATTACCCTTTGAACAAAATGAAGAGCTGGAAGAGGAGGTGATAGTTGAGGACCAGGAGGAGGAAGAGTTACCTGAGCAGACGTTGCCTGAGCAGAAGGTCCCTGAGCTGAAGAACATGACCAAGCTGGAAATATCAGCAGGACAACAGAAAACAGCTAAGGAGGAGGAGAAGGAGGTAGCTAAGCCAAAGGGACCTCCAAGACAGGAGAAGAAACCGAAAGTCAAGGAAGAACTTTAGCTTCTTCAAAGCCAGGAGAGAAGGGGGCCCATCTCCTAGGCCCTTTCATTCCCTGCATGGATTTATTCCAATAATACTATATATTGTTGTGGTGGGGCGAGTGGGGGTAGGCTAATAAACCCCGTGAATGTCTCCTGCCTTGTTTTCCTCCCATGAGCTCCTTTTCCTGCTTGGTGTTGCCTTAAGAGAGCTGTTTGGCCTGGAATTCAGCCAAGGCTGCTGTGGAGGTCATGATGGCGACCTTGAATGAGTGTTTACTCTCTGTAGGGTCTTCCTCTAGTTCTGTAACATTACTGGTGGCTGCATTTTGGTTTTTATTTTGCTTTGTTTTTGTTCCCATGTACGGGTAGGGAAATCAAGGTACAGTGAGGTTAAACTGTGATCACCCAGCTGGAGCTGTTGAGCTACATCCTTTGCAATCTTGGTTTGAGGGACTGCGAGCTTCATGCACTGTCTCCTTCTACGTTGTGGTGATCCAGGTTTGGCTAAACCTTTCAGATCAGGTTGAATGGATTGGCTTATGCTGCATATTGGCATAGAAAGACATCCATCCCCAAAGCTGTCCCCAGCATGCTACACTGCAGTAAGTCAATGAAGACACGTGGCCAAAGTGATCTCCCAGGACTGAGCCACAAGCCAAGTTGGCCACATGTCTTCATTGTCACCTCTCAAGCTCCTCACCTTCGCCACACCTGCACAGTCCTTTTTGTTCTATAAGGTACTGGTCATGGGTTCCAGGGACTAGCCATAGGGGATAGGTATACTTGGGGGGGGGTCCCTTATGGTAACACTACTGATTTATCAACTGTGTTTCAAGCAGGTGCTCCTGGGACTTGGGACAAAGGGCTTTTAAATAAATTTTTTGGACTATTCCCTGTGCTACACATCACATAAGGCCAACATTGTGCTTTCTCAGATGTCGAGTTCCCCCACCCTGCCTTCCCTGGGGCCCTGGAACTCACGGGAGCTCAATGGCTCAGCAAGGGGCCAGGAGTTAGTATTCAAGACACGTGTGCAAGGCTCACCTGCTTCCACCTCAAGGTGGGAGGTAGGGTTGGGGGGGGGTGCTGAGAATCACATGGAACAAAACCATTGTCCAGGGAACAGCTAGGCCTCCTACAAAATCTCCAGGGGAAGGGGTGTGAGTGGGGAAGGCAGCCCCGGGAGACAGGCCGAGTGATAGCCCTCGATAGGGAGGGTCTTCTGCAACTTTCCAACAAATCTGATTCCCCCCCCAATAACCCCATCCCTTAGTTCTATCCCTACCCTCCCCACTTCCCCCCAAACCTTGGAATGTTCTATACCTCAAGTACATTGGAGGGGCAAATCTGAGCAAGACTTTGGGTCTTCAATCTGGAGTTAGCCCTAGCGGAGCAGTGTGTGATCTTGAGGAAGTTCCTCAACCTCTCTGAACTTGTGTTCTCCCTTGTTGCCATGGTTTCCCTGTTTTGACACAGTGGAGGCGGAAACGCAGATGTGGTATGTGAAAGCTCTCCTGTCAAGTCTCCTGCCTTTGTTAGGAGTGAAGACAGAAGGTCTTTTCAAGTGACTGAGTGTCCTTTAAAAAAAAAAGGACCAACAAAACTAAATATTGATTGGGCACTGCCATGAAGCTAGATAAGGAAAGTCTCAAAATGTCTTTGGGAACAGGAGCGCCTTTGAAAGTCATGATGAACAGCTCCAGCCAGCCTGGATATTCTTTTTTTTTTTTTTCATGGGACCTGAGCTCTGGGCCTGGGCGCTGTCCCTCAGCTCTTCAGCTCAAGGCTAGCACTCTACCACTTGAGCCACAGCACCACTTCTGGCTTTTTCTGTTTATGTGGTGCTGAGGAAT
>NW_012267230.1:6454634-6465185 GCF_000151885.1 Dipodomys ordii
TGGCTTTTTCTGCTTATGTGGTGCTGAGGAATTGAACCCAGGGCCTCATGCATGCAAGGCAAGCACTCTACCACTGAGCCACCTTCCCAGCCCTAGCCTGGCTATTCTAAAGGCATGCCCGGCACAGAGATTTCCCCCACCCCACTGCCCTTCACCCCAAGAAATTTGGTTCTGAAATGATGAGGAGGAATGTTGACATTGGGTTCATGGTTATTTTTGCTGCTCAGTCTAAATTCACATGCACTTTGTTTTTTTGGGGGGTCGGTCGCAGGGCTTAAACTCTGGGCCTGGGCACTGTCCTTCAGCTCTTCAGCTAAAGGTGAGCGCTCTACCACTTGAGCCACAGCGCCATTTCTGGTTTTCTGAATAATTTATTGGAGATAAGAGTCTCACGGACTTTTCCTGCCTGGGCTGGCTTTGAACTGTGATCCTCAGATCTCAGCCTCCTGAGTAGCTAGGATGATAAGCATGAGCCACCGGCACCTGGCTACACACATTTTTTTCCCCCAACATGGCTTTGAACTTGGCCCCTGGCATTTCCTTGCCTTTTTGTGACTGCACAGCAACCAAGCAGCGTTTGCAAAATTCCTCCAAATAAAATTGCCCCTGAGTGTGTGTCTTTTCTCCCATCTTCTCTTTGAATGGTCACAGCCTCTCAGGGAGAGAAGCAATTTTGTTTTGCAGTTGAGGAAGATGGCATTAGGAAGGTGAAGAGAGGAGTCCACTGGGCACAATATGTCAGGGCCAGGATTCAGATTCGCCGACGGCCAAGCCAGATGATTCAATCACAGAGTCATTCAACCCTCTAAGGGTCTTGAGCCTAGCAAACATCAGATGGGTTTGGCTGAGTAGATTGAATTCCCCATGTCTGCATGCTTGGCCTCTGGCCCTGCTCAGTTCCCCTCTAGCTTGTGTCTGGGGATAGAAAGAAGGGGGTGCTCCCATGGTGAGGACAGGGTGCTTCAAAGGGTACTCTCCAAGATAGATGACTCCCCCAGGGTCAACAGGCACCTCCTTTTTATTTGACTGCAGCCTACCTATAGATACTAGCTGCTACCTGGCCCCATGGGCCCACCTCATCCTCCTCAGTGACGAAGAAAAAGACCCAGCACCTTGGCACCACTTTGCCAGTTAATGCCTAACTAAGGAATCTCTTGCTGCTCAAGAGTGCAAAACAGAGACCTTGCATTTCCGGGCACAGGTGTGACCCACAATATCAATGATTTGGTGTGTCTCTTGGTGGTGGCAGAGGGAGAGGGGGTGGTGTAGGGGAAGGAGCAACAAATTCACAGCTTGGAAAAGGCAAACATTATGCAGAAAAAAAAAGTAAAAGAAAATATCTGCCCGCCCCCCTCTAAGGAAACAATCTCAAGACACAGGAAATAATTGGGGGTGAGACTGGCAGCCAGGGGCTCGTGTACGTGTATTTATAAGAGGCACGTACTTGGGAGGGAAGCAGTCCTCCGCTCTGGTTTCAGGTAAAGGCGATCCTGGGGTGTTTTTCCCTATTCCTCCTCCTTTGTCTAGTCTTCTGCTGGCTCCCGATCTACCAGAGGGAGGTGGGAGAGGAAGTTAGGTGTTTGCCTATGAGTCACTACTCTGGTCTGATGATTCTTGGCTTCACGATTCTTGGCAAGCCAGCTTCCTAGTCATGGATCCCAAGCTTTCCTAATAATAGCTACAGTATCCTCATGCATCCAATCACTCTCCACCATCTACTGTGTCCAAGGCTATCTTCAGGAAGATACTTCTCTATCTTCCTACTTCCTGTTCCCAAAGGAGAGACTTGGCAGAATATGCTGTGTCCTGAGATGTGGAGAGTCATGGGTGGGAATAACTGTTGCCTAGAAGAGAGAAGCCCGCGGCCTGCAGAGCCTCAGTATTGCATGGGTTTTGCACCCCAGCTGTACTGCCATGGGCAGTGTGCAACCCCAACCATCCTTCCCCATGGGGAGGGGAGTTAGAGCATGCGCCTTCCCCTCCCCGTTTCTGTTCTCAGGACTTTGGGCCTCCAACACAACAGGGAGGGAATCACACTTGTCTTGGAGCAGGTATTCGCAGAAGAGCAGAAGAGCAGAGAGGATGGGGCGGCTGCTGCTCTCCCTGCCCTGGATGCTGTTGGTAATGGCAATGACCTCGTGGTTCATCGTAGTGGCAGCCAATGACTCCTCTTTGGAAGCTAGTAAGTGTGATGCTTACATGCGAGTGCTTGTGTATATGTGTGCCAGGAACAATGGCCCTTGGTAGAGAAAGTCTTAACCCTTTTTCTATTACACTTAGGATTTACAAAGTGTTTAAGCCTTTTTTTTTTTTTGGCAGTCCTGGGGCTTGAACTCAGGGCCCAGAAGCTGTCCCTGAGCTGTTTTTCTCAAGGTTACTGCTCTACCATTCAAGCCACAGCTCTACTTCTGGCTTTTGGTAGTTAATTGGAGATACAAGTCTCATAGACTTTTCTGCCTGGGCTGGCTTTGAACTGCAATCCTCAGATCACAGCCCTTTGAGTAGCTAGGATTACAGGCATAAACTAGCTGTGTGGGCAAACAAAAAGGTGGCCTTGGGGAAGTTTTCAGAGAGCAGGTGACACCATGCATGGTATTGATGAAGGCTCAACCAGGCAGGGGAAGGGACTTGGACACAGAAACCACAAAATAGACCAAGGTGGCTGAGAGTGTGGCTTAGTGGTAGAGCGCTTACCTAGCATGCATGAAGCCCTGGGTTCGATTCCTGAGTACCACATAAACAGAAAAAAGCTGGAAGTGGCACTGTGGTAGAATGCTAGCCTTGAGCGAAAGCAGCTCAGGGATAGTGCCCTGAGTTCAAGCCCCTGGACTGGCAAACACACACACACACACACACACACACACACACACAGATGGGAAGGGGGTCACAGGTTCACCATAAATCCTAACAAAGAATCAAGAATCTGAGAATTATTCTTCTGGATGGGAGAATATTGAATTAAAAAAACAACAAGCAAAGAAGATAAAACTTAAAGGCAATGCTTACCATGGAATACATGTCGGAAGCGTGGCCTTCGGCGGGGGGGGGGAGGGGGAGTCAGGGCCTTGGTTGGCTTGTGCTGGATGGAATGGACTATAAAGCTGAGTCTTAGATCCCTCCCTTAGGGAAGTGATAGGATTTTGCGAAGCTATTGGCCTGACTGCCCATGTTCTGGGTTGGGCTGGCCTGTCTACAGGAAGATGCTCAGAATGTCACAGCAATGCCACCTGCATGATGGATGGGGTTGTCACCACATGCTCCTGCCAGGAGGGCTTCACCGGCGACGGGCTGGTGTGTGAGGATGTAGACGAGTGTGCCATTCCCAAGGCGTACAACTGCTCGGCCAACACCAGCTGCGTGAACACACTGGGCTCCTACGAGTGCGTCTGTCCCGATGGCTTCTACCTGGTGCCCGGGTTGGGCTGCCTTGATGTGGATGAGTGCCTGGAGCCACAGGGGACCCTCTGCCACTCCCTGGCCACCTGCGTCAACGTGGAGGGCAACTACTCCTGCGTGTGTCCCCAGGGCTATGTGGGGGATGGACGGCACTGTGAGTGTACCCCTGGATCCTGTGGGCCAGGACTGGACTGCCTGCCCCAGGGTCACGGTGGTGAGCTCGTGTGTGCTGACCCGTGCCAGGCGTACCACACGCTGGATGAGTACTGGCGCAGTGCTCAGTATGGCTCTGGCTACTCCTGTGATACCAAATTGCAAGGTTGGTACCGTTTCGTGGGCCAGGGTGGCGTCCGCATGGCAGAGACCTGTGTGCCAGTCCTGCGCTGTAACACGGCCGCGCCCTTGTGGCTCAATGGCACGCACCCCTCCAGCGACGAGGGCATCGTGAACCGCACGGCCTGCGCGCACTGGAGCGGCCACTGCTGCCTGTGGAACACAACTGTCCAGGTAAAGGCTTGTGCCAGAGGCTACTACGTCTACAACCTGACAGCGCCCCCTGAGTGCAATCTGGCGTACTGCACAGGTGAGCTGGGGGCCACCCCCTCCTTCCCACGCCCCCTGGTGGACACCATGCAGGGTGGGGGGGGGTCAAGGCGGATCCATGGTGACTGAACTTCTGCCTCTGCAGATCCCACCTCGGTGGAGGGGACGTGTGAGGAGTGCGGAATTGACGAGGACTGCATATCAGACAATGGCATGTGGCGGTGCCAATGCAAACAAGACATCAATGTCACCGGTGAGGGGGGCAGAAGGGGACCAGTGGAGGGGAATTGATTTGTTTGTTGACAAAGTGGTCAGTGGCAGGGAAAGCACATTCTCTCTCTCTCTCTCTCTCTCAGGTCAAAGTAAGTACAATGGAAAGATGATCATCATACTTCCAGGCTTTATGCCCTAAAAACATTAAAATCATAAACAACTACAAACTAGAAACTTAAAATCTGAGAGGGAGAGGGAGAGAGAGAGAGAGAGAGAGAGAAATGCAGACATGAGAGGATGAGAAAGACACTCAGGAATACAAAGCCCCCCCGCAGTTGGAAGGTTCACTAGCACCTTTTTTAGTCAAGAAGAACTCTGGTGTGTGTGTGTGGGGGGGGTTCCTGGTTCTCCCCTTAGTTGACTCCAAAACTCCTGGTGATCAGGGGTCAACTTTATGCCCAGAACTTACTTTAACACCCCCCGCCCTACACTGCAGTGGGTACACAGAATAATGCCAGCATCAGACTATGGAACACTACTCCCTCCTTCCCCCGATCTGCTGAGTTACTGATCCGCTGTAGATGCAAGGCAGGGCACTGGCTGTCTCTGAGCCTACGTTTGCCCCTGTCTACACTCCTTGGAGGTGGATAATGTTTTCTAGATTTCAGTCACGATTTCAGTCATCTTCTGCCACTTGGACAACGTTGCTATATTCAAGCCCCTCCTCTAATTCCAACTGTACAATTAACTGGTTGCTTTCTGAATTGATTGAATTCCCTTCTGTGATTGGTACTTGTTGGTTGATTGATTTTGGCCATACTAGGGTTTGAACTCAAGGCCTCTGGGTTGCTAGGAAAGTGCTCTGCCACTTGAGCCACACCTCCAGCCCCAAATCTCTTCTTTCAGGATAATTTGAGATGTTGATGTTCACTGCTGGGTTTGTCTGCAGCAAGCTAACACATATCTTAGAAGGTCACAGTAAATACAGCAGAAAGATTATTATAATAATCCTAGTAGCTATGTCCTAAAAACATTAAAATAATAAGTACTAAAAAATAACTTTAAAAAATCCTTTTACAAAAATAAATCTAGTTGTTGACATCTGCCCCAAATTCTCTGTTTAAGAGGAAAGAATAAGCATGTGTGGCCTTAAAGACATTAAAGACAAATTAGGTCTGTCACCCCAAAGTAGATGAAAAGAAATTGTAGTTAACTTTCCTTTTTTTGGTTGTTGTTGGATATGGGGCTTGAAATCAGGGCCTGGGTGCTGTCCCTTAGATATTTTTGCTCAAGGCTAGCACTCGATCATCACTTTGAACCACAGCTTGATTCTAGTTTTCTGGTGGTAAATTGGAGATAAGTGCCTCATAGACTTTCTTGCCTGGGCTGGCTTTGAACTGCAATTCTCAGATCTCAGCCTCCCTCAGTAGCTAGAATTACAGGTGTGAGCCACCAGCACCTAGCTTCCTTTCCCTTTATAAAATTGGGATTCCATACTATTTAATTCTGGGCTAGTGAAAGATCCAAACACTGCCATGAAATTGGGGTAGAGTTGGTTCTTAGGGGTCTGTGGGGGGGCTCTGGAAGGTTGGCTAGTGGATCCATCTGCAATGTGTACAATCCATTCTTGTGCTCCCCTCTTCTGAGAGTTGAGAACCCCCAGCTAGTGGCCAGTCTGGAGAATTCTCCCTGTTTTCTGATTGTGGGGTGCATACTGAGCTCTTGAGGTTCAGACAGGCTCCACATTGTGCCCTTTTCTTGCTTATTTCAGATGTTTCACTTTTGGATCAAAGGCTGATCTGTGAGGCCAATGACATCAAGATGTCCCTGAGCAAATGCCAGCTACAGAGCCTGGGCTTCAAGAAGGTCTTCATGTACCTGCGGGACAGCCACTGCTCAGGCTTCAGTGAGAGACGGGAGCAGGACTGGATGTCTGTGGTGACTCCGACCCGAGATGGTCCCTGTGGGACAGTGCTGACAGTATGTCTGGGCAGCTGGAGGGCAGGGGTCAGAGCGCTCACAGGTTCAGCTCCAGGTTCTACAGAAATTGTACGGGGTTGCATGAGTTATTTCACCTGTTTCTGAATTACTGATGTTTGGAGCAGTAGTTTGCCTGTAAAGGCCTCTGCAGAAGGGACCATATTTATTTTAGGGAACCCCAAATGTTTGTGTAAGGGAAGCATTGTGCCCTCTCTTTTGTCCTGGTACTGGGGCTTGAACTCAGGGCCTTGCGCTTTTACTTGGTTTTTCTTTTTTGCTCAAGATTGGTGTCTATCACTCTTCTACTTTTTTTTTGTTGTTGTTGATCGTGGGGCTTGAACTCCGGGCTCGGGCACTGTCCCTGAACTATTCAGCTCAAGGTGAGCACTCTACCACTTGAGCCACAGTGCCACTTCCGGTTTTCTAGTGGTTTTATTGGAGAGAAGAGTCTCATAGACTTTCCTGCCCAGGCTGGCTTTGAACCGCGATCCTCTGATCTCAGCCTCCTGAGTAGCTAGGATTACAGGTGTGAGCTACCAGCACCATCCCCGGCTTGGCTTTCTTTTGGTAGTAAATTGGAGGTTTTTCTGCCCATCTGGTTTCCAATTGCCATCCTTAGACCTCAGCCTCCTGAGTAGCTAAGATGACAAGTGGTAAGTCTCAAGAATCCAGCCTTCCTGCACCTCTTATGCCAGGAAATAAAAAGAAAAGATTCAAAAGAAAGGAAGACATTGTTGGATTTTGATCTTTGGGACCCCCTTTCTACAGAGATTCTATTTCCCTACCTTCCTTTCTCTTTTAAATAAACTTACTCTGTCTACTTTTGCCAAAAAGAAGAAGCAATGATTATTTTCTAAGGCTAGAGCATGAAATCTCCTGAGTGGAGACTTAGCATGTGGACGAGAATCTTTAAAAAAGGAAGAATGTGGTGATAGAAAAGACCCATGTTTCTTAGCTTCCAGGCAGCAGAGAGAATCAGTCAGTCATTCAGTTATGGGGGACCCGTGTCCCCTCCAGGAAGCAAGAATGTAACAGCCTTGCCTTTTAGGGTCATTGAAGAAAGGACATCTGCAATGAGGTAGGAGGAGCATTTAGCTCAGCTACATGACACCTGCTCAGAGATGGCTCCTGCTGCTGACAATTTGTCCTCATGGAGGCCAGGAAGTCAGTGTGTGTGTGTGTGTGTGTGTGTGTGTGTGTGTGTGCGTGTGTACATGTGCGTGCACATACAGGTGGCCAGAGACAAACAGCTCTGGTTTCATTGTCCTGCACAGATTCTTATTCTCCATTTTTTCCCTCTGCTCCCTCCAACACAGAGGAACGAAACCCACGCCACATACAGCAACACCCTCTACCTCGCCAATGAGATTATCATCCGTGATGTTAACATCAAAATCAACTTTGCCTGCTCCTACCCGCTGGACATGAAAGTCAGCCTGAAAACCTCCCTGCAGCCAATGGTCAGGTGCGGTCAGTGAGGATCTCCAGAGCTCCCAGGCAGTTCTGCCTTGCAGTTCCATCACCACGAGGTCTCCAGCTTCCCTGCCACCTGCCTCCCATAGGGAGCTAAGTGTGGCATCTGAGAGCTAGGATGGCTCAGTGGAGAAACTGAGCTAGGGAATCTTGGAACTCAGGGTCGAGGCTCCGTCCCACGTTAGTTAGATGGGTTTGGGAGATGGCCAACGTTTCTCTGGCTGCCAGTCTTCTGCATGTGGCAGCTGTGTTCTGCAGCTGTGAATGAACGTGTGAGAGTTTCAGTGGCTTTTCAGAGGGGCAGGGTAGGAAAGAGGGACTGAAGGATGAGAGGCCTTAAATTAATTCATGCAATGAGGAATTAAAAAAATCCTCTTGTCAATGGGAAGAGGTCTGATTATATAGAGTTTGCAGGGATGGGGTGGGTACTTGCCTGCAGGGATGCATTGGAGAAGTTCACCCCATCCTTGGTACCACATGAGATTTGTATGACATTTTATAATAAAGGACACTGTTGTTAAAGACTGCAGAAAAAGTCTTTGAATAGGATGTCACAGGCCAGTGATGCTGGCTTTGGACAGAATGGCAGACCATAATCCTGACTAGCAGTTTATTGAGTGTGTGGTGGGCATTTCACAAAGTGATTTGCATGGAATATCTCACTAAAAATCTTCACAGTTATGCCCCAGGAGATTTATGATCACCATTCCCTTTAGACAAAGGTGGAAACTGAGGCTCAGAGAAGCTTGAGGAACTTACTCCTTGGTTTGTATTTTGTTTACAAACAGAATACAATAGACTCCAACAAGGGACTGTAATAGACATTACTAAAGGTCTATTGAAGTGGCAGTGCTGGGATTCAAACACCTCTCCCTGCTCCCATGTTCTATCATGACTTCCACCAGACTTAGCCAATGGGGCTCTGTGTGCTGGCTGCTGATTGGTCAGCATGGAGGAAGAGGTTGCTCATGGCAGGTGTTTGGTTGGAATATTACTTGGCCAAGCAGTGCTCTGGCATCTGGTGGCCCTCCCTTAGGTCAAAAAGCAATAGTCTGTGAGCAGATCTCTCAGGTTGAGCTGGAAACCTCACTCCTGTCAGAGCTGAGGATCTGGGTCTCACCTCTGAAGCCTCTGAAGTGGATGTCCGAGTCGCTGGGGTTTCTGATGGGTTTTATTTCATGTGATCTCAGCCTTGTGAGGTCCTGTGAGGGGTCAGCCAAGGGCAGTCCTCACCGTGTAGCTGCTTTAATTATGCTTTTAAACAATCCAGTTACAAAGTCTTTTCTAACGTGGACTGGATTAGTTTTCTAACATAGACTACTGTGCTGGTCTACGGGGTCCACAACTTGTCCCCTTTTAACCTTTTGAAGGAGGAAGGAATTAACCTTGAGAAGGAAGAAGGAATTGAGGTGACTCTATTAAGAATCTGTTCATTTCATGGCTGGGGATGTAACTCAGTGTTTGTGTAGTTGATTCTCAAAACACACACACACACACACACACACACACACACACACACACACACACACACACACACACACTCCTCACCCAGGCACACAAATCTCAAGCTCTGTCCAGGAGCATGAAGGAGAAAAAGGTCCCTCTTTTGGCATGTTCTCCATTTGGTCCTCTCACCAGTCCTTTCGCCCCTGCAGTGTCTTGAACATCAGTGTGGGTGGGACCGGCATGTTCACTGTGCGGATGGCGCTTTTCCAGAGCCCTTCCTACACGCAACCCTACCAAGGCCCCACAGTGGCCCTGTCCACGGAGGCCTTCCTCTACGTGGGTACCATATTGGATGGCGGAGACCTGTCCCGGTTTGCAGTACTGATGACCAACTGCTATGCCACCCCCAGCGGCAATGCCACAGACCCAGTGAAATACTTCATCATCCAGGACAGGTAAGGCAGCAATCGCTAAGTGGGGAACCATGGAGGGATTTGGGAGGTGGGGGAGAGGAGGATTGTCTTTCAGCTTGGATGAAGGAAATTTAGCACTCATCATGAGTATACAGCAAAAAGCTACAGAAGCACCTGGCAGTGACTCATGCCTATGACATGAGTCCTAGCTGCTCAGGAGATTGAGTTCTGAGGTGTATGGCTTAACACTAGCCTGTGCAAGAAAGTCCATGGGACTCTTATTAATTAAGACTTACCAAGTAATACTAAAAAACCAGAAGTGGAGCTGTGGCTCAAGTGGTAGAATGTTAGCCTTGAGCAGAAGAGCTCAGGGACAGTGCCCAGGCCCTGAGCTTAAGTCCCAGGATTGTGCATGCAAGCACATGCGTGTGTATGTACACACACACACACACACACACACACACACACACACACACCACAAAGTGAAATGGCTGAGCAATGTCCACTTCACCTGCCCAGAGATCCTGGGTCTCCAGTTGCAGCCCAACATGCACGTGGGTCTCTGCATGGGCTGGTCTAAGTTTCTCTTTGTGTTGTGCATTGATGCTGTTGGGTGCATGTACACAACCACACAACAGGGGTCCCCATTTCTGTTGTTACAACAAGGTAACACAGGTCTCTGATGATCCATAGGAGTCAGTGTATGGTGGCTAATTTTTTGACTCCTGCATGCATTTCCTGGGTATCCCAAATGTTCTTTCATCCACTCTGCCTTGATGATTTTTTTCTTTTTCTTTTTCTTGCTTTAGCATCAACTGTGGTTGCCACAGGCAGTGTTTCAATGTTTTTTTTTTTAGTTTAAAATTTAAGCTGGGAGTAGTGGGGTATGTCTGTGACCATAGCTATTAGAGAAAAAAATCTCCAATCTCAGACCAGCCTGGGAAAAATTAGCAAGTACTTATAGCAAAAATCAAGTACAAACAGAAGAGTTGGGTGCATGGTTCAAGCCATAAAGCACTTGCCTGCCATGCTAGACCCTGAGTTCAGTTCCTAGGACTGCTACACACACACACACACACACACACAC
>NW_012267230.1:6468565-6619282 GCF_000151885.1 Dipodomys ordii
GGAAGGAAGGAAGGAAGGAAGGAAGGAAGAAAGGAAGGAAGGAAGGAAGAAAAAAAAGAAAAACAACAAAGCTTCTTTTAACCAGTCACCCCAGAGGTGATATCCTTTCCTAATTGGTCCATCTGCAGGAAGCGCCTTGCTAATTTGCATAAAAGCACATTAGTGCTAGGGGTGGTCCTACCATTGCTTTCCTTTCAGGGTTCCTGAAGGTCCTGCCGCCTCTGCTTCTCTCGGCCGCCTTGACCCTGTCATTTCAGTGATGGGCAGCAGAAAACCCTGGGCTCTGGTTCCCAGCCCACTTCCTGCCGGCCAGGATGGCAGAGGCAGCCAGTGCTCAGCCACAGACGAGAGGCGGAGGCTCCCGCGTGCCGGCTCTGCGCCCTCCCTAGTCCTCACTGCGGAAAACCAGCCCTGCTTTTAACTGATGCTCTTTCTCCTAATGGGATTTGTGACATGTCTGTCCTTGAGGTCCCTGTCTCCTGAAGAGTGCAGCAGAATAATAATGGTAGAAGACTGGCCTTTGGAGTCAATCATTCATTCAAGAAATATTTGCTGTGGGTGGAAGAATCAAACAAATAGATCCCATCCTTAGGAAGTTTGTATCTGCTCAGAGAATCAAAGGCAACCCACATTATGCTGTGTGACCTTAGATAAGATACACAATGTTTCTGAGCCTCATCTATGTATCCATTCACACATCTACCCATCCATCCACTTATCCATCCATCTACACATTCATCTATCCACCCACCCACCTAGCTATCCATCTACTCACCCATTCCCCTAACCATTTCTCCATCTGTTCATTTATCCATCCATTTATCCATCCATCCATCCATCAAAAATATCTTTACTGAACTGCTACGTTGCTAGGTGCTGGGATATAGTTGTTATCACAGAGAACAAGTCAGACACAGCCCCGGCCACCCCACTTCTTCTGAATGAAAAGAGAGAACTTGAACAAGTAACTCCAAGGCACAGATGTTTGGAAGTGCAGTGTTTCATAGGCAATGCCTGCTTTTATAAAAAACAAAAACAAAGCAAAACAAAACAAAAAAATCCCCACTCCTTGTAAGGCTCATTGAATTTTCCAGACACATTTCTGAGGACCGTGGATGTGTCAGGCTCTGTGCTGGGAACTGGGGAAGCAGAGATGGAAAAGCAGACAAAGCCCTGCCCGTGGGGGCTTCTCATGATTAGCAGAGAGAAGGGGTGGGCTTGCAGTGTTGGGATTCCTTCCATCCATTGCACATCTCCCTCCCAGCCTGGGAAGCTGAGGGTCTGTTTCCAGGGAAACACCAGCAGTGGAGATTTAGTCCAATCTCCCCACGGGTAGAGGCCTTGCTGGCAGCCCTCCAGAATGGACAAAAGCAGAAGCAATGGAGTTTCTGAATCCAGGAGAACCCAGATAGCCCAAGGGTCCTTGGACGTCTTTGTCGAACAGGTGGAAAGAGAGGAATCTAGATGGGAACTCTCTGTCCTGGCCCAGCTGTTTCCCTGGACTCTGGGCTTCCAGGAGAGGCCAAGGCCTCGTTGGGACCCTGGGGAAAACCACATGTGTGTATCTGCAAAAGAGAACAGGCTGGCAGCCCATCTCACAATCAGGGCCTCTTATCACACTCAGTGTGCACAATTGCTGCCTCTCCATAAAAGCTTTACGTAAGAGGCCTCCAGGCTGGTTCCAGCCAGATCCATGGTCAGTCTGTGGTCAGCTGGGCTTAGCTGACGAGGTATCCTCTCATCTGACTTTGACTTAGGCACAACTGAACTGAAAGGAAAAGAATCTAGGCCAAGAAAAAGAAAGCTGAAGGCCAAAAAACAACTGCTGTGGGTGAGGGTGGGGTGGGGGGAAGAAAACACATCAGAATTATTATGTCTCTTTGTTCCTGATCCCTTTTTTTCCTCTCTTGTTTTCTGTCTGTTAGTATTCAGCTCAGTTTATCTAACAGAGATTTGAGGCATAAAGTTCAATGCCAGTGTGTGTGTGCACACACATGCACACACACTAGTACTGGGGCTTGAACTCAGGACTGTATGTTCTTCTTCTTTTTTGCTCAAGGCTGGTGCTGTAACCATTTGAACCATACCTCCACTTCCTGCTTTTTAATGGTGAATGTAAATAAGAGTCTCACAGACTTTCCTTTCCCGAGGCTGGCTCCAAACCTTGATCCTCAGAGCTCAGACTCCCAAGTAGCTAGGATTACAGGTGTGAGCTGCTGGCTTCACCAGGCATTTTTATAGGTAGCAAGGAAACAGCACGTAATTAAAATAGAGTCCTTTCTGGTAAGGAACTTAAATATAAAAGAAGAAAGACATTTATACAATACCCATGTGCAATGTGAAAGATGGTGGAAAATACTGTTTTTTAAAAAACAACCAAGAAAGAATCATAGTGCAGAGATGGTGCTGTTTGATATAAGGTGATCATGTGGGGGTGGAAGCAAATCTCTATAAGATAATAGGAGAAGGAACAAAATCAGGGGGTGGGACTGAGAGGCCATGATCGCCACAAATCCTATGTATAAGGAGAGAGAAGGTTAAGACTGACTGTTGGGGAGACTGGGTGGGACCTGGACAAATGGAATGGAGTAATGGACTACGTCATAGATCTAGTAGTCCTAAGCTCACATTTGGGGGGGATTCTTCAACAGCCCAAGGCATAGAGAAGTGTCTTGTTGTACCTTTTCCTCTTCTGGATTGAGATTTGGCTAGAAGGTATTGCCAAAGTCAAGAGCCCTCAATAACCTTGGCTCTGTAAGAGTCCTGGAGAAAGCCCAGCCTTGGTGGTTCACTCCTGTAATCCCAGCTACTCAGGGGGCTGAGGATCTAGAATTGGAGTTTGAAAGCAGCTAACGCAGGCACGTCTGTGAGACTCTGATCTTCAGTTAACCACCCAAAAGCTAAGTGGTTCAAGTGGTAGAGCATCAGTCTTGAGCAAAAGAAAAGAAAAGAAAAGCTAAAAACAGAGCCCAGGTCTTGAGTTCAAACCTGAATACAACACACACACACACACACACACACACACACACACACACACATCCATCCCAGAGAAACAGAGAAGAGACAAAGGCTATTGGTTGTATACCAAAGCTCTAACTCCTTTATTAACTCCACAAGTTCAACCCTAAGGTCAGGCCTGCAGATTCACATTCTCAGATCAGTTCTATGTCTTCCACTGTGTGCAAGGATTGGAGGAAAGCTTGAGAAGTTCAGGGGCTTCCCATGTTCCTTTGCACAAATCACCATGGACCAAATGGACCCTTTGCAGATGTCTCCATACTAAAGATCTGGGTAGACTCTGTGAGCCAAGTCTAAGAAACACTCATCCATCCATTTTTCCTCCTTTATTCCCTTGCCCTCATGGGCCTCCAAGCTAATAAAGGCCAGAATGGCTGTTGGATCATTAACTTGGCACACAAGATCCTTCTGAAAGCTCACTGTGCAAACAAGTACTTGTTTATTTTTTTCACCACTTTCCTTTACATATTGCAACTTCCTTTTCATTAGTATTTGGGTTGCGGGTGACAGGTGGCAAAGGTGGAGGGATAAATATTTGCTCCAATCAAATATACATGGACTTACCACAAGGGTTTATTATAAGGGTTAGATTTGTGAAAAGGAATGGCTGAAAATTGACACTGTCCCATGAATTCAACGGTCTGTATATATTGCGATTGTTTATGGAGAAGCATTTGCATGAAGGAGAATCTTCTGCAAGCATTTACATGGGGTGGGATGGATTTGGGCAGCGGAGGGGTGGGGGTAGGGCCCTTCTTTCGCCACCTTTTGTGGTAAATTGCTTATCTTTCCTGGGAATCTAACTGGAGTCCGACCATAGCACCAATCACGAGTGGCCACATGGGTGGAAAATTCTCATAAAAAGCCCACAGCAGGCTGTATTCTCACAGCTCACAGGACAGAGAGGAAAGTTCTGGGTTCTTACCCCAAGGTAAGTCCTATTCTGAGCTACTGTGAGCTTCTTCTTCCTCCTTGGGAGATGATTCTCCTTACCTCCCTGGATCTGGGAGGACTGTGTGTTTCTGGAAAATAGAACAGAACCCAGGGAGGAGTGTGGGGCTTGGCCACAGTCGAGCACTTCTGGAATCATTGTCTGACTGGACTCAGCCTCGTTTCACACACCTGCTCTCCTCTGGGGTGGGGCGACATCTCTAGGAAGTATGGTCCCTGTGCTCCCCCATCCCAGCTCTCTCCTGCCATGTCTGCCATGTCCCTTCCAGAAACAGATCGTCTGAAGTCCTGACACCCTTCTAGAACATTCTACTGCTTTGCTTGCTGTCAAGGTCATCCCCTTGGTAAGTGCCCTATTCCTGTAGTTGACCCACCTCATTGAAGGAAGTCATATCTGCTCTGAAGCAATGGAGCCCTTCAGGAAGGAAGCCCTTGGCTCCATTTTTGAGAACAGGGGTATGTGGGCTTAAGCAAACAAGTTTGTGTTTTGCTGGTCTTAGGACTTGAACTCAGGGCCTGGGCTCTGTCCCTGAGCTTTTTGTTTCAAGGCTAGCATTCTACCACTTGAGCCACAGTGCCACTTGGGGGCTTTTTTTTTGAGTAGTTCATTGAAGATAAGAATCTCACAAATTTTCCTGCCCGGACTGGCTTTGAACCATGATCCTCAGATGTCAGCCTCCTGAGGAGCTAGGATTACAGGTGTGAGCTATCAGCGCCCAGCCTGAGCAAACTATTTAACCTGCAGCAGCTTGCTTACACATAGAAGCCAAGTAGCCTGATATATCTTGCCTGGATTCATGAACTCTTGAACCTTTGCCTCATTAGAGTGAGGAGGTGAGAAGATGTTTTCTGTAGGATGGCACCTAGCCTTGCTTGTCGCAAGGTAGGTTAGAAGCTTGGGTGCAAATGGTGCCACAGGGCCAGAGCTGAAGGCTGTGGGTTCTCATCCGACCCTTGCTCTGGAAGGTGAGCACGTGTGCCTCCTGCCCGTGTAGAGCATTTGTTTCCCTCTCGTGCAGCTGCATGGGGAGTGCGCACGCGCTGAAGTGACCTACGGCTCTCACCTTTTGGAAAGAACGATGATAGGCTCAGACCTCCTGTGGCTGGCCTTGGCCTCCTGCGTTCTGACCCTGGCAGCTGAGGCGCTCCAAGGCGAGTACTAGTCTCACCTGGCATCTTGGATGCCCACAAAGATGTGGGGAGGGGTGGTGGTGGTGAGGAACAGACTAGGTGTCTCAGGGCAGCAGGAGGAAGAGGCAAAGATTCAGAGATAGAGATCAAGGAGAACTTGGAAAGCAGAAAGGGAACCTGGCGTCAGGCACTCTGAGTTGGGTTGGAAATACCCTGGGAAAACAGGGGAAGACAGTTTCCATGGTTGCCTGTGCCTGTGTCTGGTAGGGTCCCAGGCTGGAGATGCTGAGGAGGTCAAGCATCCAGGCCACTTGGTTTGGGCGAGTATTCTCTCCAACTCTGCATCGCAGTGCTGATCAGCAGAGTGGAAAAGCTTTATCTGTCTCTCCGGTATCTCTCAGGACTCTATGAACCGGGCAGCTTAGAAACCTGACAAAGAAAGGATTTAGACCAAAGAGAGAGCACGAGTGAGCCCTGTGTGTATGGGGGGAGGGGGGCTTTGGAAGAACTCGGCTCCCAGCCTCCCATGAGAAGATACAGAGGTGTTTGGGATGCGATCCAAGACTAACAAAGACAGCCATTGGTTACCTTAAACCAAACATATTTTCCTTTGGTTTCCTTAAACCAAACAGCTGGGAAAATCGCTTTCTGAGAGGCCTCTGTGACGTGTCATAAGAATGGGATCCCACGGACCTTCTTTGTCCATTCAAGGCACCAGAATCAAACCACATAATCAGAACTAGAGTCAACTGGCTTACCTTGGATATGCCCTACTGGGCATTTTATACTAGTCACCCCACTGCATGCATCCCCTAGCAATCTTTAAGGCTTTAGTTCTCAAATGCAGCGTACACATACCAACAGGACTCCAGTCATAACAAGCTCTTTCGATGTGTGCGTGTGTGTGTGTGTGTGTGCGTGCGTGCGTGTGTGTGTGTGTGCGTGTGTGTGTGTGTGTGTGTGTGTGTGTGCATGCGCCCATGCACATGCACCACACCTGGGATTTGAACTTAGGATTTGGATGCTGTCCCTGAACTTTTTCACTCAAGGCTGTCAGTCTACAACTTGAGCTATAGCCCTATGTTTGGGCTTTTGGGGGGCTAATTGGAGATAAAGAGTTTCACAGGCTATCCTGCCTGGGCTGGCTTTGTACCTTGATCCTCAGCTCTCAGCCTCCTAAATAGCTAGGGTTACAGGTGCGAGCTGCTGGCACCCAGATACTTTCACCATTTTTTAATACTTGTTTATTTATTTTCATACATATGAAATACTATCATTTAGTGCACCATACCTATGTTGTCACTGACACCATTCTTTTAAGATAAAACCAATTTTTAAAGACAGTCTTTGAAAGAAACCTTGTAAGTCAATAAATAGGATAGGCAGACACCCACGTTTAGAAATGGCACAATCATAGGCATGGGGGTGTGGGAAACTAGTTCTCAGGGCGCTTTTGCAGGTGAGTCTCAGGAGAGCTCATGACCTGCTAAGGTTCCTGGACAACAGATGAAGAACTGGATGAAACCCTTGGACCAGCCTGGTCACCCTATTTCATCCCTTGCCTGCCTCTTTATACATTACAGCCCCTAAAGTGCTCAAGGAACCAATCACAGGAGATCAACTATCAGACATGGTCCTAGTCAGTCAGTGTTTCTCCACTGCAGATGACTTTGCCTCCCAATAGACATTTGGTAATGCCTGGAACCAACTTGGGGGTGGGGGTAGGGGGCCGCTTCTGGCATCTGGTGGGGTGCTGGATGGTGGCCAGGAAGTCTGGTACATGTTCTATGTTCTGTTGTAAAGATGATTCCACCAGAAAGAAGGGCCCACCGGCACTCCAGCTGCGCAGGGTTGAGACATCTGGAGTTAGAATCGTATCAATGAATTTGGGGACGTGCCTCAGGTTTCTGGGAATGGGAGGGGTTTAGGATTTCTTCATTTCAGTTTCGGTGCTTCCAAGGCAAGCTCTGGGACAACTTCTCATTTATTTATTCAAATAATGCTTGAGGGTTTCCCCAGGGGGCTTGCAGGACCCTTTCAGGAATCACATATTGGTCAAACAGGGCAGGTAGGTGCCAATGGCTCACACTTATAATCCTAGCTACTCAGGAGGCCGAGACCTGAATATCCTAAAAATATCCAAAAAATCCCATGAGGCTTCTAGCTCTGGTTGACCAGCAAAAGACCAGAAGTGGAGGACTGGTTCAAGTAGCAGAGCACCAGCCTTGAGTGAAAAAGCAAAGCGAGAGTGTGGACACACACACACACACACACACACACACAGAAGTAGTACTGCCTTGCATGGTATCAGGGGCAATGGAGCATTGGACAGGGAAGTGACCCTGATCTCAGTGCATTTAAATACCATGCAAAGTCCTCACAAATGATCTGGTCCCCAGGCGCTGGTGTGTAATAGTGAATATTGTGTATGTTATCTTCATTTGGTCATTGGCACATCTAAAGCAAAAGGCAGGGTGTAAAAATCCCAGAGGCGTGGGGCTGGGAAGGTGGCTCAGTGGTAGAGTGCTTGCCTTGCATGCTTGAGGCCCTGGGTTCGATTCCTCAGCACCACATAAGCAAAAAGAAAAAAGCCAGAAGTGGCGCTGTGGCTTAAGTGGTAGAGCGCTAGCCTTGAGCTGAAGAGCTGAGGGACAGCGCCCAGGCCCAGAGTTCAGGCCCCACGACCGGACCCAAAAAAAAAATCCCAGAGGCCACGAGTCACCTAATAACCTCTTCTCAAGCACACTTCTTTCCATTTCTAAAATACAGAAAACCCAGAGAAGCCAGTTCCTATAAGGTGGACTTGGTATGTGGAGACCCTGGCACCCCAGAAGCCAACCTCTGTTTTGACCCCTGCCAAAATTATACCCTGCTGGATGACCCGACTCGCAGCACACAGAACACAGAAGAAGTAGAACTGTGTGATCAGGACATGCATGGCTGGTACCGCTTTGTGGGCGAAGGAGGAATCCGGATGCCGGAGACCTGCGTCCCAGTGTATCGATGCCAGACAGCCGCTCCATTGTGGCTGGACGGGCCCCACCCTGTCCTGGGCGATGGCATTGTCAACCGCACTGTCTGTGCCCACTGGAGCGAAAATTGCTGTTTCTGGCAGTCGGAGGTGCTGGTGAAGGCCTGCCCGGAAGGGTACCATGTGTACCGGTTGGACGGCACCCCTGAATGCTCCCTGAGATACTGCACAGGTGAGCAACGACAGTGACTGACACCCACTGTAGTAAAGCGAGGATCTGAACCCAGGCACTCTACTCTGGGTCTCGAGGGGCTTTGCTATGGTACTGCACCATCTCACACCATTACCATGGGAACCAGCCGAGCTAAGGTTTGGTATGTGGTAAGCCTTCTAAAGGTGGTGGTTTGGGGGCCCCCTCAAAGCTTCACCCCAGACTGGAATCTGGAAGCCATAATCTGAGTTTAAGGCCTGGCCTTAAACTGAGTTTAAGGTCTTTCACCCCCTTAGAAAAACTCTTGCACTCCAGTGGAATGGGAAGTTTGGACCTGGGCATCTCACATCCACCCCGCTCTCCATCCTGACCCTCTTCCTTCATCCTTCATCCTCTAGATCCCTCCACCGTGCAGAGCTCATGTGAGAAGGAGTGTCGTCCCGAGGAGGAGTGCCTGGCTCAAGATGGCGTCTGGAGCTGTGTCTGCAGAAAGGATCTCAGTGACTCTGGTGAGCAGTTCTCGGGGCTGCTGGCTCCTCTCTTGAGTGGGCAGAGTAGGGACAGGGGAGTCTTGGAGGGTAGGGGTCTGAGTCAGGGGTGAGGAATAAAGCTGAGGATGGGGGACATCCCACAGGTTCTCCAGTCTACAGTGCCACAAAGCCAGTGGGTTTGCAAAGATGAGAAAAGGTAGGAGCAGAGGAAAGGTAGAGGCCCGCCTCTGGACCACAGCCTCAGGAAATGGTTCAGGGAGGAGCAGGCTGGAACTGATGGGCAACACTGAAATAAAAGACAAGAACTCCACAAGTCTGAGAGTGGTATTCAAGTATCCATAGAGTCTTCATCTATGACCACCAGGACAGGATGCCCATGAAGAACTCATTGGAGGGACATTGAATGTATGGATGAATACAACAGTCAAAAACCTGGCTAGGGATGCTGGCTCTGCAGAAGAGCCACCTAGCTTTGATTCTAATACCTCAATGTTCAAGAAGAACATTAGCCAAGTCTGCACACAGGGTGCTTGGGAAATCTTGGAGCAGAAGCTGTGTGTAAGTTCCTCCTGGGTCTCAGGCTCCTTTTAGTCTCCTGGTAGGTGTGGTGGTTTTTTTGCCAAAGGGCAAGGAAAATAAGCTGTGTCCTATGTCTCCACTTGATCCAACTCTTGGCTTTGCAGATGTTCACAATTTGCAGCCTCAGCTGGACTGTGGGGCCCAGGAGATCAAGGTGAAGCTGGATAAGTGTTTGCTGGGACCTCTGGGCTTTGGGGAGGAGATCATTGCGTACCTGAAAGATTGGAACTGCAGCAGCGTGATGCAGACAGAGGATGGAAACTGGGTGTCCACCACCAGCCCCGTCCAGGCTCATGCCTGTGGGAATATTCTGGAGGTAAGGGTTGTTCAGGCCACCGTGGCCAGAAGAGCCAGAGGCAGGCTAATGGAACCTATCTTAGTAGCTGTGAGATCATGGGCCAGTTACTTAACCTCTCTGGGTGTACTGCATATGAAGAGTCCAAGATGGATCTGACGTGACAGCTCCATCAATGTAAGCTAGGATTATGATGAGCTTCACTTAGGGAAGATGTGGGGAGGAACACACAGAGAAGTGATCATGGAGGTCCTTGATTCCTCTCCAGGGTCAGTCATCTATTGTTCTCATTTTTATTCTGGGTTCCTCCTGGTTTTATTCTGGAGAAGTCTCCTTCATCTCCTCCTCCAGAAAGCAGGGTGGCTGCTTTTGTTTTCCCTCTGGAAGCGTTTTGCTTTGGTCAGTCTGGACCATGATCCTCCTATTTACACTTCCTAAGTAGTTGAGATGACAGGTGCACATTGCATGAGAACCAGCTTTGTCGGTTAAGATGGGGCCTTGTGAACTTTTGTTGCCCAGACTCTCTTCAAACTGAGCTCCTTCTGATTTCCACCTCCAGAGGAGCTAAGATTATCAGCATTTGACTCTGGAATCAGAGAGATCTGAGTTCGAGATCTACCCACCCATCATTCTTCTTCTTTTTTTTTTTAATACCAAAGAGAAATGGAACCCATGCCATTTACAAGAACACCCTCTCCTTGGCCAATGATTTTATCATCAGGGACTTTTTCGTCAACATCAACTTCCAGTGTGCCTACCCCTTGGATATGAGGGTCAGCCTCCAAACCGCGCTTCAGCCCATTGTGAGGTATGGCGTTGACCTTGCCCTTTGACCCATACTCCCAACTCCCAGTCACGCTCCCAGTACAGTTTCTCCTGCATCTCATTTGAGAGTGTCTACTTGTTCCATTATTTATTCCACAAACATTTGTGGATGGTTCATGAAGGACAGTCCATGTAAACCAAAGCACGTGTGGAATGCTTTGGGATTAAGATTTCTGGAAGTCGTCCTGCAGAAGGAAGCATTACTCATAAGAAAACACAGATTGAGTTTGTTCATCTTGAGAGAGAAAGGCATCCAACCGCTAATTATAGTAGTAATGAGTTATGCACAAGGTGTATGCTATGTAGGAGAAACACGGTGTGCACTGAGTGAGGGTACCGATGTCCCAGCCTTCAGCTGATGGGGTGGAGAAGGTGGGAAGCTGGGGAGATGTTGCAGCAGACTTGAGGTCTAAGTTGAGACCACCTTTGACTGAGTACACAGCACTAGAAGTAGAACTAAGCAACACCTTGGGTAAGATTTGATCTAGGTGGGGCCTTTGTCTATTTCACTCACCAGTGAGCCCCTGTGCCAGGAAGGAGGCCCATGGAGGTCAGGTCTCTAGCATTCCTAGGCTTGCCTGGGGAGTTTTCTGAGCTGTCAGAAAGCCACAATGCCTGTCCCATTCCCTCACCACCTTCTGGGTATACAGAAAGACAGGATCAAAAGGGTTAGATCAGTTAGACTGAGTTTAGAGGTTTTCCAATTGTATCCTGTTGGGATCCATAGTTCATAAAGACCAAATGAAAGTCACTCGTCCTGTTCAAATGGATGTCTCTGTGTGTGTGTGTGTGTGTGTGTGTGTTGGTTTTTGAACTGAGGAATTGTGTGCTCTTCCTTAGCTTTTTTGCTCAAGGCTAACACTCTACCACTTGAGCCACACCTCCACTTCCAGCTTTTTGGTGGCTGATTGAAGATAAGAGTCTCACCAACTTTCCCGCCTGGCCTAGCTTTGAACCACCATCCTTAGATCTCAACCTCCTGAGTAGCTTGAATTAGAGAGACCTGAGCCATTGGTGCCCAGCTTCAAATTTGACTTTTAATTAAAGATGATATGGTGAAGAGAAGGGATTTGAGGTTGAAAATTGTAAATCCCTAGAATTGGTCCCAATAATAAGATGGTGGTGACATGCTCCAACCCCTGGGCTTTGAGTGAGGGACAGATGTGACCTGCCCTGTGGGGAAAAATCAGTGGAAGTCCTAACGACAGACTCATTTGTTTGTCAGGTTTAGCCCCTAGAAACTGGTAAATGCTCTGTGTGCATGGATGGTCGAATTGCTTTAAGGGCAGAGGTGTGCCTTGCTATAAGCATAGGACTTGATTTCTGTTGCTCTTCTTTTGCTCAAAACCTGACGTGTCCCCCTCTTGTACTTTCCCTCTCTCAGTTCCCTGAATGTCAGTGTGGATGGGGCGGGAGAGTTCACAGTCAGGATGGCTCTCTTCCAAGACCAGAACTACATGTTTCCTTACGAAGGGATCAAAGTGGTGCTGCCGGTGGAATCCATGCTATACGTGGGCGCCATCTTGGAGCAAGGTGACACCTCCAGGTTTAACCTGTTGTTGAGGAACTGCTATGCCACTCCCACAGAAGACAAGGATGACCCTGTGAAGTATTTCATCATCCAAAACAGGTGACTCTCCGGCCTTAGCTTTTGACCTTAATAAAATTGGGGGGAGGGAGGGAAATGTTCACATCATCCATGTCTGACAGTTGGTTAAGCTGACTTACCTCATTAAGAAATAAACTGGAATGACATATTATAACCATACCTTTTGATCCAAGAATGTCACAGGAATGGTGCATTAAGCTCAATGTATTCATTCAAGTAAGGTGAACAGGGTTAAGAAATGTCAGTTATTTTCATTTCCATATTCTATTTGGTGGGAGGTGCTACTGGGACTTGAACTCCAGACCTGTGCTTGCTACTAGCCGGCACTCAAGCCATTCCACCAGTCTTTTGTTTGTTTGCATTTCTCCCTGGTCAGTCTGGACCATGATCCTCATATTTACACTTCCTGAGTAGTTGAGATGGCAGGTGCACAATGCATGAGAACCAGCTTTGTCTGTTAAGATGGGGCCTTGTGAACTTTTGTTGCCCAGACTCTCTTCAAACTGAGCTCCTTCTGATTTCCACCTCCAGAGTAGCTAAGATTAGAAGCATGTACCTGAAAATGCATTGGCATTTTCAGTGTCCTCCACAACTTTGGCAATACAATCAGGTTTCAAATACAGCTCAATTAAGTAATGATGGGCTTTTCTACAGGGCATTAGCATTGACCAACATGAAAATGATATAACAAATATTTATAGGACAGATATCACTTTAACACCTTTACTAACAAAAACAAAGGAAAATGCATATTTATAGATCATGCTTAAAATCATAGTAACAGCACTGGATAATATTTATCATGGAGCTTTGCTGTGTGCTGAGCTCTGTGGTAGGTAAGCAATATACACAGAGTCTTATTAAATGCTCACATCAATGCTGCAAGGTGAGTATTCACTTTACAGATAAGAATATTGAGGCATGAGCTGGGTACCAGTGGCTCATGCCTGTAATCCTAGCTACTCAGGATATTGAGATCTGAGGAGTGCATTTCTGAAGCCAGCCCAGGCAGGAAAGTCTATGAGACTCTTATTGCCAATGAACCACCAGAAAACTGGAAGTAGAGCTGTGGCTCAAGTGGTAAAGCACTTGCCTTGAACACAAAAGCGCAGGGACAATTGCCCAGGCCCTGAGTTCGAGCCCTCAAACTGACACAAAATAAAAAAGAAACATGGAGGCTCAGTCAGGTTAATCAACCTGCCAGAAACCCCCCTTAGCTAGGTTAGGTTAGCCTGGAACTTCAAAGGATTACAGCACGTGGGCTGACGAAATAGACACAGAGGAGTAAAGTCTACTCTACCATGATGACAGGCTACCCAGCAGTGTGGCTTATGAGGGCTCACCAAAGTGATGTTGCTGTGGAAGTTACACCTTCGCCTTTCCACCTTCCCAGCTGCCCAAATCAACATGATTCCACTATCCGCGTGGTGGAAAATGGCATTTCCGCGCAAAGCCGGTTCTCCGTCCAGATGTTCATGTTTGCTGGAAATCGCGACCTTGTTTACCTGCATTGTGAGGTCCACCTCTGCGATTCCCTCCAAGAACAGTGCCAGCCTGTGAGTATCTCTTTGGATTGGGTTATTCTGAGCCTGGCACGAGGCTTGGTACCCAAGAAGCTCTCCCTCTTCCCTCTCCCTCCCCCCGCCTCTCTCTCTCTATATGGGATTTTAGATGGAGAGAAAGATGGATGGGTGATGGATGAATGGATGGATAGATAGAAGGAGGTATGTTGGTTGGTTGGGTGGATTCTGGAAGAGATGAGAAGACAGATGGGTGGATGGAACTATGTGAGGGTAGAGGGAGAGGAGAAGGAAGGGTGGATAGATAAATTTTGAACCCTCTTTCCCCCACAACCCATTTATTGAGCACTTCTTGTGTCTCCAGGAGGTAGATCAGTTTTCTTTGGCACAAGACATTTGTGTGTGTGCGGGGGGGGGGGGAGGGAGGGAAGGTGCGCGTGCCAGTATTGGAACTCAGGGCCTAGGTGCTGACCCTTAGCTTTTTCATTCAAAGTCGGGACTTTACTGCTTGAGCCACAGCTCTGCTTCCAGTTTTTTTTTTGTCATAAATTGGAAATAAGAGTCTCATGGATTTTTCTGCCCAAGCTGACTTTGAACCATGATCCTTAGACCTCAGCTCCTCAGAAGCTAGCATTTCAGGCGTGAGCCACTGGCACCGGGCATTTTGCTGAATGATTATAATAACACAAGCTGACCATTCCTGACCCGAGAAAAATCTGAAAATCCCAAAGGGTCTGAAGTTGGAAACTTTTTGAGCCCCAAATGTCTAGCTTTTGATCCTAGCACTCAAGAGGCTGAGCCCCGAGAACCAACAAGTTAGGTTGTTGAGTGAGTTTGAGGTCAGCCTGAGCATAGTGAAAGCCTGTCTCAAAAAATAAAAAGTTTAGGATTTGAGAGCATCGCTGAGGTTTCTGATCTTCAGATTATGCATGATTGATTGAGAATGTCTATGGAGATGTTTCAAAAGCTGAACAATTCTGAAGGCTGAAATACATCTGGCCCCAGATATTTCAGATAAAAGGATGCTTATCCCAGCATCGACTGTTTCAGCGTTTATTGTGTGTCAAACATCATGCCCCATCTAATTTAACTCTCTTAGCAGCCCTTTAAGTAGATTTTTTTAATTGACCTTATTGTACAGATAAGGAAACTGAGGCTCGGTGGGAAAAATTTAGACATGAGCTGTGATTCCAGTGCCCAGGCATGTCTCCTTTTAATCCTTAAATCCAGATATGTCTTATTGAATCATCATAGAGAAGTAAAATCACTTGTCCTCAAATTATACAGTTTATAGAGAATGGAGACGAAATTTAAGCCTGGCTTGACAAGGCAGCAAGAATTCTCACACCTATAATCTTAGCTACTCAGGAAACAGAGACCTGAGGATCATGGTTCAAAGCCAGCTGGGACAGAAAAATCTCTGAGAGGCTCTGACCTCCCAATTGACCAGCAAAAGGCTTGAAATGAAGGCATGGCTCAAGTGGTAGATAGACTATCAGTCTTCAGGGAAAAAAATTCAAGCAAGAGTGACAGACCTTGAGTTCAAGCCCCAGTACTGGCACAAACAAACAAACAAAAAGAGAAGAGAAGGAGAGAAAAGAAAAGGAAATCACAGCATGACTGTGGGCTGCTGTGGTGGATGGGCCCAAATCATAGGTCCAGGGGGCCATGACCTGACAGCTTGCATAGGAACCGTGCATTTCAATCTTTTGAGTCATGCTTTTATTTTAATTTTCCTCTCATTATGTTCCACATTTATGAAGTTAGCGAAACCTCAGAACACTATAGAGTTTTAAAGAATCTCATGAAAAGAAGCTCCAAGGGGGTGGGTCACTCTAACTTAACTCTTCACTAGGAAGAAAAATAACATTTGAATAAGGATATTTACATTATGTTTATAAAGATTGCAAAGTGACAATTCTTCAGTGTGTAAAATCTAATTTCTTTTGGGGATCTTGTGCCTGCCAAGCTAATAAGATATTCTTCCTAATAGCATCATTTTTTGGTTCTAATTTAGTCCTAAAACATCTTGTCTTCTATTGCAATAACATTATTTCATATATGAACTCTCTAATATAATTTCTTATTATGTAAGCCAACCCTCTTAGATATAACTGTATTGTACTAAGTAACATGAATATTTAGAGGGTTAGTTCTTCTCTTTTTCATAATTTTTGAAAGGGCTATTCTGGATCTCATCTTCCCTCCAAATATTAGTGATGTCCATTTAGGAATCTACGTCTTTGTGTGTGCATATGCGTGTGTGCATGTGTGTGTGTGTGTGTGTGTGTGTGTGTGTGTGTGTACTTGAACTGAGTGTATTTCAATCTTGATATGAGAATCTTTGTTTGTTTGTTTTTTTAAATCTCCCAGTTCTGCTCAAGAAGTCAACTCCGGAGTGAAGTGGCGGCCATCGACCTAGCCCAGGTTCTAGACTTGGGACCCATCACAAGGACAGGTATGTGTCTGCATCCTGGTGACTAGCCCAGCTGTCCAAGAGCTAACAGCCACAGATGCCTGAGGTCACCAATGCCAACCACACATGTGTGTGTATGTGTGCGTGTGCATGCGTGCACATGCAAGTGCATGTATGCATGTGGGTGTTCAGGTCCTGGCTCTTGAATTCAGGACCTGGGCACTCCCCTTTAGCTTTTTTGCTCAAGGCTGGTGCTCTACCACTTACTTGAGCCACACTTCCCACTTCTGGCTTTTTGGTGATTAGTTGTTGATCAGAATCTCTCAGGGTTCTCTGCATGGGCTGGCTTTGAACTGTCACCCCTCAGATCTCAGCCTCCTGAGTAGCCAGGATTACAGGCCTGAGCTGCCAGCACCTGGCTACTCAGGGCTTTCTACCCCTAGTCTAGCCACTTGTGGCAAATCTATCCCATTATGAAGGAGAATTACATTTCCATTTGTCAGGGACCTCCCTTATGCCAGAGAATTGGCTGAGCCCCACCATTTACCGGCTTAGTTAATCTTCCTACAACTGTGCTCATTTTACAAAAGAGAAATCAAGACTCACTGAGGCAAAAAAGACTCAGCTAAGATTCCCTCCACCCCCACCCTGGGCATGCATGATGAGAGTTTGGATTGAACCTCACTCAGTCTGATTCCAAGCATGGGGCCTTCTAACTGCACCTCCTCCCCATTCCTATAACTCAGGGTCTGTGGGTGAAGTCTACACCCCAACCCCTGCATAAATACACCATGATTTTCTGACAAGTGATGGCATTTTTCCAAAATGCAACTACAATCTTTCAGAGATACAACCTAGAGGCCTCTCTCCAGTTGCTTCAGACCATCATCCATCCTTCACATGGGGTTGCGGGATTGTCACGGTTTTGATTTCCATTAGAATGGAGAAGTCCAGACACCCAAAAAGAATGCAATGTTTAATCGTCACAGAACCACGTTATCCTTATGTTTGACATTAGACCAAACCCCTTTCCATGAGCCATAGTCTGGCTCACACAGGAGGTACTGCCCCAAGTTGTTCTGTATCTTTATTGACCCCTCAACTGTGGGGTCACAGGATTACTAGGAGAGGATGGGAGTCAGCAAGTTCCTCTTTGAAACTGAACATACTAGGGTTCAAAACTCAGTGCTGACTGGGAAGGTCCACCTAGCAAGTTCTTCAACATTGGTAAGCCTAGGTCTTCTCATCAGTCAGATGCTCAAGCAGATACTTGCTTCACAAGGAAGACTAAATTTAAAATGCAGGAAAAACTAAGCACGGATGGCTCATGCCTGTAATCCTAACTACTCAGGAGTCTGAGATCTGAGGATCGTGGTTCAAAGCTAACCAAGGCAGGAACATCCCTGAGACTCTTATCTCCAATGAATCTCAGAAAAAGCCAGAAGTGGAGCTGTGGCTCAAGGGGTAGAATGTTAGCCTTGAACAAAAGGAGCTCAGGGACAGCGACAGGCCTAGAGTTCAAGCTTCAGGACCAGCAACATAAAAACAAACAAACAAACAAATAAATCAATCAAATGCATGGAATGCATTTAGGAAGGCATCTGTCAAGCTGGACACCAGTGGCTCATGCCTGTAGTCTAAGCTACTCAGGAGGCTGAGATCTGGAGTTAGCCTGGAAGAAAAGTCCACCAAAATAATCAGCACAAAGCCAGACTGAAGGTGTGAGTAAAATAGTAGAGAGTCAGTCAAGCCAGCCAGCCAAGTGATTGTGCAAGACCCTGAATTCAAGCTCTGGTACTGGCAAAAAAAAAAAAGTAAGAAATGTACACAATATCCTGCCCATGTAATTGTAACCCCTCTGTACAGTATGTTCACAAATAAAATTAAATTAAATTTAAAAAAGTAATACTAACTATCAAATATATAACTATCAAATAACAGAGGTGGCCACCATGTGGGTTGCCAGGGGTTTTGATGATCAGGTGCAGGAAATTTTGGAGCAGTCACAACCCCAGTGCTACAGCTGCCCTGCACCATTAGGAGATTCTCACGGCAATCTCTTTCACAGGTGCCCAGACCCTTGGCGTCATGAGCGGAGCCCCTAGCATGGCAGGTACGTGCCTTTCCTGGAATCCTCCTGGCTCTCTCCTCTTCCTCTTTTCAACCTTCCCAGTTCACACTTATGTGCCAAGCCCTGTACTAGGAACTGTGGATGTTGAACGCAGACTCAAGACTAGCTCTGCAGTTGATCAGAGGGCACAGTCCCCGAACACCAAGAATATATTGCTTGTGCTGTATCAGGCATTGTTCAAGTATTGAATGTACAATGGTAAGATCAGGTGCCTGCCCTCACACGGCTTATGATTTGCAGTGGGAAACAGAAAATCTAAGTGAACAAGCTAATTTAGAAATAAGACAGCATGATCGAAAATTACCAGTATTAGTAATACTATCTTAAATATTTGTTGAATGCTTATTTCTCTTGTACATAAAATGAAATCTAGAGACAAACAATCCAGGGCTAATGGAATGGCACCATTAAGACTGCGATCCAGGCTTTTTCCAGCATACCCCTTCATCATCTGCAGGATGTAGCCACCATTTTTATGGTCCACGATGGCAGCCAGAAAGCCAGCCTTCCCATCTAGGTAACAAGACAGAGGAACTTGGAAATAGATAAGCGTTAAGGAACATTCTGGAAACTGGCATCTCATACCTCCACTTCCTCCTCCATGACCAGTGCATAGACAGTCACATGGCCAAACCTGACAACTATGGATGCTGAAAAGTGTTATCATTAGCCTGGATGGCCACGTGCCAGTCAACATTGGATGGTTTTATTATCAGAGTAGGAAGGAGGAGTGAGTATCAGCATGGGTTTAGAAGAAATTCATAAGAAATGATAGTACCCAAATGAAAGAAAAAGTGAACCAGATATTGGCAAACACTAGGGAAATGGAGAGAGCAACAGTTCATTGCCAAAATGAGATATGACTTGATCAAACAAGTGGGAAGCTGATAGTACAGAAAAAGTATATGCAACACTAACAAACTACATTGGAAAAGGTCCAGAGAAAATTTGATCAGGTCAGTAACATCTGAATAGAGGTGTGTGTGTGTGTGTGTGTGTGTGTGTGTGTGTGTGTGCCAGGACTGGGGTTTGAACTCAGGACCTGGGCACTGTTCTTTAGCTTGCTTGGTCAAGGTTGTCACTCTTTGATCCTCAGATCTCACCCTCATCAGTAGCCAGGATTGTAGGCATGAGGTTCTGGTACCTAGCTTTGAAGAGTTTTGATAAATGATGTGGTGTAACAGGCAGATAAACAGAAGATAACTATTTGGGACAGAGTAGAAAACATGCTTTAAGATTCTACTACCCAACCCAAAAGTTCACTATTAATGAACTCAGACATGAAGA
The DNA here is from genome assembly GCF_000151885.1 of Dipodomys ordii. Taxonomy (NCBI): domain Eukaryota; kingdom Metazoa; phylum Chordata; class Mammalia; order Rodentia; family Heteromyidae; genus Dipodomys; species Dipodomys ordii. The sequence continues at coordinate 6,488,001 of NW_012267230.1, forward strand.
ACTTCTTTCCATCTAGCTAGACAGCCATCTAAACATCTCCCAGAGGAATCCAAGACATCCTCTGTATGCAGAATAGCATTCAGACCATGCTCATGAAAAGATAGAGGACAGAGTAAAAACACCTTGAAGTCAGAGACCTTAAATCCCATTTGTGTTACCAGTCCCTCAGGGGACTCTTCCACCAGTGGAGTTTAACCAACTAATTTTTGGGGTGGGTTTTGCTTGGATCGTTCTGGCCACAAGAGGGAAAATCACCCCAAAAGGGAGTCATGGTCCTATCATTTGTTATCTCCCTCAATCTCTTCTGAGGTTTCAGAAAAACATCATTGAATATCACCCGGGAGCCTGTAGCTTCTGCAAGTAATCCTAGCTACTCAGGAAGCTAAGATCTAAGGATTGTAGTTCAAAGCCAGTCTGGGCAGGAAAGTCCATGAGACTCTTTTCTCCAATTAACCAGGAATAATGATGATGTTTTTGTTGTTGTTGTTGATGATGATGATGGTGGTGGTGGTGGTGGTGGTGATAGTGATGTTGGCAGTGGAGCTGTGGCTCAAGTGGTAGCTCCCCAGCGTTGAGTGGAAAAGCTAAGGGACAGAGCCCAGGCCCTGAGTTCAAATTTGTGAGTATGGGAGAGGGTCCACATGTTTCTCCAAAATCCCTAGTACAACACAATCATCACACAATGCTGCATTTCTGTATACTGAGTACACTGTGAGATACAAATAAGGCATGACCCCAGCATGATCTTAGAGCCTATTTTTCAAAACCAACACATAAATAGTGCCTACTATAAGCTAGGCACTGTTCTAAACATTTCACATAGCTTTACTCCTTTAAGCTTTACAAACTCTGGCAAAGTAACAGTTTCTGTTAATATTTCTGCTTTGCATATAGGGAAACCAAGGCATGTAAAAGTTTTTCTTGTTGTTGTTACTGCTTGCTTGGTTTAAAAAAATCTTATTTGGCACTGACCAGCTTAGTTATAGATCTAAAATTCTAAGGCACTTGGGCCTCAGTAGCAGTACTTTTTAACCTGATGTCTTCTGGCTTCTTTAGAGTTGGCCAGTATAAGTAATGCTAGCTGCTGTAACAAAAACCAACAACCACCACCAAGTCCTCTCTGCTTTTACACATATGATATGATTTACTGGGAGGAGGAGGGGCTGCAATTCTGATGTAGTTGTTGAGAACTCAGGCTCCTGCTCCCTTCTGGTAACTTCTGGAAACTCCTTTATCCTTGGCGTTCTTATTCTGGATGGTGGCTGAGGGAGTAGGCAGGATCAGGTCTCCAAATGTCATCTGTGACTTCTACTCACATTGAATTGGCTAGTTGTGGCCTGGAAAGGAGACTGGGGGAAACAAAATTGCCTTCCTGTATGCCTGGTACAACATGGAAAAAAGTGGCTAGTGATTCGATAGCTTTGCCTCTACCATATCACTTGCCTTGTAACCCAGAGCATGCGTGCGGATGTCCTGCCTTTGTCATCTGTGCAGCAGAATGACAACGAACCAAACTCGTGTTTGCTGCCAAGTCCCAAAGCCCCACTCCTGACTGTCCTGTCTTTTGTATTTCAGGATTCCTGGCAGCCTGGCCTGGCCTCCTCCTGCCTGTCCTCCTGGTTTGGCTGTTCTGAGAACCCGGCAGGGCATCTGGCCTTGAAGTCTTTGCTTTTCCCTTCCTAGCAATGTCTACCATTCACTTTCAGCACAGCTGGGTTGCTCACACATGACAGGGGCAGACTCAAGGCTGGCCTAGGTTTGGGGGGGGAAAGGAGAGTGTGTTCACTTCCTTTAATGTAGGAGAATGTCTTGTTTTCCTCATTGTGGAAGCTGGTTCTGGACTGGCCGTATCCTCTTCTCATTCATCTGTGGGACTTGGAAAGCAAATCCTGTGGCTCCCGCCTTTCCTAGAAATATTGAGTAGGTTGATGACTCCTAGAAAGATGTGTCCTGTTGTGGTGGGGGTGATCCTTTACACGTGTCTTCCCTCCTGGCTGCTGATGAACCGCATACATTGACCCTTGCATGGCCTCTGTGTCCTCTGATGCGTTTCCATCCTGGTCTCACCAGTCGCCATGGGAACAGCTAAGCGGAGACACTTTGGGAACTCTCAAAGGGAAGACTGGTCCCTTAGCTCCCTGCCTCCGATCCAACACCAGTGATTGGCTTAGCAGTATGCACACTACTACCCTGGGGACCTGTAAGCCAGAGGAATGGCTTGATTTTGATGTAGAGATGTCATGACTCCCGGGAGCATCTCTTCATGTAAGAGCGGTGCACTTGCGCCGCTAATTATATCAAGAGTCTGCTATTATATCAGGAGTCCTGGCCATCAATGATGCAGTAAAGGATCCTGGTGTGCAGACCTAGCACAAAGCATGGGGGATGGGTGGTCATCTCCCTGGATGACCTGTGTTTGGGCAGCAATCTCAAAGATGCCACCAACAGCAGACCCCTCAAGATGGCCTCAGGAAGCAGGGTCAGGATCCCTGGCTGTGGAGCCTGTTTGGTATGCGATCGCTTGGCTGTGAGAAATAGAAACTCTTAATAACTGAAGCAAAGGGGAATCAATGATAGGGAGACAGAGCATGAAGATCGAGGATGGGAGAAAACACCCCCAGGCTACAAGACGCCCACGTTTGTTTACCTTTCCATCTGTCACTCTTCCGGAACCATTACCTCTACCTCTGCTCATCTCTCGGGAGCTATTTTTCTTTCTTGTTCATCCCTTGATTGAATAGGAACATTCTAGTTGCCCATCTCTTCTCATTTAAGAACCAGACAGGCACCGATCGCTCATGCCTGTCATCCTAGCTACTCAGGAAGCTGAGATCTGAGAATTAGCTAGCCTGGACAGGCAAGTCCGTGAGACTCTTAGCTGCCATTAACTACCACCAAAACTAACTAACTAAATAAAGCCAAAAGTAAAGCTGTGACTTAAGTGGTAGAGCACTGGCCTTGAGCACAAAAGCTCAGGGACAGTGCCCAGGTCCTGAGTTCAAGCCCCAGAAGAGGCACACACACACACACACACACACACACACACACACACACACACACACACAGAACCAGCACAGGTTGACATTTAGATTTCCCAGGGGAGAGGGAGGGTGCTCTGGTCCTCTGCTTAGGTCAGGGTGCTTCTCAAGTCTATTTGTTTGAAGCCAGGTGACTGGGGTCAGCTAGTCCAAACACAGACAACAGGGCAGACCTCATAGCCAGGTCTCAAACAAACAGGTCTCCTAAACTGTATTGTCATGTTCTAAAGGAATGAATGAATAGCTGAATGTCAGGAGCAAAGGAGCATTTCTCACTTGGACAAGTACAGGCCAAGTTCGAATATGAAACAGGAATGCTGAGCTGGATCTCAGACATGCATTCCCATTCCAGTCTTATAGAAGGCTGAATTCTTGCCCCTTTAGTCTCCAGCTTCTGTGGCTTCAAGAGAGATTGGTTGAGTCGGGCACTGGTGGCTCACGCCTGTAATCCTAGCTACTCAGGAGGCTGAGATCTGAGGATCGAGGTTCAAAGCCCAGGCAGGAAACCACTAGAAAACCGGATGTGGCTCAAGTGGTAGAGCGCTTGCCTTGAGCTGAAGAGCTGAGGGACAGCACCCAAGCCCAGAGTTCAAGCCCCACAATGGACAAAAAAGAAAGAAAGAAAAAACGAAAGGTTGGTTGGTTGGGAATCTGAACATGTGTGTGTATGTGTGTGTGTGTGTGTTTTCACTGAAGAAGCTTGTAATAGAACCAGTACATAAGAGGCAAGCAAATGGAAAGATCCTCAAGCAGTTACTGTTTAATGGCAAGAAGGGAGATTTCCTTTTTAAAAATCCAAGCCTAGCAGGCAAAGAACCAGAACCACAAATATAGGACATTTATTTGAAGACCAAGCCAAAGGCCAGATTCTAGGAGCCTCTAATTTTAAGAACCTTACAGGTTGACTGGGTTGGTAGGGGAGGTAGAAGGAGGGTGTCTTGTTTGCATGGATTTTGTGATGGTGTCTAAACCCAGCTCTAGTTCACTGAGAGGAGCTTCAGTTCTAAAGAGTACAATCTCTGGATCCTGGACCCCAGGTGCCATTGTACAACTTCCCCCCTTCCTTTTGTGCTAAAGAGAATTGCTGCCCAAACAACTCCACAGGCTTGCTAGAGAAATAAAGGAGATGGGGGAGGGTGGAGAGGTGCTGGTACAGACGATAATTCCAACATTATTACCACCATCCTTACTCATTTCTTCTCCACTAAATGATGAAAGCTGTTCCTCCTACATATGCCTTCCAGGGGTATGGGTTCCTTAAAAGAATTACAAGGCAGGAAGGTGTTTAAAGCAGACACAACAGGTTTATTTCAAAGTGACAGGAAAGTACTGAGGCTCTCCTAAGAGAAGGCACCCCAAAGAGGAATCCAATGGTGGCTTTTGCCCTGATTGCTCAATGGCTTGTCTGTGTACCACCCCAGCTCTTTCCATTGGTTGAGTGGGGACCCAAGGCATTATGGGAAGAAGAAGCTCCATGATGAGCTGTGTGTGCCCACTATGTGTTATGTCCACGATTTGAAAAATCTCTGAGGCCAAACTCTAAGAGAAAGCCAATCTTAAAAACTGTCATATTGTCAGGGGCTTGTGGATGGGAATTCCCTCTCCCTTCAACACATGGAATTATTCTTTATGAACACTCAGTACGGACCAATCAACCTGTCAAACATTTTAGACTTCCTGATGGATTCTTTAATTCAGTCTTCCTGGAAGCCTTTGAGACAGAAACTGCTATTCCAATTTACAGAGGAGGAAACTGAGGCACGGAGAGGTTTAAGGAACTTCCCCAGCATACAGGTAATGCATGCCTGTTGCTTATTTAGCCCACGGAAGACAAGCACTTCTGACTTCTCCCTTTACAGCTGAGGAAGTTGATATTCAGAAGGGTTAGGAAACTCATCAAGGCTGCACCATACGGAGATGACAGAATCTACGGATGGAAGTCAGGATCACTTAAAGATGAGAGGTACTCACACGCCTCTCACATGAGCAGTCTAAAAATGTGCCTCAGACTTGTGCCAAGTGTGTGTGTGTGTATGTGTGTGTGTGTGTGTGTGTGTTTATGAGCATGTGTGTGAGCACATTGTTGTATGTTGTGAGAAACAGAAGCCACATTTTGAGAGGTTGGATAGGGAGTCTTTATTGGAAAGCTGGCAACCACAGGTGCTATCTTGTCATAAAGACCTGTAGCCCCTCCAATACACTTGACACTGTTTTAGAAAACTGAGCCATGAGGGCAGGAGAGGAAAGGAAGAACAGAAACCCAATCTCGACAAACCAGATCAACTCCAATGGAGAGCTGAGGCGGGACCCCATGGGGACTGGAGGAGAGCCAGGAGTCAGGAGACACAGGAACGAGGCATGGTGTCTGAGCTGGTCCAGGCTTAAATAGGGTCAATGCCAGGGGGCAGGCTCACAGGCAACTCAAGAGTCTCCCAAGTTCAAGGCACAGGACTGACAAGTCCAGTAACCTATCATCCAAGTGCCTGCCCCTGCCTCTAGGAATTCAGGTATGCCCATCACCTGGGGGTGGAACTTCCCTGCCCCTACCATGAAGACAAGATGATGCCAGTTAAACCCACTGTGTGGCCAAGATGGCACCAATTAAACCTAGTCCCTTTATTTCAACACACACCTATATAGGTATATATTACCTTCTCCTACATGTACCTCCTAGTGGTATGGGTTCATTAAAGAGTTACAAGGCAGGAAGTTTTTTAAAGCAGACAGAGCAGTTTTTTTTCAAGCTTATGTGTGCTTGTGTGAATGTGTGTTCCTGTGCATATACATGTTTGTAAGGTTGGAGGAGGGAGGTGGCAGTCTCTAGTTAACTTCAGTCAAGATGAAAGATACTAAAAGCACACTTACAGGTTGGGGATATACTCAAGCAGTAGAGTATCTTCCTGGCAAGATCAAGGCCTTGAGTTCAAATCCTAGTACTGCTCCAAAAGAAAAGCCTATCAAAAAGCATTCTTCAAGCCCAGCGCTTGTGGCTGACACCTGTCACCCTAGCCACTCAGGAGGCTGAGATATGAGAATTGTGGTTCAAAGTTAGCCCAGACAGGAAAGTTCATGCGACTCTCATCTCCAGTTGACCACCACAAACCAGAAGTGGAGCTGTGGCTCAAAATGGTAGAGCATTAGCTTTGAGCTAAAAAAAAGCTCAGGGACAGCACCCAGGCCCTGAGTTCAAGCCCTATAGCCCAAAACAAAACAAAACAAAGAATTCTTCACTGGGTGTTCATAGCACACACCTGTAATCCCAGCACTCAGGAGGCTAAAGGCAGCCCGCAGTACAGAACAAGTCTTGTCTCAAAAAATAAATAAAACACAGTAAAAAGAAAATGAAATAAAGGGAAAGAAAGCATAATAAAATGACTCTTCTTGAGCATCCTTGAGATCCTTCCACCCTGAGCGGGAGCTCAGAGAAGTCACTGGACCTGGGAGACAAAGAGAACTTCACAGATGAAATCATTTAGCCCTCTCCTCTGTCCCCAGGGAAACAACACCCAGAGTGCAATGGGCCAGGAGCGAAGAAATTCATATTTCAGTCTGATGCGATGTGAGAGCTCAAACACACCATTTCCCTTCCCCTCGAGTCTTCTGTAAATTAACATAATGATGCCCCAGCTGCTAGGCTAGAAGCTCTATGACTCTGTCATCGACAAACTGTGGATGTCAAACTTCCAGCCCTAGTCCAAGCCTCGTTTACCCAGCCTGAGGCTACTTCTAGACAAATTTCCACTAGTCATATTAGCCTCAGACCCCCTCCCCCACCCCTGGTTGGTTTAGAAGCCAGGAGAATTACCCCTCTGGTGCTGAAATGCCAGGCAGGGAGGTGGTTTGAAAACTGAGAGCACAGAAAGATGACTCTTTGATGGATTGCTTTGGGCTGGGGCCCTGTCACCAGCAACTTGGCCAATCTCTCTTCATCCTTCAGGAGCTCAGGGCAACTGAGAGAGACTCCTGGCCTTGGCCAGTGTGACATAACGGCATTGTAGCCATAATGTTCTTGCTAGGGATTTTTTTTAAGTTGCTGGTACTTGGAATTGAATGCAAGTCCTCGTACTTGCTAAACAGGTGCTTTATCCCTTGAACCACACTCCCAGTCCTTTTGCTTTTAGGTTTTTCTTTGATAAGATGTCCTTCTTTTGTTTGGGCTGACCTCAGACCAAAATCCTCCTATCGGTATCTCATGAATAACTGAGATTACAGGTGTGTGCGGCCATGCCCAGCACGATACATTGGCATAGAAGGCATGGATCGTGTACCTAGCTCATGCAGACAGCTTGAAGACTTGCACTTGTGAGGGTTCTACCTCTGTTTCTATGTTGGTTTCTTGTACATCCATCTGAGTGAGCACGCACCCCTGTTTCTGATGGTAGAGGCATATGTAGTATTAGAAATACTGGCACAGAATTTTCCATGATGATGGCATGTTGGCCAGATATAATGAGTTGAGCATTTCCAGATACTTTAGTGTCCCAGTAGTCGTGGCTGATTCCAAGGCCTTTGGCTCCTTGAATGCCTCTTCCTCTTGCTGGGCCTTTGCCCTTGTAATCTTTCCAGTGTATCCTCACAAGACAAGCCTGGAGGTCTCCATACACACGATCCCTCTCTGGCAGGCAGCCCTGTGTCTCTTCTACTCAGCTCTTTACGCACAGTGTCGAACCCATGTTTGGAAAACCTTGTCGCCTTGAACAACTGCTATTGAATATTACTGTTGTGGCGATAGTCTTGAAGTCTTGCAAGCCTCTGTGATTCTGAGAAGTCTTGTTTGCTGACTCTGATCCTGCATGCTTATCTCGATGGGACTCCTAGCCTACTGGCTTCCTTAGTCCTGGCCAGCAGCCAGCCGCTGAGGTCGGGGCTATGCTTGTTCTCTATGGATCGGCCAGTAGAGGGCACTGTGGGAACGCACCCATGGAAGAAAGAAAGAAGGCAGTGGTGTGAATTCTTACGAGAGCCCGGAAGGGATCTTAAAAACCCATCTCGACCCAAAACTTTCATTTTACAGATGAGCAGACAGATACCCAGACAGAAGATGTGACTTGCCCAAGGTCGTAGAGTTCCTGTGTGCATGGGGAGTGGGGATGACTCTCAACCCCTTGGCTTTCTCCACTCTTTGGAGGAGCAGCCAAGCAATGAATGAGATGCCTGGCGCTGACTGCAATGGCCTTGAGCCCCACAGAGAACCCTGCTTGCCCAGACCTAGGCTGCCTGGGTCTTCTCCTTCCTCCCCCCTGATCCCTGACAGAAAGGCTCTCTACAGGACAAAGAACTTGCTGACTCTTTTTGAGTCCACGATTTTTGAGCCTGTGTTTACTTTCCTTCATCATAGCTCTCACTTACTGGGAACTTTCTAATTGCCAGGATCATGTTGGAGGAATTATAGTCATTACCAAGTAGGATTTGGGAATTCACCCATCACTTTTTCATTAGGCGCAATGTTTCACATCTGTAATCCCAGGTATTTGGAGGTGGAGACCAAGAGGATCACAGTTTGAGGCCAGCTTGGATAAAACGTTATTGAGAGCCCATCTCAATGAACAAATCAGGTATGGTGGTACAAGACTTTGATCCCATAGTGACTCCAGTGGCTAGAACTAGAAAAATCGTTGTCCAAAGATGGCCCAGGGCAAAAATTTTGAGACACTATTTGAAAAAATAACCCAAAGCAAACAAGGCTCCAACTGCCTTTTCTAGGATTTCTCAAGCTCAGCGTGACTTTAAAATTGAAGCATCTGGAGCTTGGGGCACACAGCTGGGCAGAGTTGGAAATAAGTCTGTCTCCCAAACCCCAGCTTGCTCCGTTGTGGTTAGTTTTCCACCCGGACAGAAAACTCTGCTCTGACAGGCACGGGAATCCAGCCCATAAATCACCAGTGCACTGCCAACAAGTCTTCAAACTCATGCTGAAGGACCCCAGAGGAGAGACTGGGGGGAAAGCTTCTTCCCTCCTGAATGGGTCTGTGCATCTACTTCCCATAGTCTCCTGGGAACTCCTCCCTCCCCCATCTTCAAGTTAAATTCCAAGGCTGTCACTTCCCACTTGTCTTCAAACAGGCTCAGATCCCTGTGGCCCAGAAGAGCCCTCGCTCTCGGCAGCCAGGGTGATAAATGGCATCTTTTTGCTTTCCATCAACACTAAGCAAACAGTTCACACTGTCTCTTCCCCTACTTCTTGGAACTTCCTGCTGCTGTGGCCTGCGCTGGACTGTGATGATTTATAGCCATCTGTCTGTCTTCTGACTTGTCCACTTCTAGAAAATTAACCATTATTCCTCTAACACGGGCAATGCGGGAGCTGGAACTTAAAGAAACCATAGAAATGTTGAATGGGCAGATCAATACATGGATGGAGAGGGATGAGTAAATAAATGGGGAGGTGAATAGGTCCATATGGGGTAGATGGATAGATGGGTGGGTGGATGACTGAATGGGTAGATGGTTGTATGGTTGGACAAATGGCTGGATGGATGAGGAGGTAGAAAAAGGGTGGGTGATTGGTATGGGGATGCAAGAATGGACCTATGAGTAGGTTTATAGGTAAAGAATGGATGGATAGATGGATGAGTGGGTGAGTGATTAAATGGATGGAGGGGTGGATGTAGGTAGGCAAAAGGTATATGGATAGGCCAATAGTTGCATAGATGGGTGAATGGGTGGATGGCTAGTTAGATAAAGAATGGATGGATAGATGGGTAGGTGGATGGTTAAACGAAGGCTGGGTGGCCAGACAAGGATGGATAGTGGCATCCTCACCAATGCTGTCTGGGCACACTGGCCATCTTTCATGTCCAAGAATGAGCCTAGCTCTTTGGTGCCTTGGGGCCTAAGTCTGAACTTGCTGTTCCCGACCTGCAATTCAGTTCCTCTAACTCTTTGCATAGCAAACTCCTCCCTCCTTCAACTCTAGGCTTCAATGTAAATCCATAGGGCTTGAACTCAGGACCTGAACTGTGTCCCTTAGTTTTTTTCCTTCAAGGTTGATGTCTGCTCCTTGAGTCATACCTGCCCTTCTGGTTTTATTGCTGGTTAATTAGAGATAAGAGTCCCACCAACTTTCCTGCTCAGGGTTGGTTTTAAACTATGATCCTCATATCTCAGCCCCTCTGAGTAGCTAAGATTAGAGGTGTGTGCTACCAGCGCCTTGCCCTTACCTTTCTTAAAGCACTTACAGAACAGTTTAAATAATACTTACCCATATATGTTATGGCATTTTGGTGAACAATGACAGCCTTATCTGTTAATGGCTGTCTACCCAGTGAATCTGAAAACTCAAAAAGGGCAGGGAGAGGAGGGACCATTTCTGAGTTACTCACCACTGTATCATTAGTGCTTAGCAAGTAGTTAATTCTGTATATTTTCATAGATGACCCAATAAATGGACAAATGATCATGGGAAACATTCATCGGGCAGAGCACCCTTGGGGTACCAATGAGGACAATAGCCAGGCCGCTTTCCTTTCCGCTGAGTGTCATCAGCCAAAGACTCAGCTATCGAATCATCAAAACTCATCATGAAGCTCAACTTCATTTTACATTTGGAGCCCAAGACTAGAAAACAGGTAGCGGGGCATCATAATTGCAGAAGCCCTTCTCTTCTTTATCCTTATAAGGAGAACCCAGATTTTGATGCTGGTGGCCATATGCCCAGGTTGGAAAATGAAATGAATGTAGCTCAGAGGTAGAATGCCTACTTAGCAATACACAAAGCCCTGGGTTTGATCCTCAGCAACACACACACACACACACACACACACACACACCAAGGAATACATGGACAAATAAAACTACATTTCCTAGCCTCACTTGCAGAGAGGAATGGTCACGTGACCCAACTATGGCCAATGAGATGTGGGCAGGAGTTGTTGGGCGTAGCTTCTTGAAAATCTTTTTCAGAGAGGGTCTAACTCTGCAGGCTTGCCCTTTGCTTTTTGCCCCTCTCTTCTCCTGGAATATAAGCATGAAGGGGAGTGATGTGTGTGTGTGTGTGTGTGTGTTGGGGGGGCTCATTCTGGGCTTATGAGGCCATCTTAATGATGGAAGGCAATCATGGATGTTTAAGAGAGAAAAGCATCCATTTAAGAGTCTGGAATATTAACTGCCATCTAGGGCCTCCCACACTAGATCTAGTTCAATTAAGACAAAAAATCCTCCCTATTTTCAACAAATCCAAATAGGATTTTCCCTTCTATCCATCACAGACAGGGTCACTAACAAGCTAGCAGTGGCATGGCTAAGATTTGAAGCTAGAGATGCCATACTGAGCAACATTTTCATGGGGATGGTAGCTAAGCCAGAGAATCTGCCACAATGGCATGGTTAACGAAGTTAAGGGGTTGTGACAGAAATGTAGATACCATCCTCTGAGTGATGGTGACAGGGCATCTGGGAGCGTGTTAGGGAGACACATTCTCAAGTCCCATGCACACCTCCTGAGGGAGGAACTCAGAGATAGAGGCTGAATCTCTGCATTTTCCCCAAGCTTTCCAGAGGAGTCTGTTGAAAGTTGAGTCAATGAAACCTGGGAGCAGGAACGAGATGGTTTGGGTCCTGGTTTTTAGAAGCACACTCATGAAATGCTTGTAGGGGAATATGCATCCAAGCTTGGCACTGGATGAAGAAGACAGGGACACAAAGCCAGCAATCTGAGAGGCTCTCATGTGACATCTACCTTGTCTGTCTTGGTGTGTCTGATTTTCTTCTAATAATGCCTTCATCTCCATCTTAGTGGCCCCGAGAGAGGGAAAGAGAGGGTCATGGAGTTAGAGCTCCCTTCTTATTATGTGAGCTTTGAGCCTGGGTCTTGGAGTTGTCATGGAGATTAAATGAGTTCATCCTTTAAAACACCTAGGCCCAGCGCTTCATTGTCCTGCATCCACGCCAGTATCATCTGAGGAGTTTATATAGAGAAAAAAAATATTTACCCAGCACTCAGTTACCCCAGACCAATTAAATAAGGATCCCCAGAGATGCAGTTCAACCTTCAGATAAAAACAGCTTGAACCCGGATCTCTGCAGGTCTTTCTCACATGCCGCCAAGTCAGCCGCCCCTGGCCTAAAGCTGTGAAAAGCCCATGGAAAGTGGATGTTGACTATTTCTACACACACACACACACACACACACACACACACACACACACACACACACACACACACCAGCCTGGCTCAGGCCTCTCTCTACTTCAGCTCCATCTTTGCCTCAAATGACCTGCCCTCTTCCAGACAGCCTGGCAAACAGACACTCATCCAAGATTCTGCAAGAGGCTCACCACCTTCCTAAAACCCTTCACCAAACAGAAACGACCATTTCTCCCTCTGGACCCAAGCATAATGGAGCAGACAACAAAAATCCATGCTTAGTCTGTCTGCCCTGCACATCATGCTGGCTTGTGTGACGTTTTCTTATTTTATTTCTCATTGTAACCACTCTGTAAGGTAGAGACCATGGAAAGCCCCCTGGGATAGGTGGGGAGGGAGGGGCCATTTGCATTCAAATATCCAGAGTCCCGAATCTGCTCCCTGAACCCCTCTGCCCTAGCCGCATGCCTGTCTCCCATCTCCTCCTCCTCCCAGTTTTCAAGAATACAGATCATATGATTGATTCACCATTCTACTTCTAACACCTGGCGCAGATTAGAGATGTAATGATGATTTGATGAATTGACTGCCTTACTACCTACTGTGTGCCTGCCTGCCTACTGTGTGTCAGGGCAGCTGTTTCCTGCTGTCCCATTACTGTAGGTCCAGAGCTCAAACCTGAGGCCAAAATCTGGGATCCAAGATTCCTAGTGGCCTTGGCCAAAACTAGATGAAATCTCAAAGTAGTCTCATTTTCTTTCTTTTTGAGCAGAAAATGAGAGTCAGAAGTTCCTTGCCACAGGAGACATAGTTACTCAGTAGCAGAACAGAGACAAGAACCCAGGCCTGAACAGCTCTGTCTCTCCAGATTCTCTCAGGAAAACAAGACGACTTAATGAGCTACACACACACACACACACACACACACACACACACACACAAAATCAGGCACATGCATGCCTAGAAGCAACTGCGGCCAGAGGAGCAGGGAATGGAGGGCTTCCTTGGAAGGAGAAAGCTACCTTGAGCATCCAGACTCAGGTAGATTCCTTCTGCTCTGCTCTGTGATGCCCAGGAGATAGCTGGCTGGAGGTAGGGGGGCAAGGGGGGGTGATGAAGGCTGAATGCTGGCACAGAGTATTCTGTGAGTAGGAGATGGGACATGGTCAAATACTGAGAACTGAGTGAAGTGCTGTGGGGAGGGGGAAGCTGATGGAGAGGAGGGGGTATATTAGGATGGGGTGAGAACCACTGTCAAGAGCAGAAGGCACCGTGTCTGTGACTATGGGGTGGGGGGATGGACAGGGAACCAGGGGCCTGGGGAAGGCCTCGTGGTACCCAGTTGATCTCTCTCCATGGGGAGCCGTTGCCATGACAACACAAGAGCGCAGGATCGATGCTTGATGTTGGATGGAGCTCTCAGTCACTGCCAGCTCACCCCTCCCTTCTCTCCTCAAAGTGGAGTGAAAAAGTTGTGGTTCCTGTGTGTGTGGGGGTATGACTTCTCACTCCTCAGAGTCCCTCCCCGTCCAGAAGTCTCCATGTCCCAGTGCTGAAGGATGCTATGTCCTGCCCAAGAGTTGCAGGAGGATAATATATGATCCTTCACCCCACATTCCAGAAGCACTGGGAATAGGAAGAGCAGCTCTTCCAAGGAAACTTGTGGCTGTTGCTGCTAAGGCTCAAGGTGTGTAGGAGCCAAGTGTCACCTCCCTTCTGATTGCAAAACGGTCCAGAGTTTGGTCAGTCATAGGACTTGAACTCAGGGCCTGGATGCCTTGAGCTTTATTCACTCAAAGCTAGTGCTCTACCACTTTGAGCCACAGCTCCACTCCTGGGATTTGTGGTTATTAATTGGAGAAAAGAGTCTCATGGACTTTTCCTGCCCCAGCTGGCTTCAAACCTCAATCCTCAGATCTCAGCCTCTGGAGTAGCTAGGGTTACAGGTAGGAGCCACCAGCACCTGTGGCCAGAGTCCTTTTCAAGTTTGGTCTTCAACCACAGCAGGGAAGGAATTTCCCTCCCAGGCTCCTTCCAGCTGGTAAATCAATGATTCCCTCCTCACCCCATCCTTGGTCACTCTGGACTGCTGCCTGCCATGTGATTTTGTGAAGTCTTTCTTCTTCAGCAGGTCACCCTAGCCAGTCATTATGGTCCAAAATCCCTCTCAAAGGGCATTTCTTTGAGATTCTTTCGGGGTGGAACTGGGGGAGGGGGGGAATAAAGAAGCAAATACCTCAAGGCAAGATAATGTGTTGACAACTCAACTTAGTGGCAGGCTAGGGGCTCTTGAGCATGCTGGTCTGGGGAGGGACTGGTCTCCGCCATCAGCTGGCTCTGTAATGCAGCCAAGTGCTGACTTCCCCAGCCTTATTCCCTCCTCTGAAAGCAGGCCTGGGGGACCTGTTAATGTGAGGGTGCTGTGAGCATTTGACAAGGAAATAAAAACTAAAGTACATTTGAAAGCAGGACTCACTCAGCACCAGTGCCTCATGCCTGTCATTCTCGCCACTCTGGAGGCTGAGATCTGAGGATCACAGGTTGAAGCCAGCCCAGGAAGCAAAATCCCTAAGACTCTTGTCTCCAATGAATCACCAAAAGCCCTGGAAGTGGAGCTGTAGCTCAAGTGATAGCGTGCCAGCTTTGAGTGCAAAAGCTAAGGGACAGAGCCTGGATCCTGAGTTCAAGTTCCCAGGTCTGGCATACACACACACACACACACACACACACACACACACACACACACACACACAGGCATGCACACACAAAAAGCAGAGGTCACAGTGTAAATACTTTAAGCTCTCATTAGTCATATCTGCATGTATTAGCCCTAGCAGGGAGGAATGCTTTATGGAGATGAGGAGACCCCCCGAACCCTAACTAGGAGCCAGGCTTTCTACCAGCATCCACTGTGGGCTCCTCACCAGCCCTGAGTGTCATAGCACCCCTTATTTTGTGCCGGTTCTGGCACACTCTCTGAGCCTCTCTCTCTCTCTCTCTCTCTCTCTCTCTCTCTCTCTCTCTCAAGATCAGTGCTCTACCACATGATTCACAGCTCCATTTCCATCACCCCATTTTCAAGATGAAGAAACTGAGTCTCATAGATGCTCATTTACAGACTGCCGAGGTTTCTCTGAAGGCCAGGAATGGAGCTGGAATTTGAACTCGGGATCTCTCTAATTCTCAGATCCCTCGTTGATTATAACTGCAGAACACATTTTTCCATCTGAGTAGAACCAGGCTTGGGGAGCTAGGGGTGGGTATGTGGGGACAAGCTCTGCTGACATAAAGCCTCTTACGAGGCTTTTGGTTTTGGTTTTTTTGTCAAGGCAGGCGGTGGGGAGTAGGTTGGTGAGGGACTGACAATTGATTTTATCCATGTTGGCTGTATGGGTCCCAGCAGGAGACTTTCTCAATGAGCCTAAGTTCAAAGGGATGCATGATTAGCTAGGAACCGATTGTTATTGATTTCAGCAAAGGGAAGAAGGGAAGGGAGGAAGGACGAGTGTAATGAACAGGAGTGGCAGGATTTCTCCAAGCAGCCCACCCAGACAATTAGAGACACTGCCTGTCTCACTCGGCCCCTTCCAACTTTCCTCTGGGTCTGGTCTCCTTGGGCTGCAGAGTTCAGCAGGGAGGGAACCATCTCAGAGCAAAGCAGGACACTGTCACTGAGACTGGGGCTTTTCAGAGAGAAGGGAGAGATCTTCAAGCAGAATGTCCTCCATAGGTACCCAGGAGAGGAAACTCAGGAGTTACCATCAAACTTCCAGGATGGATCTATTGCCACATGTGGGAGGTGATGGGTAGACACTGGTTCTGGTTGAGGTGGGGGGGGGAGGAAGAAGGCAACTTGGGGAACAGGGCTTGCATTGAGAGGAAGACCAAGAAGAAGGTAGTAGGGCCGCCCAGTAGTGGCATTGTTGCTGCCCGTCTGCTGCTGTCTGTTTGGGTTTGAGAATGAATGTAGTTTTGCTTTGTTTTTAATAAGCAGGATGCTTTGATCTTACTCTGGGGAAACGTGTCAAGAAAATATCCATCCTGGGTTCAGCTCCTGGTCTAACCTCCTGTTAGCTGTTCATCTGTCCAGGGAGTGTCTCCCTCTGAAGCATAAGTGCAGGGGAGGGGGCTTTGTTTTTGAGAACTGTAGGGATTAAATGAGGTGATGTGTGAGCAGAAGCTTAAAATCACCACAGGCCAGCGATCAGCGTTGCCTGGGGATGATTGGAAATGTAACATCTTGCCAGCTATGATAGCACTAGATAATCTTAGCATTTGGGAAGCTGAGGTAGGATCTGGAGTTTGAGACCAGCCTGGACTACAGATTCTGTTTCAAAAAATAATAATAACCAAAGAAAGAAAAGGAAAAGAAGAGAAAGGAAGGGAGGGAAGAAGGGAAAGAGGGAGGGAGGAAGGGAGGGAAGGAAGGAAAGATGAAAGAAGGAAGGAAGGAAGAAAGGAAAGAAGGAAGGAAGGAAAGAAAGAAGGAAGGAAGGAAGGAAGGAAAGAAGGAAGGAAGGAAAGGAGGTAGGGAGGGAAAAAAGGCAGGCAGGCAACATCTTTAGCCCCCTGTGAACCTACAGAGTCAGAATCAGAATTGTAGGACTGGGCCAAGCAACCTGTTTTACACACACACACACACACACACACACACACACACACACACACACACACACACACACACACCCTGCCATGCACTGGCAGGCAGATCTAGAAACCTGCTAAGAAACGAAGCAGGTCTCTAAGGATGTGTTTGTCAAGATAGGGCAAGCAGAGGGGAGGGGTTGAGGCTGCATCTTCCTGGAAAGTCAATTTGCCAGAAGATGTTTTAAAAAGGCGGGGGGGGGAGTTAAATTATCTCACCAGTGAGTAATAGAAAACCATGACAAATGAAAACACACACATATATTATGGTACAGAAAACCACCTGCTATTATCCTGAGGAGATAAGAGAGAAGCCACAATGACATTTCATCCTTGCGGTGGGGAGATTTGCACTCAGGCCCTTGGACCCCAGTTCTCTCTCCTCTCCTCCTCCCCCCACCCCGCCCCTGCTATACAACCTGGTGTGAACACCAGCATGGATTGGTGGATTGACTCCTCAGTGGATTGACTGATCAGGAAAACAGTGTGAGTCGAGCATAAGTCCAGCCTCTTACAATATTCCAGGAACTAAAATAGGCACAGTTTCTGCTCTTGTGAATCCATGGAGGGTCGGAAGGGGGCAGGTGGTATGGGTGGAATGGAACATGAACCCAACTACCCCACAAACAGATTCAGAATCATAAGCTATGATAAGTGTTCTGAAGGGAGAAGTCAAAGCAAGGTCTAAGAGGAGATGACAGGAGACTAAACCCTCAGGGAGGGCACAAGTGATTTCTCAAGAGCGGGCTATCTAAATGCATGGGCATAGCACAGTGCCAAGAAGACCACAAGCAGCCTGCTTGGTTTGCACTCACCTTTGGAAGTACATTTCTCCTGGCTCTGTTCACCTTTGGCCTTTTCTGAGGTTCTAGGTCCAGCTTAGCCCCTCCCTCCAGGAAGCATTGACCCCTCCCCACCCCAACCTCTGACCTTTTCAATCTCTGAATTCCCATGGTGCATTTTCCCAGAATCTACTAGAACGGCCAGCTCTTGCTTTCTATCATCTGGATCTCATCCACATGATTCTATCATATCCATGCAAACCCAACACTAGAGCTGACTTAATCTTGTTTCCTCCGTTCTTATTTGTAGGAGTTTACT
Source organism: Dipodomys ordii (assembly GCF_000151885.1). Lineage (NCBI taxonomy): Eukaryota > Metazoa > Chordata > Mammalia > Rodentia > Heteromyidae > Dipodomys > Dipodomys ordii. The sequence goes on from NW_012267230.1 coordinate 6,505,868, forward strand.
GGAAGGGAAAAATTTTTTAATTCAACATCACTGTAGGAAATATAGAAACAGACAAAGCCATAAGTCAAAGGTAACTATTAAAATGAGCCATTCTCCCATGGTCCTCCAGGAAGACTGGCAAATGTTAGAGGGATGGAAAGACATAGGAAGGCTAAGACATTCTCCCAACCCCACAGAGAGACTCAAGCAAACATCCAAGGGGAAGATGGCCCACTTTCTGCTTCGTTATTTGTCTGCGTTGCTTCTGAAATATGTGTGAGCAGAACTGAGCAATTGTCACCGTCAGGGAGAAGCATCCAGAAAAGAGATTTCCCCTATAGGGAGAAATGTTTTGCTCAATTTTCCAGGCCCCCCCTCTGAGACTTCGGGGACTTTGACAAATGATGACAAGTATGCAACCCACTGTGGCACACAGCTTTGCACTACGTGGTTCTAGTTTGTATACTACATTTGATTTTTGCTTTCAAAAGACAATCGGATTTAACAGCAGAGTCACTCAGAACAAAGCTCTCTCCCATACCCGTTAGCGCAGACAGCAGGTGTTCATATAGTTCTTGTATAAGAAGAAACTTGCTCTGACTTGCATCTGTGAACTGTGCTAATGCTCTGCCTGTGTTTCTTTGTCATAGTGTCAACACAAAAGCCACGCCCCCTGCACCCTCCTCCCCCTCTCCCCCCCCCACCCCCGGGGGCAGAGGTAGCTCTGCTTGGCTTTTACAATGATGTCAAGGTCTTCCCAATGAACTCAAGTCTGGAAATCTGTAGCCCAGCATGCTTGGATGGTCCTGGAAGCAAAGTTGTAGCTCTCACTAGGCCACCCTGTGGTGCTTGGCAGTGCACCACACTGCTGGGCTGCGATATGCAGGAGCTTAAGGGGACAGAATGCATCTCCACTTCCCAACATCATTGCTCTACAATGGACTTAGTCAAGCATCATCCCAGAGCAAGTGGAAGGGCACCTGTTCAGCAAAACCACCCCCAGCCACCATGTCAATCTGGCCCCTTTCCTGGAGAGAAGCACCATTACTGACATCTTGTATGTCCTTCTAGAGAAAGCCTATTTCATAGACAAGTAAACACACACACACACACACACACACACACACACACACACCACTGTTAAAAAAGCATACCAGGCAAAATGCTCTGTCAATCACTCTCTGTGTGTGTGTGTGTGTGTGTGTGTGTGTGTGTGTGTACACCAGTTCCTGGGTCTTGAACTCAGAGCCTGGGTGATATCCCTGTGTCTTTTTGCTCAAGGTTATTGCTCTATCACTGGAGCCACAGCCCCACTTCTGACTTTTTCTGAGTAGTTTATTGGAGATAAGAGTCACAGACTACCTCACCTGGTCTGGCTTCAAACTGTGATCCTCAGATCTCAGCCTCCTGAGTAGCTAGGATGACAGGAGTAAGCCACTAGCATCCGGCTTGGCTTCAGTTTTATTTTCCTCTTTCCATTGGTCAAAAATGTGTCTCTTCTCCCATGATTAAGTTCATCAAAGCCAGAAGTAGAGGTGTGGCTCAAGTGGTAGAGTGCCGGCTTTCAGTGAAAAAGTAAAGGGAAAATCTGAGGCTCTGAGTTCAAGCCCCAATACTGGCACCAAGAAGCAAACTAACAAGCTAAGTGCCAGTGGATGAGTTAATCTGGAGGCTGTGATTTGAGGATCATGGTTCAAAGCCAGGCTAGGCAGGAGAGTCCATGAGACTCTTACCTCCAATTAACCACACACACAAAAAAAAAATCTAGAAGAGTAGTTGTGGTTCAAGTGGTAGAATACTAGCTTTGAAGAAAAAAAGCTCAGAGATAGCACCTAGGCCCTGAGTTTCAGTCCTGGGACAGCCACACACACACACACACACACACACACACACACACACACACAGCCTAAACAACAACAGAAAGAAATAAAAAGCCCACAGCTAACAAAACAACTTAAAGCTGCTAATTCTGGCCCCCCATTGGTGGTCCTCTACCTATTAGATGTCTGGAACCAACATTAGATGTCTGGAAACCCCGGCCTCAGAGCCCTCGATCTCAGCTCCTGCTAAGCTGGGCCTGGATTCAGGTTTCCAATCTTTATTACCATGAGGAGCAACATGACTCAGAGGCTGTTTGAGCTCCTGCCGCATCTGTGAGAAGCTTGAAGACTTTTATCTCCTGCGTTGCCCCAGGAACTGCTTGGCTCTCGTTTGAATGCCTTCACTCTGGGAGGAGGTGACCTCCAGGTGAGAATCTCCAGGGAAGGCCTGCCTCCGCCCTGCCCCTCTGCCTCCCCCAGGAGGAAAATGAGCAGCTGTTCTCAGAAGTCTTTTGTAGCATGAAATTGATATTGGTCCTGGGAGATAATTTTGGCTTCTCAAGTCAATCCCTGATGCCCTCAATTGAACAATGTTCTTTGGGGAGAAAATAAATAAATAAAAATAAAATACAGCAAAACCAAGTGGACAAAATTGAAAGCACCTTAGATTTGGGGGTAAATATTCCTTTCTGCAAAGAAAAAGGACATAGAGAAGGTGATCAGCCAAGTGGGCAGGTTTTTCCTCTAGGAGTTTTTAATTTGGATATAATGGGGAATCTGAACTGAGAAAAGGGAAACTGAGGCTGCTTTACAGGTGTGATGGAGAGGGAGGAGACAGACCCAGTATCCAGGCAAATGAGTTGATTGACATAAACTGAGGGTGGAAAAAGGAATATCAACTCAGCTCTGGAGGCTCAAGGACCGACTCTGCCCATCTTGTGTGTCGCCATAACAGCATACCTGATGCTGGGTGAGGTATAAAGAAAAGAGGTTTATTTAGCTCATGGGCTTGAGGTCTCACCCCTGCAGAGATGGCGGGGGGAGAGCACGTGCAGGGAGAGAGAAGCCTCTGACTGGTTTGGGCACAGCACACAATGTGGTTTTGCTCAGGACGGGTGGTAGGCATACAGCACTGCCTTTACCCCATGGTTGAGATGACTTAGAGTTCATATACCAGCCTTCTCTCTTTCCTTAAGCACATGACCTCAACTGTCTGCACCTTGGTTTTCTCATCTGTCTAATGGATATATTCACTGAGGCTGCTTGCCATGTTTTCGAATGAATGTTCATACCTAGAGAGTCATTACATGGGTAGAGAGACTGCATTTGTTACTGGTTACATGCCATGTGTGGTCGTTGATGTTGTGCTTGTTGTTTTGGATTACAGCTCAGGAGACCCCAGTCTTGATTTCTAATTACTATGGTCCAAGGGGCCCCAACAAAAGCTGATGAGAAATGGCCACTGGGGAGAAATGGCCACTGGGGAGAAATGTGGAACAAATATATCATGGAGGGACCATTTTGTGAGCTCCTGGGTGAAGGATCTTGGTGAGCAAGGGTGAGTGGATGGCGTCTATTAGATAGAACTTCTTTATGCTATCAGCTTTGAGGAGTTAGAAAATATGAGCTCCTCTAATCGGTTTGGTATTAGCATAGGCAAAGGGTGGAATGGTCCCAGTAAGTTTATAGTGGCAAACACAGTTACCCATGCTCCATGGATTCAAATCTCAGGCCAGCCCTTGGTGTTTTGAGCAAGTTAAGTTTCTCTTGGTCTATTTCCTCACTGACAAAATAAGAGTCAAAACAACAGTGAACTCGTGGTTCCCACCTATAATCCTAGCCAGTCAAGAGTTGAGATCTGTGGATGGCAGGTCAAAGCCAGTCCTGGCAGGAAAGCCTGAAACTCTTGTCTCCAACTGACCACCAAAAAGTTGGAAATGGAGGTGTAGCTTGAGTGGTAGGGTGCGAGCCTTGAGCAAAAATTTAAGGGACAGACTCTGAGTTTAAAGCCTCAGGACACACACACACACACACACACACACACACACACACACACACAGAGCAGTGTGTATTTCATAAAAAAATCTTTGCTGAGCTTTAGAGAATGATCGAATAGAGCAGTAGGCTAATACAATGTTCGATAAACATTAACAAGCGTCATTTTCTCATGTAATGCAAAGGAGAACAGACCAGCTGTAGCCACAATGTCTTCTTATGGAAGGAAACAGCAAAATCTTTCCAACCTGGTGGACAGGAATCAAGCAGAAACCTCTCCACAAACCCCCTCCACCTACAAAAATCTTCTTTCAGCTCCTAGAATCTGCCAGTATTCCTGAACTTTTGTGAACTTGCATATTTGATTCCATTTTCTAAGAAGTGTCCCCCCCCACTTATCTTCCTTGTTCATGAATGTCTAAATAAAACAATCCGATTCTTACCCATCTCCCAAAAAATACCTGTTTTCACCTTCCCTGCTATTTTCCTTCCTGGAATTTGTCACTCCTAATTTGTTGCATCTTTGTTTATTTGAAGCCTTGCCAGCTAGAATTTGCTCTTCTTGTGGACAGGGATCTTATCTTCATTGATCACAGATGGAGAACCAGCAGTCTTCACAGTCCTGGACTAAGAGAAGGCACTTGCCAAAAAACTTCTCAACATGAATGGGCCAGAAGACCCCACAACTCCCATGCATTTGAAGGCTTTGGGGAAGAAACCTCCAATTCTCAGATGAGCCCAGAATTCTGATGTTTAAAGACAAGATGTGAGTACTGGTGGTGGTTCATGCCTATAATCTTAGCTACACAGGGGACTGAGATCCGAGGATGGAAGTTCAAAGCCAGCCTGGGCAGAAAAGTCCGTGAGATTCTTATCTCTAATGAACCTCTCAAAAGCCAAAAGTGAAATCATGGCTCAAGTGGTAGAGCACTACCCTTGAGCACAAAAGCTTAGGGAGAGTGCCCAAGCTCTGAGTTCAAGCCTCAGGACCAGCATACGTACAGATGCAAACGTACACACACACGAAGCTTGAAGAAATTGCCGATCAAGATCCCCCTTCCCCTCTGGCCTGTGCTGATTCACTCCGGGCCCCTGGCCAAGTCCTGCTTTGATGGCCACTGTTGCTGACCAGCAGAGAAAGTGAAGGATGCCTTGAATATAGACATTGCATTAACAACATAGTCAATCCAGAGCTCCTTTCCTGCCTGATTTCTCACAGGGCAGATCAATGAAGAATAGGCAGCGTGGCAAGACCTTGCATCCGTTCTCCCTTAGCAAGCTTGCACATTCGTTTCCAAGGAGCACGTCGATCCATCTTGGGCCATCCTCCTTCCAAACCAGGGCTGGGTGGGCAAGGAGGCTGATAACAAGCCCAGAATGACCATGATATGAAGAGGGTAAGAATCCTCTGTGATCCATGATGAAACTGAGTCCTGAACAACTGAATCAACTTAACTACATTCCCTGACCTGGAAGGAATGTTGTAGAGAGCAGATCAGAGCTCAAATCTTCCTGAAATCAAACCCCGTGAAGTTAGGAGTTCTGAGGGGACACTGAGTCAAGAAACTTTAAGGTGCCAGGTTCAATTGGATGACAGGGATTTTATCCCTCACAATGTGTCCCAGGACAGAAGACTTGGGTCTGGAGGTAATAAGGGACTAGCTGATTTGAAAGCAACACAGCATCATAGGTACTTGCAGGATTTCAAGCCCATTCTTTGTTCTTTCCCTTGGGGGAAAGGGAACAGAACCTATCAGGCAAACCTAAGCTCTGTCATTGCAATGAGTTGAAAAATCCCCAAGATACAGACCACCAACTTAAAAACTGAATTTTGGTTATATGGAAATTTATTAGTAAAAGGAAATTTGTCAGTAGCCAATTATAACCAGCCGAGACTACTCCTTGGTATCGAGAACCCAGAAGAAGCCCTAAATAGCAACAAGCGGAGGTTTTATATCCCCAAATGGGAGGGGGGGTGTCATGTAAATGGACTCTTTCCAACTCTCCTATGTTTTGCAAGCCAAGCAAAATACAGAAGCAGAATACAGAAGCTAAATATCTGGTTGTCAGAAAAAAAAATGTAGGCTCCAGGCCCACCACTCAGAATAGAAATCGGCTGCCCACAAACTACCTGCTGTTCTAAGTTCTTCTTTTTAGGGGCTTTTGTCAGTTGGTCTAACAGTTTCTTTGCCATGGCTTCCCAGCATCATCCCAGCCCCTGCCCTGGCTTTTTAGCGTTATCATGGCTCCTCTTATGCTGCTGAGTGTCTCGTTTGATTTACCTTATTTCACCAGAACCGTCAGCTACCATGATAAAACGAAGTCAATGTCACCAAAATGGCATCTCCTAGCTTGTAATCAGGAGCAAACAGGGCATGGTGTGGGCTATAGTATCAGATACAGCAGAGAGAGGAGGCTGACGCTTTTTTTTATTATTTTTTTTTGGGTCCGGTCATGGGGCCTGAACTCTGGGCCTGGGTACTGTCCCTCAGCTCTTCAGCTCAAGGCTAGCGCTCTACCACTTGAGCCACAGCGCCACTTCTGGCTTTTTTCTTTTTGCTTATGTGGTGCTGAGGAATCGAACCCAGGGCCTCTGGCATGCAAGGCAAGCGCTCTACCACTGAGCCACCTTCCCAGCCCCTTCAGTCAGTGTTTTATCCACTCTGAGGTTAAGTTTTGTCCCTTGCTCCAGGTTCAATGGGACGTTTTGCCTGAGCTTGATAAGCCCCATCTTGTATCTAATCATGTCCCTCCTCACCCTGATACTTTTTAGAGGGAGGGCAAGAGAGGAAGAGAGAAATAGAATGTTAGAGATCTCCGTGTTCCATACTCCTGGCTAGCCCTGGCCAGTCTGAGACACCTGTACCATTGGAAGCCTTCGCAGTCCTGCCTGACCTTTGCATGGCAAATTCCTATGTAAGGCTTCATGCATATGCATTGCATTTCACACATGTGCTTACAGCCGTGGGACAGCAGTCTTGTGTATGCACAGATCCTGTTCAAAAATCTGCCAAAATTTCCCTACTATCATTACCATGAACTCCTCCCACACTCCCAAACCTTAGAAAACTGAATTTTTAGCCATGTTGAGTTTTTAGTATATTGTTTCCTTTGGTAGTGTAGTTTCTCTCTTAAATGCCTTGCTTTGCCATTTTGCTCTGTGTGTGTGTGTGTGTGTGTGTGTGTGTGTGTGTGTTCATTCAATTTTTTGCTGGTGATGCCAAGAATCTGGGATCTTCACCTCCATGACCATCCATCAGTAATACTAAGAGCTGAGACTGATATTACTGCAGCACACCTTAGCTCACCATAACTGATACTACATCCAGTTCCAGAACCTCTCAGGTTAAGATTATTTGGAAATCTTGAGGAGATGATTTTGGCTGGATGATCTGGAAGACTGGGCAAGGTTAAAACCTGAACATTGCAGTTGCTTTGTGTGTGTGTGTGTGTGTGCGCGTGCCAATCCTGGGGCTTGAACTCAGGGCTCTGTCTCTGAGATCTTTTGTTCAATGGTAGCATTCTACCACTTGAGCTATACATAGTTCCACTTTCTGGCCTTTTGCTGGTTAACTGGAGATAGGAGTCTGCCTGGGCTGGCTTTGAATTGTGATCCTCAGATCTCTCAGCCTCCTGAGTCGCTAGGGTCACAGGTGTGAGCCACCATGCTTGCTCAGCTTGCAGTTGCTTTTAATATCCCAGATTTCCCACTGGTCATCCATTTAGAATACGTGGTGGCAAAGCTATGGAACAAGAGTAAGAATAACCCAGTAGGAAAAGATCCAGATCCCTTTGAACTTGACCCTAAGCCTCCTTTCCATCCACAGATCTCCAATTGCACCCCCAGCCACTCTGAGTTTAATATTTTGATGAACGAATGCACAGATGGTGTGATTCAAGAGCTCTCTTAGCTCTCCATGGGGAAGTGGCCACACCAGGAGTCTCTGAAAAATCGCCCCCTTCTCCCCCCCATTATATTTAAGAAGTCATGTGATCTTTGAGAAGGTGTGTGATCTCTGCACTTACCTGGATGGAATGATGTGTAGGTAGAGAATTTAATGTCTCTTCCTAACTCTGAGTAAGCAGAGAGCCTGTAATATGTCTCCTAAGACTGGGTCTAAGATATAATCATGGTTACCTTTCAAACGTAAGTCCATATGTATTCTTGTCAGCTCAGAGCACGGATCCTGAAGTTGGAACCGACCAGGTATAGCCTGTTTAGCAACCCCGCGCCATTTCCCTAACAAGATGAGCACCAACCATCCATTAAAGGAACCCAAGTCAGCTGATGGCCACCGCCTCCCTCCCCCGCAGCCCCTTCCCTCCCACACTTATGTCTGCACAAAAACCAAAGCTTTCCATGTCGTCTCCTCAAACACATTTGACATAATCCATATTTTCCACTTTAAATATTTATAGCAAACTTGGAGAGAAAACATTCCCTTTTACCAGCGGCCTTCTAATTTCATTTAACAGTGAAGGTCAGAACAATGAACACTCTGCAGAGAAATTTGCCTCCTGATGTTCAGCCCAACCAAAAGACAGAAAACTAAGCATCCTATTGCTCGTTAAGAAACAGAGTCACAAGAGTATTAGAATAAAGAAAGAGAAGAAAAATGACCTCAACAAACCAGATCAACTTGAATGGAAAGTTGAGGAGGGACGCCATGGGGACTTGGAGAGAGTCAGGAGACAGGGGGGGGGGCATGATGGGGGAAGGGGTGGAGAGGGACTGAAGTAGGGCCCAAGGTGAGGGCGGAGTTGAAGGTAGCTGGAGACCTGCAAGGAGTTTGGGGATCTGGCGTTTGTGGTTATGGCCTGAAATGGAGGAGGAACTCTGGTGCCTGACACTTGAGGGGAAGGGTTGGAGAAGGGAAGAGAGAAGCTTCCAGTGGTCTTACAACTGAGTTTACCAGTCAGTATAGGCCTAGGTCAAGACCTAGCCCCTCCCACTCCACCCCCCCCCCAACCATGCCAGTGAGGCAGCAAGAACTGAGGACTCCGTATTGTGCTCTGGTCCTAGTAAGCAGGAGGGACCTACTGCACTGGCATCCCTCTTCAACTTCCCATTAAAGTTGAGCTGGTCTGCGGAGGTTGTTCCCTGCTCTTTCTTTATACTATATCCTCGTGACTCAGTTTCCTAACATTACTCAAGTGTATCCTTTATGCCTCTCTCCACCTCCAAGCATCTGAATGCCTCCTTGTGAGCACAGCGGGGAGAAAAATTACTTCCTCACAGATTTGATCTTCTGATTATTAAAAAAAAATCCATAAATCCCATCCAGGCACTGGTGGTTCACGCCTGTCATCCCAGCTACTCAGGAGGCTGAGATCTGAGGATGTTGGCTCAAAGCCAGCTGGGATAGGAAAGCCCATGAGACTCTTATCGCCAATTAACTACCAAAAACCCAGAAGTGGCATTGTGGCTCAAGTGAGAATAAAAAGCTCAGAGACAGTGCCCAGGTCCTGAGTTCAAGACCTAGGACTGGTACAAAAAAAACCCTAAACTAAACTAAACTAAATAAACAGCCAAGTCCTCTGCAACAACATCAGAATATATATACAAACTGTTTAGGAGACAATAGAGGTATGGAAGAGAAGGAGGGAACAAATGAGGAAGGAAGGAAGGAGAGAGGGAGAGAAGGAAGGAAGGAAGGCAGACTTAAGGACAAGTGCTCATCCGTTACTGTTTCTTTCTTATAAACTTCTTATGTAGAATTGCTAGTTCAAAGGATGTAAGTCCTTTAAATTTATTTTCTTGGTGTGTGTGTAGAGGGTAGTACTGCTTCTGGCACTTGAACTCAGGGCCCTGTGCTTTTACTAAGGAAGCTGGCACACTACCACTTGACTCATACCATCAGTCTACCATTTTGCTGGTTAACTGGAGATAAGATTCAGAAAGAATGGCATTGCCCCATTTGTTAGGAAATGGAAAGGCTTGAAAAAAATTATATTAAGTGAAGTAAGCCAGGCCCAAAGAAACATAGGTCCCATAGTTTCCCTTATTTGCAATAATTAGTACATGTCTAGGGCAAGCAGAAAAGATTTAAAAAACTATGTACATATGACCATATAAGATGCTGTTAAGCAAACTGAACCCCAAGATAAGGACACAAGTGGTTTTATCTTTCTTGCTGTTGTTTTTAATGTATTTGTAACATACTATGTGATTTTTTTTCTTTTGTATGTTCTTCCCCCATGGTATAACCTGATTTCACTGTATTTGATTCCCGTGCCCTGCAGCTTGTATATACATTTTTCTAATTTGGGGAGGGGAAGGGAAATAACAAAATGCTGAAATAAGGATACCGGTTGACCCATTGTAACAATGAGATGTACAAGACACTACATTGAAAACGATCTTTACAACTTCGGGGGGAAGGGAGGGCGGAGGTGGGGAGGTGATGGATGGTAGGGGGAAAAACAAAGGAGGAGGTAACGATGTTTGATGGGAAATGTACTCATTACCTTACTCATGAAACTGTAACCCCTCTGTACAGTATTTTTCAATATATATATATATATTTTTCTTGGATATTTATGCCCAGGCTGGATTTCAACCTCTATCTTCATATCTCAGTTTCCTGAATAGGATTTACAGGTGTAAGCCGATTCCTTAAAAGTTTTTTGATTCATATTACCCAAAACAAAGACAGGATCCATTTGTTTTTGCAAGCAATGCATGACCGTGTCTATTTCTGTACAACCTTACCAAGTCTGAGCACTGGCAACCTTTAAAATTTGACAATCTGATACCAGGGGAGAAAAGAACCAACAGTTATCACATTGCTATTTCAGTTGAATACATCTCACTAATATTAAGTTTAAATGTTTATTAAACATATTTTTCTTTTGTAAATGTGCACATTTAGATATCTTGCTCATTTTTCCCCCATTGGAGTTATTTGATATGCTGACATTTTAGAATGCAAATACCCTTCTTGATGCACCTGTGTCCTTTAAATTTTGCTTTCTTTAGCTGTGCAGATTTTAATTTTATGTAATAAAATCCATCAATGTTTTCCTCTGGTGGTTTCAAATTTCCAAAGGCCTTCTTCTCGCATCAAAGAATAGAACCTGCACCCACATGTTTTGATGACATTTTGTATTTGATTTTTGTGGGGTTTTGTTGTTGTTTTGGTTTTTTTTATCGTATTGGTTCTGATCCTGGGGCTTGAATTCAGGACCTGGACACTGTCCCTGAGCATTTCTTGCTCAAGACCAGCACTCTACCACTCAAGTCACAACTCTACTTCCAGCTTTTGGCTGATTAATTGGAGATAAGAGTCTCCAGGCTGGCTTCAGACTGTGATCCTTAGATCTCAGCCTCCTAAGTAGCCAGGGTTACAGGTGTGAACCACCAGTACTTGGAGGATATGTTCTAACCTATTGGGTTTTGTTTATGTTGTACTTGCAATTGTGTTTGAAGACAATTATTTGGCAACTGACGCCATCTCATTGCACATTACAGCTCTTTTGATTGTATTACAAATAGGCACAAATTATACAAACTCACCAGGAAATCTATAGGAACTGCTTGCTGTACAGCTCAGAAATGTGACCAAGGATAATTCTATAAATTATATTTTTTTCATGTATTCCGTAACACTTCGATATTTTGGGGCCCTTGTAGACCAGAAAAGAGATCAACTCTTCCAGAGTTAGCTAATTCCCAGAGTTCCTAAACAGCTGCCAGCAGGCTTTTCCCACAGGAATCAGCCAACCAGAGTCAGGATCTGCAAACACCTTCTCTTAACAGGCTCACACTTCGGGCCTGCATTTCCTTGTCCTAATCACCGTAGCATGGATAATTCAGGTAGCCAATCTATGCTTGCCTCACCCACTCCTTCCTGTGATAAAGCTCTTGCCCAGGCTCCCCTTGCTTTTCCCATTTCCTTATTGCTTCTAGAGCTTTCTCAGGTAGCTCCAAACAGCAGGGAGCTTCCCTCTTCCTCTTGGGGACTGTGGATAACAAAATCTTTTCCACAGCTGTCCTGTCCTGGTGTACCGGTCTCTTAGAAGAGATCTAACTAAACATACTACTTGCATCTTGAATACAGCTGTTTTAAGGGAACATCTGGAATAGGCGAGAATCCAACAGTCCTGGGCTGTGGAAGTCAGGCCACCTTGAAGGTTGAACTGCTTGGCTCCTTTGCTGTGTGACTCTGGACGAGTGTCTTAGCTTCTCGGATGCTCCCTCTCTCCCTGTGAGTCAGAGATGGTGAAAATAGAATGGCTTGTTGAAGTTCACCCAGGTGGTGGGTGGTTGAGATCTGAATCCATGACAGCCTGCACTCCACGCTGGGGCCCTTGACACCAGCCCATACTATCTTACATGGGGGAAGGTCTCATAGGAGCCCAGCTCTCATGTGGAACCTGCTACTATTATTCAAGTCCAAGTCTAAGATGGAGAAAGAAAGGAACAAAGGCTGAGGGTTCCTTCCATCTACCAGTCCCATTAAGCCAGGGTCCTGGAGAGTTGGAGTCGTATTAACTGAGTCAAGGCTACTCTGAAGCTGAGCCATGCTTTATTTACATACCCAGTGCATCATGGGACATGCCAGCAGCCATCCTGAACAGGCAAATGAGCCACAGGAGACTCTCACCTGGATTAAAATCCTGCTGGGAGCTAAGGACACGGCTTACAGGTCTATAGTCTAGCACAAGCCTAGCATGCGTAAGACCTTGGCTCCCGGCCCAGCACCACGGGTGGTGAGGACACCTGCTCTGCCATTCCTGAGCTCTTCCAGGCATCGTGAGCAGGAATAAGCCATGCAGTTTCTTCTTTCCATCCACCTGCCACTCACTAATAGTTGGCTTTCTGCCATGCCTTAAACATACCTGGTACGATTCGTTTGCTACACATTAGAAAAACACATCATCACGAATTCACGTAAACCTCACCAGGGGCCTGTGGGAAGTGACAGTCGTTCTCAGAGATCAGGAACCTGATTCTTCCTCAAGGTCAGGCATCTAAGAAGCGGTAGACTTAGGATCTGAACCCAAGTCTCTGTCTCGATTTTAATCACCTGCCTCACTTTGATTGACATGGTTGGTGCTCATTTGCATCTTGGCTTTGGCTGGTTCTAACTGGGTAGTTCTTGGTGGTCTTTCTTGGTGGTCTTCTTCGTTCAACAAGAGATCATTAATGAATATTTATAGCAGTGCAGGTGGCATGTTGATATGTAGTCTTTATTTTAATCAGGTTGCTCTCCTGCTTGGTGGGATGGCCGTTGGTGTATCCCAGGATGCACTGGGTATGAAAAGTGCACTTTGACCTTGGAGAAGCCCCATTCTAATGCATAAGAACTTAGGTTCGACTTGAGGTACTATTATCCAATGAGGTCCCAACAATGAATTCCGCAGATGAAATGCCCCTATCCATCTTTCTTCTGTAAAATAACTCAGCAGAAACACACATGTGTACTCAGGAGTGGCAGAAAGCACAGCTGGGCAGATGCAGGTTGTCTTACAATCTATAATGAGGTATTCCATTTCCTTTCATATAGAATTTATTTTTAAAATATTTTAAGTAATTGTGCGAAAGGGTTTCAATTCAATTTGTCAGTTTATTCATTACAATACATTTTATGTGCATGTATGTGTGCATGCATGCATGCATGCATGTGTGTGTGTGTGTGTGTGTGTACTAGTCCTAGGGCTTGACCTCAAGGTTTAGGCACTGTCCCTGCACTTTTGTGCTCAAGGTTAGTGCTCTACCACTTGAGCCACAGCTCTATTCCTGGCTTTTTTTTTGGGTGGTTAATTGGAGATAAGAGTCTTGTGAACTTTCCTGCCCTGGCTGGTTTTGAACCACAATCCTCAGATCTCAGCTTCCTGAGTAGCTAGGCTTACAGGCATGAGCCACCCGCACTGGGCTTGCAATGTATCTTCAGCAGTGTCAGCCCTTCTGTCCTTCTCCTCATCTCTCCAAACCCCCCTTCCCACCTCTCAAGCCACCCAGTCCATTTTCACCTATGTACACAAAATATGACGACTATGTCCACTCATCCTTACTGTCTCCATTTATCTAACCCCTCCCCCATGTGACCGCACCCCTCCCAACACACGTTCCAGCCTCCTGGTATTCATTCTGTTAACCTGTGAGTTTGTTGTTCAAAGAACTTGCACCATTGCCTGCCTCCCTCCGTCCCCACCTCCTCCCCCATAACCCTCCCTTCCCCGGCCATGCACAGACCAAATTTTAGCTAATATGTTTGTTCCATACTCTCATTTAGGCCAGCATGGGTTTCACCAGGCAGGTATGGGGTGAGGGGGGGGGGCGGCGCTGGTTCAGCCCTTTTACTACAACTTATTCTCATAGGGAGGTAATGCCACCCCTGGCGGTCTACTCATCCTCTCTAGAAGGCCCTGAGGTCCAGAGAGTCCTTCTAGGTCCAGCTATATGCTGGAATGACATGGTGCACACCCCAGGTCCTCAGCCCGCTGCCCCTGTGGAAGCTGGAGGGACAGTACTGGCGGGGGTGGGTGCAGGGTGCCGTCAGGAATTGAAAATCCCTCTGCTGAAATGTTATGCATTAGTGTGAAGAAAACATCTGGCCCGGAAGCCAAGGACCCCAAAGCCTCTAGTTTATGTGTGACCTCAGGGAGTCCTTAGTCATCGCTGTCACTGCCAGAAAATCACATCAAAAAAATAAAAAGGACAGAGCTTTCTGTTAAGGACGCCAGGTCCAGAGCCTGCAGAGCATATGGTGGAACCGATTAAGAGGGCAAGAGGGACTTCCTGTGCCAAGGCGCCAGTCTCATTTGCATGGATTAACACCTAAGGCTGAAGTCATTTCCTCTTAGTCAAAGCTGGGGAGCTTGGAGACCAGAGCAGGGCATCACCAGGGCAAGGAGTCCAGACGAGGGGTGAGTTATGGATGGTGACTTTGCTGCTCTGGGGATTTCTGATGAGCAAAACTCAAATCGTTATGACAATCCCAGGGAGAAAGTGGCTTGGAACTGATTGTGGTGGTTTTCTGGAACAGAATCCCAAAGACTGGTTTCTTAATGGTGAGATAATTTGTGTACAGCAGGCATCTCAGCGCCTCACCCCCACCCCTCCTGTCATCAGGACAAGTGCTTTCCCATCATCAGATTCCTCACACCCAGCTGGGTGGGTGCCGGTGGCTCACACTTGTAATCCTAGCTACTCAGGAGGCTGAGATCTGAGGACCATGGTTTGAAACCAGCCTGGGCAGGAAAGTCTATGAGACTCTTATGTCCAATAAAGTACTCAGAATAAGACCAAAGTGGTGCTATGTCTCAAGTGGTAGAGAGCTAGCCTTGAGCCAAAGAGGCTGAGGGGCAGTGTCTAGGCCCAGAGTTCAATCCCCAGGACTGGAAAGAAAGAAAGAGAGAGAGAGAGAGAGAGAGAGAGAGAGAAAGAAAAAAGAGAAAGAAAGAAAGAAAGAAAGGAAAGAAAGATAAAGAGAGAAAGAAAAAATAGGAAGAGAAAGGAGGGGAAAGAAAGAAAGAGAGAAAATGAAGGGAGGGAGGAAGAAGGAAGGAAGGAAGGAAAGGAGAAAGAAAGAAAGAAAATGGAAAAGAAAGAAGAGAAGAGAAATGTGGATCCTAGCTACTCAGAGCCTGAGATCTGAGGATCTCAAAGTTGAAAGCCAGCATGGAAAAGCCCATAGGACTCTTATGTCCCATTAGCCACCAAAAAAGCTAGAAGTGAAGAGTGGCTCAAGTGGTGAAGCACCAGCCTTGAGCAAAAAAGCTACGGAACAGCACCCAGACCCTGAGTTCAAGCCGTAGTACTCCCCCCTCCCCGAACTACGGAAGTTATCTGCCAGGTTGTTGCACATTTGCTGGAAATCCAATTTCTTCCTCCATTCTCACAGCAACACCATGACATATGTGTGAACCGTTCGTTCATGTTGTAGCTCCTACTTCTTTGGTTGATCTTGCAGAGGCTGATTAAGAAGTTACTAACAGAGGGTTGGAAATGTGGTTTAATGGTAGAGAACTTACCTAGCATGCATGAGGCCCTGGGTTTGACTCTACAGTGCCATATAAACAAATTATAATAACAAAATCATCATCGTTTTTAAAAAGTTAACTGTATAAAAAGAAAAAGGAAGAAGAAGTTACTAACAGCCATCCCAATTGGCATGGATAGCTCAACTCAACCTCTGGCAGACAACTGGTTGCCAACTCACCGACCTTCACAACCACTTGGGGGGACCATACTGAGGATGAAGAGGGTGGAAATGGTAACATTCCTATTCACAGATGAAGAAACTGAGGCCGGGGTGGGGTTACATGAGGTCTCACACTGACAATCGGAAAAGTCAGACTCAAAAGATTTAGTTCAGATAGGGATCCAGTCCTTATTTCATACCATCCTACTGGCCCGTTTGTATAAATAAAGTTTGACTAGAGCTCCGCTAGGCACATTTGTTATGGTCTGTGGTGGTTGTTGTTTTGTTTTGTTTTTGTTGGTCCTGAGGCTTGAGCTCAAGGCCTGGGTGCTGTCCCTGAGCCTCTTTTTGCTCAAGGCTAGAGTGCTACCACTTGGGCTACAGTGCCACTGAGGTGTTTTATTTTTATTTTTATTTTGAGTAGTTTATTGGAGATAAGAGTCTCATGGACTTTCCTGTTTGGGCTGGC
The DNA here is from genome assembly GCF_000151885.1 of Dipodomys ordii. Classification (NCBI taxonomy): domain Eukaryota; kingdom Metazoa; phylum Chordata; class Mammalia; order Rodentia; family Heteromyidae; genus Dipodomys; species Dipodomys ordii. Next base: position 6,522,280 of record NW_012267230.1, read on the forward strand.
TTCGAACTGCAATCCTCAGATCTCAGCCTCCTGAGTAGCTTGGATGACAGGCAGAAGCCACTAGTACCAAGCTGTGCTTTTTGTTTGTTTCCTTGTTTATGCCTGCTATAACAGGCTAGTTGTTGGAACCAATTCCATATGACCCTCAAGATCCAAACTATTCACTGAGAAAATGTCTGCTGACCCAAGGTCCAGCTCTAGAGCCCAAGCTCTGAAAAAGACAAATATCACCTCCTACAGGTACCTTGAAAAGCTCAGGTTGAAAACAGCTTCAGACATAACCTGCTTTGAAGTCCCTGTCCTGACACGTGGCCTCCGTGGCACACAGAGCCCTCCATCTATATGTGCCCTGTAGTCCTCATGAGGCCCCTTACAAGAGGTTTCTTACAAGAGGTTTCTTCTACCAGGAGCAAGCCTGGCCCCTCCCATCCCCTTGGCCCCTGGTTGGAGATGTACCCATATGCCTCCTCTGGTGCACACCTTCCCTCCATTGCTATCTTCCATGGGCCATTCCCCATGAGCTCTTCACAAGCTAATGCAGGAGTCCTGAACTTCCCAACCTCAACCTCCTTTTCTTTCTTTCTTTTTTTTATTCTTTCATAAGTTGTCTGCATCAGGTATTTCATTATGGCCATGAAAAGCTGGTGAATATATTTAAGGACAACCAAATCTTTCCCAAGAGGTTGTATGGTGAGAGATGATAAAAGATCCCCGCAATAAGATACCAGGCAAGTGGCAAGTACCCAGAAATCATCAATGGCACAGGCTAGATGAAGACTGTCTCCATCTCTTTCGTATCTCTACATCAGCGCCATCCTCCACCAGCCATGGAGAAATAACACCTGTTATCTTACTGGAGTGCAAAATGGTCCCCATCTCTTTCCCATTCGCAGGTGGTCATCAAAAAATATTCTGTATCAGCTTGGCAGATGCAGGGAGGGTCTACCAAACTCCAGTACAGCCAGCAGCCTCCTGAGTGGGAAAAGAAGAGGAGGAAAAGTAAGGGAGTGAGAATGGGGCAAAAGCCCAGTGCTGGAGGCCTCGCAGCCCCTCCAGCACTCTTTGGTGCCCCAGTAGCCTCCACCTCCAGGCTGAGGAAGGCCACTTAGGATGTGTGGGCAGAGCTATCTCAGAATCCCATCAGCCAATTGGTTTCCTGGAATCCTTCCATCGTGGAAAATCTGCATAGGATGAGAAGATCTGGAATCGACCTACAAGAGTCATCCCCAGTACCTCTCACAACTGCTAAGGTGAAAGATGGTCAAACACCTTCCCAGAGGCACCATCAAAGCTAAAGCTTACATGTACTGAATGCAAACCACACAGTGCTCACCAGAACCCAGTGAAAGGTCTCTGCTTCCCCTTCCCCAAGACTGGTGCTCTACTGCTTGCACCACACTTCTACTTTCAGCTTCTTGGTGGTTATTTGGAAATAAGAGTCTCCTGGATTTTCCTGCCCAGGCAGGTTTTGAATCTCAATCTTAAGATCTCAGCCTCCTGAGTAGCTAGGAGTACAGGCGTGAGTCACTGGCATCAGGCCAATGTACATCCTTTGTCTCCTTGAGGCTACGTGAGCATGGTTCTATGCAGGGAGGTTGGCGGATGCCTGCCTTCAATCAAGGATAATGAACTTGATCTTGGCTCCCTCATTACCTCATGTGGACTGAATGAAGGCCAAGGTGGAGTCTTCACAACCTCAAAGAATATGAATAGAGTGTAAGAGTCAGGGCATTGGTGACTCACACTTCTGATCCTAACTACTCAGGGGGCTGAGATCTGAGAATCTCAGTTCAAAGCCAGCCTGAGTCCATGAGACTCTTCATCTCCAACTAACCACTAAAATGTCAGAAGCGGAGCTGTGAGTCAAGTGGCAAAGCACAAAAAAAGCTCAGAGCTCAGAGGCAGTGGCTAGGCCTGAGTTCATGTTCCAGAGCCAGTGCGCAGGGGCACACGCCCACACCCACACACCATGTGATTAATGGGGCTGAAAGGGCATTTTTTGAATAATCTGAACAGGTTGTAAAATCAGCCATGTGTATCCTTACAAAGTGGTTGTGCAGAGGAGAGAGACCCCAGCTGAAGAGAAGGCAATGTGAAGTAGTCACAAATCCAAGAACGGCAGCAAATACCAGAAGCTCAAAGAAGCAAAGAAGTTCTTCTTAGTGTCTCTAGAGGGAGAGAGAGGAGCCCCACTGACACCTTGATTTCATACTTCTAGCCTCCAGCACAATGAATAAATGAGTTCCCATTGCTGGAGGTCAGTTTGTTTGTTAGAGCTGCCACAGGAAACTAAAGCAAGTGCTTTGCACAGGTTTAACAAGTGGTAGTCCAAAAACCCATATAGATTTTTCACCCTACTCTGCCAACTCTGACCAATTAGTCATACCTAGAAGGTGGGGTTGAAAGAACTAAGTCTGATCTCCTCAGGAAGGAAGGTGATAATTGATTAGTGGTGCCTGGCACAGGTTAGGAAACAAGACAGGTGAGTTTGGATACTACGCAGTTATACTTCTGGTAAGAACACCTAATAGAAAATGATGAAGTTAAGTAGGTAAATAAGACCTCCACAAAGGGGGATCAGCTTGAGGTCTAGAGTATTAAGATGGCCCCGCCATCTGAATACAGTTCAGCTTCAAGTATTCCAAAAGAGATTAAGAGCACACAATGCCTCCCCAAGGCCTCTGCAGGAGGAAGGGGGGGAGATAAGAAAGAGAGCTGCATAGTTATTAAATCATGCTTCCCGTAGCATTTTTATGGATTTGATCTCCACTTGGGACAGGCAAATCCAGCCAAATGTATGCATGCCCTAGGTGCAAAAAAAATCCAAGTCTTACCAGGAAAATTCTCAATAGTTTCTCTCTGTGTCTCTGTCTCTCTGTCTCTCTATCTCTTCCTCTGTGTGTACGCGTTTGGGAAGATGTCATGAGGATTTTAGCTGTGAGTGACAAAATTCAGGGCTTGAACTGGCTTCAGAGGTTGAGTGACATGTCTCTTACCTTCAGGCTGTTCCCATGAAAGTAGATTCCGGGTGTGGTCAAATTCAGCCATTCAACAACATCATAGTGAGCCAAATTCCTGTCACTTCTTCCCTCAGCAGACTCAGGGACTGAGACATTAAGGGTGTTGTATTGTCAGATGACAGACATCTGGGGGACTAAGAGATTTGTACTCTTGTCCCTCTCATTTAAGAGCTGTAAGATTTTTTCCTAGAAGCCCCCTCCCAATTTTTTTCCTTTATATTCTATTGGCTAGTTTGAGGTCACATACTCATTCTAAACCATTCCCTGATTGGAGAGTGGGAAAACTCATAGGCCAATCAGATTCATTTCTGTGCTGGGGTTGACCTGGAGCTTCCTGAGACTCTTGCCTGTGTTTTAGGAAGGGAACTCAGGAGCAGGAGCAGGAGCAGGATCAAGGATATGGCTCAGAAACTCCCTATAGCTTTCTGCTTACATCTTCTTGACTGGAAGTGAGATCATCACCCAACTGCAAGGGTGGGTAGACAGGAGATAAATTCTTCATTTGTGGTGAGAAGACAGATGAATATCCCAGGTAGAGAGGAGAATAATGTATATTAAGAAAAAGTTATTACTATCTCCAGCGAAGTTAGGCGATTTTATTTCTTCACCCTTAAAACAGGGCTAACTCAGCTTCGTGAGGGAAAGAGGCTCTCTTGCCTCAGAAACAAGGAGAACTAGAACAGGCGCCTCCTCCATCTTTGCCTCCGCGTCTCTGTATTTTCCCAATGTAGCAGCTGTGAATTATACATCCTAACAAAGTTCCATACTTGGAAAGAGTCTGGCTGTTCTCTCTCTCTCTCTCTCTCTCTCTCTCTTTTCCTGGAGGAAGTCCAAAGCCTACATTAGAATCAGCAACTGTGGTCAGGGAGACAGAGCTGTATAAGAACATTCTCCTAAAACTGAGCAGACAGGAAGACAGATGAAATGGATGAACAAATGAATTCAAACATCAGTACCTGCCATCATGCATTTTTGACTAATATTTCATATGTCAGCTCCTTGAAGGCCAAGGTCCACGTCGGATGCTTCTACATAACTCTATTCCTGTCTTCTTAGCTGCTTGGGGTCATTCAATGAGAGAGCCAAAGAATCCACGTTGGACCTTAATCTCTGTTGCATAAAGATGAACAGTGCGCCTGATACGAGGAACACTTAGCAAATGGGTCATTGGAAAGGGTAATCGAGGACTTTAATAGGAAAAGCCCCATGGCCGTGGCTTGCTGAGCTGCTGCTTTGTGTCCAGTGGACAGGAGATCCTCAGGGTGTCACTAGGGCAACGCCGTGCTAATTGAGGCTGGAGATGTCTTCATTACCACCATTTCTGTTATCCTTTATATCTAAATGAGACCCAGTGGGGTAAGTTTGGGACATGATTATCTGGGATTTTACAAGGTGTCTCATTAACATAATTCTCCTAATTAGAAACCAAAGAAGCTCTTGTTGAAAAATTTTCCACTAAATAGTACAGGGCCGTAATTCCTGCATCATTAGGTGCCCAGCTCTGAATTCTAGTATCAAACCTCCCCCCCCCACCTCTCTCCCCATGATCTGCGAAGGGCTCTTCTCCCCAAGTCCTTTCATTTAGCAAACATTGGCTGAGCTCTTGGGTGTTGAGTATCAGGAGATCTAAGACTTAGAGATCTTAGAGATCTATGATGGCCCTTGATCTTAAGAAGTTCATCATCTAATAGAAGGGTGTGTGTACACATGTGAGCGAAAGAGGAAAACGAACAGGAGACAAGGTACTTTGGGGACATGTAACAGCTACTCAGCTTGGTGGGGAGAGTTGAAGTGAGGCAGGAGGGTCAGGGAAGTTGTTCTAATCAAAGGCAGTGTGTTAGGTATTTTGAGGATGGGTAGGTAGTGATGGAAAGAAAGGAATTTCTGGTTGAAGAACACTATATAGAAGACTAGAGATGTGAGAGACAGTGGCAAGACCAAGAATCATGTATGTTTGGACCTTGAGGATGAAATTGAGCGATGGGGTGAGCATATCTATATTGGCAGATGGGAGTTAGACCACCATGTTGATCAGATGGTGAGCCATATCTAACCTGTGATGGGGCATTTTTAAAGTTAAGAGAGGAAAAGGGAGGCATGTTTTAACTCTGGTCAATTCTTTTTTCTTTTTTTTTTTTGGCTTTTTTTTGACAGTCATGAGGCTTGAACTCAGGGCCTGGGTGCTGTCCCTGAGCTCTCTTGCTTAAGGTTAGTGCTCTATTACTTTGAGCCACAGTGCTCAAAGTGGTTTTCTAGCAGTTAGATGGAGATAAGAGTCTCAAGGACTTTCCTGCCCACGCTGGTTTTGAATCACAGTCCTCAGATCTCAGCCTCCTGAGTAGCTAGGATTACAGGCGTGAGCCACCAGCACTTTTCTACCCTTTGACCAATTCTCACCATCTGAATGTGGCTCTCAGCCAATCAGATGATTGGTTTAGAGGAAGATGATCTGACTCAAGTGGGACCAATCAGACTTCAGGAATGCATGGCACTTCCCTCAGGTATGGAGTCCTTCCTCAGATGATCAGACGGTGTCTTCCTCAGAGTTCTCAAGTGCTAGAGTGTTTATCTAGTGAGAGCAAGGTCCTGGATTCAATCCTCAGTGTGCCCCAACATATCTCTACAGATACACAAGAAAGGATTTATCATAGGAATTGGTTAATGACACTATGGAGCCCAAGAAATGCCATGATAGGCCGCCTCCTGTCCTGGAGAAGCAGGAAAGCAGGTGGTCTCATTCACTCAGAGCCTGAAAGCCTTGGAATTTAGAGTACTCGTGTCCAAGTCTAACTCCAGAGAGAGAGAGAGAGAGAGAGAGAGAGAGAGAGATTTGCTTTCATGGCCCTAAAGGGACTTGAGGATACCTGCCCACAAAATGAGGGTGGGTTTTCTTTGCTCAGTCAGGCATGACTCTACTTCTTTTTCTGTTCTTTCTTTTTTCTTTCTTTCCTTTCTTTCTTTCTTTTTTCTTTTTCTTTCCTTTCTTTCTTCCTTCCTTTTTTTCTTCCTTCCTTCCTCCTCCTCCTCCTCCTCCTCCTCCTCATCTCCTCCTCCTCCTCCTTCTCCTCCTCCTCCTTCTTCTTCTTCTTCTTCTTCTTCTTCTTCTTCTTCTTCTTCTTCTTCTTCTTCTTCTTCTTCTCTCTCTCTCTCTCTCTCTCTCTCTCTCTCTGGTGGTACTAGGGTTTGAACTTGGTCTTGCACTTGCTACACAGGCACTCTTAACCACTGAGCCATGCCTCCAGCCTTGATTTTTGCTCATTTTGTAAGAAATAAGGTCTCACTTTCTTTACCTGGGCTCATGCCTGGGTGTGTAATCCACCAAGGTTAGGCTTTCTGGTAGCTAGGATAAGTGGCATGCAGCCAGGTCCAGGATGATGGGTGGGGGAGGGCCCTCATGAACTTTTCTATCCTCAGAATGTAATCCCCACAATCTCAGCCCTCCAAGGAGCCAGGACATCAGGCATGAGCTACTGGTGTCGGGCACTTAATTCTGTGTAACATGATGAAGTATCTATCTTGTGAGCAATGGTGAAGTGGGCTGTAATAAATATATTGATTAAGCAAAGACAGTTGACAGGAATATAAATATGGCATGTGATATATGAAGCCCCACTCATCCCAATTGGCCTCATTTATTAAAATCTTGCCACGCTAGATTTACAAAGCCTATTTGTCTCTATAGGTATTCTCATGGAATACAGTTTATGCCATTCATTGCCCAACCATTCACTGACCTTTCTCTACATAGGCCTTCAAGAATCAGCTAGTAATGCCCACCAGGGGCCCAGCATTTAGGTGTGTCTAGGGATTACAGATTTAGATTAAAATGAATCTCTGATACTCTGGTCAAGGTTAAATTAAAGTTGAGGCTGGAATTTCTTAAGGAAGGAGGCCCTGAGGATCATACTCACCATGAATCACCCAAAGAATGAATTCTGGGCCAGAATCCAAATGAACAATAAACAGTCAGTTACCTCATTGGTGTTTGCTGAGTGTCTACTACATTCTAAGTGTGAGCAAGACAGAAACTACTTATCCACAGTGCTTGGATTTAGGATAGTCACAACAGAGGGTGAGACATACATGTACCCTGCTTAGTATCAGTGATGTAATGGCTGGCATGGGTTGAGAGTCTATGCTGGGTCAGACAGAAAAATTTCTGTCTTATTCTACTGCGTTATGGCATAAAGGAACTTCTACTTCTCAGTGGAGGCAAACAAAACTTACAGAGGTTAAGGGACATGCTTGGATCCCAGCTAGAAAGTAGCAGTACTGGGACTTGAACCCAGATCTGTTTGGTTCTCTGCTTTCCTGTAGCCTGGACTTTAATATGCAGTCAGGCTCAGCACTGGATAGCAGTTGAAATACACGGACCACCCCACCCCATGACCATAACTGGGAAGCTGTGGTCATTTCTACCTCTTTGGGGAAAAACTCACTGAAAGAAGGAGGTCAATCTAGAAGAAGTAGAGCTGGAAAGATGGAAAGAGATCAATGTCACCTTTCCTTTCCCCTTGGCAGTAGACACAGATACTCCTGCTGCCTGCCCTACAATGAGCTATCCAGATACACTAGCCAGGAAATGCATCTTCAGCGTAAGCTAATTTGAGTTGGGTTTCTCCCATCTCAACCAAGAGTCCTAATTTCATACCAATCCTACCTCTGAATTCCCAGAAGCTGGAGTGAAGGCGTGAGTGAAGTTCACCATGTGATCTAGCTCCTAAGGACTCCATACTCTTCTTGGCTTTCTATCTGGGCTGGAGATCCAAGAAGAATGCAATGGGTCTTAGACTCATAAATTCTTCTCCACCATTCAGTCCATCCTCTTTCTTGGTAAAACTCAAAGATGTTGAGCATTATCATCACATGCCTTTTTTGTTGTCATTGTTGGTTTGTTGGATTGAATCCAGAGTGCTGAATGGTAGATAAGCCTTCTACCACTGAGTTACATCTCCAAGTAGGTTTGGGGGGGTTTTATTAGTATTTATTTTTTGCTGGTCTTGGGGTTTGAACTCTGGGCCTAGGCACTGTCCTTGAATTTCTTCTGCTTAGGGCTAGAGCTCTATCACTTGAGCCAGAGCACCACTTCTGGCTTTTTCTGAGTAGTTTATTGGAGATTAGAGTCGCACAGACTTTCCTGCCTGGGCTGGCTTTGAACCACAATCCTCAAATCTCAGCCTCTTGAATAGCTAGGATTACAGGCCTGTGCCACTGGTGCCCAGCTTAACACTGAATATTTTAAGAAAAAATTATTTCCTAACCCAAGCTCTTAGAAGAAATATACATCATGGGAAGCTATGAGGTCTTGCTTTAAAGTAAGGGAATCATAATAAAAGAGAGAAATCAGGGTAGAGATTTAAAACACAGAGCTAACTAAAAAAAAAAAGAAGGAAGAAGGCTGGATGAGATTAACTGCACATGGCTACTTAAGTATATTAAAATCATATACACATAAAAATCCACCCTTCATGTTTTATAAAGGAGCATGTATTAGAGACATACATCAAAACTATCAGCGTGGGTGCCTATGGAGAGGAGGCTGAGAATGAAGACGGGTGATGAATGGGATTGTGGGGACAAATCAAAAGAAAGAGGCTTTGCATAAGTCAGCAATGAAGACCCCATTATCGTGAAATGGTGAGGAGTGTGAAGACCCAGCTTTCTGCAGCTAAGATGACAGAAGAGCCTGGAATGAGGGCAGTACTCCACAACTGCTTTTTAGTCAGGGATCAGTTGATTTCCAGGGAGACAGACTGGCTCAAGAAAGCTTTGGTTAAAAGATGGTTGTGCCTGGCACAGTGTCTCATGTTTATAATCTGAGCCACCCCTGAGGTAGAGGTTAGGAGATTCGTGCTTCCAAGTCAGCCTCAGCAAAAAAAGTTCTTGAGCTCTCCTCTCAACCAGTAAAAGCTGGGCATGGCAGTACTTTCCTGACACCCCAGCTACACTGGGAAATATAAATAGGAGGATAGAAGCCCTGGATAGCTTGGGCATAAATACAAGACTTGGTTTGGAAAAGAAGTAAAGCAAAGAATGGGCTAGAGGTATGGCTCAAGCTGTGGAGTGCCTGTCTCGCATGCAAACACACAAGGCCTTGAGTTCAACTCTGGCTGCAGAGAGAGAGAGGGAGTGAAAAAGAGAGAGATGGGCAAAAAGAGAAGGAAGGGGAGACAGAAGGGAGTTAGAGAGGGGGGAGAGGGAGGGAGCTGTAGTCTGGTCTCAAGGGGAGCTGCAGATTTAGGGGCATCTCTCCCCTTCTCGTAAAGGGGCTCCTTCAGGTCTGCCTCTTCCTGTGTGACCTGAGTATATTTACTGACTCTCTGTTTTTCCTTTTCCTCAGCTGAAATACAGCCTAGGGTATTCGCATAAGCCATCGGGAGCATTAAGTAAGATAATGTGCATGAGAGGCTGGTACGATTTTATTCATCATCATCTCTCAAGAACTGCTATCTTACTTCATTATTGCACATCATTTTTATTCCTACATTTAGTTGTTGTTGTTTTAAATACCTCCTCGTAGCCACATGGTATTGAGTTTATCAAGCTGGCCAGACCAGATGCTAGCTAGGGTTGTTTTCCTACCTCATTTTCTCCTTGGAATACAGACTTTATCTGTGCTGGAAATGGCTGTGGGAAATTACCACTGGGTACCAAGTTCTCCTCCCCTCCCTTACCCCGGCATGCACATGCATAATCAATCATCCTCTGGCCCTAATTGGCCATCGCTGGGCATGCTCAGAGAGTCCCAGGGCTCACCTATTAATGGATGGTATACCCACTTAATGGGGAGCTCCCTGGTTCCCCCAGCTAAGCAGGTTATTCTGCTGGCTTCATCCTCACCCCAGTCCAATGCATTCTAGGAACCTGTGGCAGGGAGGTCTTCAGGTGTTTGTGGAGAGGAGGATCTGATCAATTAATTAGAGGAGGTTTGACTCCAAGCCTAGCTAATCACATAATTAAAGTGCTCTTATCCCCCACCCCGATTCCTCATCCAAAAGGCTCTCCCTCTGTCAGGGAAAGACAAGCCTGGCTCAGATCTACCATGTAGGGGAGCTTCCTGCTCCTCGGGTTGATTTGTGGGTTGGTAGATTTAGGTTTATTGTCTTTTTCTTTGGGTGGTGGTGGTGGTGGTGGAGAGAGCCCACTCTTCGCTTCCAGGGGATGGGGACATGTGGCTTGGCAGGGATGAAAGGGAATAATAAAGTGAATGCTTTTCTTTTCGTCTCTAGGAGAAAAGCCTCTCCCATCTCTAGGGAAGCCAAGTCGGTTGATGTTACTCCCTATGGATGCTGGGACAAAGAACCTAAAGCTTCCTGCCCCTTCCATCCATACCCATTGCACAGGAAGTGGCCACAGCGCACTTCCTGTCCAATGAGATGTTGGTATCAGACCTTGGGGAGGGTGACTTGTGTACAAATAATAGTTGTATATTGATGTGAGCACACAGTGGAGCAGGGTTCTGCCTCCTACCCTCTACCCTTTATTTCTTTCTCTTGATGACAAATGCAATGCCTGGAGGTGGAGCAACTATTTGGTGACCATGAAGAAGAAGAAGAAAAAAAAAAGCCATCCCCTAACTATAACCAAAAACGGATGTCGCCTGGATTTCTCATGACATTCATGAAGAGTCATAAAAGCCCAGGACCCTGTAATCCTAGCTACTCAGGAGGAAATCCAGAGGATTACAACATTTTGAAACCAGCTCTCACAGAAGACTCTGGGAGATGCTGTTTTCAATTAACCAGCAAAAAGCCAGACTGGAAGCATGGCTCAAGTGGTAGAGTACCAGCTGTGAACAAGAAAGCTGAGTGAATACTGAGTTCAAGCCCCACTGGACCTGGCAGGGGGCTCCCAGGCAAAGCAAGAAGATGCAGTATGTATGTTCCTTTGTTAAAAAAAAAATCTCTGAGCTGTAAACCACCAAACCCTTATTTCAGCTAAATCAAACACACTGTAGGTCCCACTGGCTTTTAATACTGGTCCTGTGGGCCCCCAGGCATAACAAAAGAATGTAATTAAGTTTAATGCCTCCGACCAACCCATACACTTAAGGCTGCCTGTGTGTCCAGTGAACTTCCTTTTTCTGTGGTGCATGGGATAGATAAAGCCTATTTCAAGGGAGGGAAAGGCCCTGGTTTTAAGATACATTAGGGAAAGTTGTAGGGCTTGCTTACTTGCGTGTTTGAACTCCTGAGTCGGGGAGAAGGCTGCTTGGCTTGTCAGTATGGAGCAAAGAGGAACATGGCATTCCTGCACCTCCAAGCTGCAGGCAGAGCAGCCTCTAACAAGCAGCAGAGAAACAAGGAGGCCACAGCTCCACATCCTCTACCTCCTCTCCCTGTGCAGAAGAGGGGAGGGGGGTGGGGAAAGAGGCCAGGGAAAAAGTAGAAGAGGATCTGGGGCTGGGCGAAGGAGGCCCTGACCTCTGTGCTCAGCAAGCTCTGTGCTGCTCACCTGGACAGACAGGCTGCCTCCAAGTGCTTCTCTTGCTCTCTGTCCTGGGACTTTTAGTTCCTTCCACTGGTTCAAAGCCAGGGCAGGAAAGTGTGTGAGACTCTTAGCTCCAATTAACCACCACAAAGCCAGAAGTGGAGCTGTGGCTCAAGTGGTAAAGCACCAGCCTTGAATGAAAAAGCCAATTCAAAAGCATTAGGCCCTGAGTCTAAACCTCAGTACTGGCACAAACAGACAAACACAAAACACCACCTGGGAAGAAAGGCCACATTTCGTGTGTGTGTGTGTGTGTGTGTGTGTGTGAGAAGAAAGTGAAAAATTTTCAGCCATTTCCTCCTCCTCCGTTTCCCTTCGTCCAAAGTCCTTTTCCTGGAGGGCATTTAGGGGTTCATCCTCTGGGCTGCTGGGCCTTCCCTTTGTTAACTGACTGGGTTCAGTGCAATGCCATTTCATTGGGAAAGAACCAAGGTCATTCCATGGCTGAAGGGTCCCAGAAGGGCTGCCTGACCCTCCACCCTGTCCGCCGTCAATCCCACTTTCCAATGAAAAGTCTGTGCAGTGGCTCCAACATTCTGTGAGACCGCTTTTCCAAAGGGGAAAAGAACTCTTGTATGAGAATTTAACTAGGTTAAGTACAACTAATTCTTCCTTTGTTCCTAATTCCACTTCCTTTTTCTTTCCGTAATCACTGCCAAAGAATAATGTTCTTTACACACACACACACACACATGCACATGTACACACACGTGCACACATGCACAATTATGCACATATGCATATGCACATGCACACACGCACACACATAAGTGGAACAGAAGAGATCCTGGGGTCATCCATCCTTTCTCCTTCATGCAAGAAAGGAGGGGTGACTGATTGCATTCAGCCTTTGCAATTGCGGGGGGGGCGGGGAGGCTATGGTTCTGTAGGTGTTGGTTCCAGTGTGTGAAGGGGAGTTTCACATGCCATTCTAAGTCTACCACTACTCTCTGTCTCTGTCTCTCTCTCTGTCTCTGTCTGTCTGTCTGTCTGTCTCTCTCTCTCTCTCTTTCTGTCTCTCTCTCTCTCACACACACACATCTATAGATGGACCACAAATACCAGGACAAGAAAACAGGCACGTGTTGTGAATCAATGAACCCACAAGTAAGCGCCTACTGAAAAACTCAGTAGGAAGTTAGAGGCAAAAGAGACCGCGGGAGCTCAGTTAGACTCGGCCGAACATATAATTAGCAGACAGAGCAAATGCACACGACTCAGCAACTAGCTTCTAGAAAAGCAAAGGCACTGTGTGTGCGGTGCTGGGGAACGGGAGAAAGGAAAGGAGACTGCCTCACAGGGAGAGGAGAGGCCTGAGCTGACCTTGGAAAAGATAGCTAAGAAAACTCAGTGTCCCGGATCTGTCCTTGGGATGACCCTGGGGCCTGGCCACTCTGGGTTCCCAAGCCACCTCTGTCCTCTTTGCCTGTTGCCCTGGCTCCGCCCCAGGCAGACACATGCTCAAGCCCTTACAGCTCTCACGACTGGCTTGGAATCTCCTTTCATGATTTCTTGTTTTCCTAAGGAGTATTCATCCAGATGATCTGTGTTCAGGCAATTATTGAAATCACATCTAATTAGGTGGTAATGGTAAATAATAATAATAATCACCTAGCTACAACCGATCCTGTTTCTATTACTGAGGAGGATTTTGTACAACTTGCTAAGAACTCTTCCACATTGCAATGCTGACTGGGAAAAGGGAGAGTTTTTTTTTTCCCTTGAATATTTCTCTTGAATTATTTCTACTCAACTGCTATGCAGGAAAATTCCTGGATCTTTTTCTATCCAGCCTTGGAAATGCACCCTTTGAATATCATGATTATTATTACTAGTAAGAGCTACCCTTAATTGAGTTCTTGCAATGTGTCTGATCCTCTTTAAATACAGATCGAAATGTCACAAGAGCTCCAGCACCTTTAGAGACCTAGTAAGCATGATCAATGGTGGAAGCAGGCTGTGTTGGGCATACAGTAGGGAGGTCTGGGGTCCGAGGTAAATTGTAGCTGCAGGAGATGGCTACCACACAGGGAAACCCAAACAGTACCATGTGAAGACGTCATGGTTATACTGCCAGGGTTGGGTTGTCTTCTGCATTCAGGCATAGATTTTAATGTGACATTCTTCGATTTTTAATCGTGTCTGCCAGCAATCTATAGGCTATCTCAAACGTCCCTCCCCCACTCCCATCAAAATCCTCTGGGGTGACGTGTGTGTGTGTGTGTGTGTGTGTGTGTGTGTGTGTGTGTGCATGTGCATGTGCATGTGCATGTGTGCATGTGTGTGCCTGTGTGTGCCCAGGCTTGAACTCAGGACTTCACATTCTTGCTGGACTTTCTTACACCTGGCACTCTACCATTTGAGTCATGGGTCCAGTCTGACTTTTTGCTGGTTCATTGGAGATGGAGTCTTGTTAAGTGTTTCTGCCCTGGCTGGCTGACTTCCTACTGTAGTCCTTCTCAATATCTTAAGTTTATAAGCGTAGGCCAGCAGCAGCCGGGCTCCAATGTAAAACTTTGAAGAGGCTGCCTCTCATCATTTTTATTTAGAATCTCAAGGAGTTAATTCCAGGCAACAATGAAGTGCCATCTGAAGTCTAGCTGGAAAGGAGAGGGGCAGGAAGTAGACTGATGTAATTACCAGCAACTTGGATAAGGAAAGCCAGAAATAGACAGGTGAGAATCACAAGAAAACAGCAGTTCATTCTATGAACAGTCCGTTTCGTAAAAAAATAAAAAATTTCATACTGTCCCCTCCTCCCCTCCAAAAATTACATTATAATGCAATGGTTTTAGGGTCAGATTGCAAAGACAAAGTTCTAGGGGATTTGCTGGGAAATTTTTTAATAAGAAAGATTTTCTCTTGCAAAGTAGTTATATTTGCTTTGTCATTGCAAGCTATAAAACGGACAAGAACAATCCTAGACATCACTGAGCAAATCCTTAATAGCTTTTCGGTTAGACTCAAATTAATAAGCACCAAACACACTAGCTTTTAACCCTGGCTGCACATTAAGTAGCCAGAAAGGCTTTTAAACATGCTCATGACCAGGCCTTTCTTACAGCGATTCAGACTTCGCTTGTGGTCTGACCTGGCCGGGGGGGGGGGGGGGGAGCGTGGCGCGGTCAGGGGTTGTTGGTATTGTTTAAAAAAAAAACAATGTTTCTTCAACTTTGGTTATATAAATACCTTGTGCATTTTTTTAAATCTTAAAGTCAAGACTACAATCCAGACCAGTTGTTTCACAGTTCAGGGAGTTAGGACCCAGACTTGAGCATATTTTGAAGCCTGCATGAACATCTTAGTTAACAGCAACTAAGGGAAAAAAGAACATCTCCCCAGCAAGCAGCCAACTGCTCCATAAAGCACCTGGTGTCCCTTTACAACCTGTAATGTCTTCTCTTATCCGTGTTTTCCTTCCTATGATAGGGGTTTGATGGATGCAAGCCGTGCCCATTACCTTCACTGACAGCACCAGAGCCATTTCCTGCTATGATATCTTTTGTGGTAAAAGTGGCCCGCTGAAATGCAAACCAAACCAACACTGAGACTGCATTCCACCCTCCACTCCCCACCCCCATAAGAATGGCCATCATCAAGTATACAAATAAATGCTGGCAGGGATTGTGGGGGGAGGGGAGGAGCCCTAATACACTGTTGGTGGACATGTAAACTGGTGCCACAGCTGGAAGAAAACTAAACATAGAACTATCTTATGAGCCAGCCATTCCAATACTGGGCATTCATCTAAAAGATTACAAGTCAGGATATAGTAAAGCCACTGTACAGCCAGGTTTATCACTGCACTATTCACTATTGCCAAGGTATGAAAACAGCTCAGATGTCCCTCAGAGGATGAGCGGATCAAGAAAATGTGCTAGACATGATTATGTATACATATATTCATATATATACACCTATATGCATGTATACATATGTATGTATATGTGTGTATATGTGAATATATGTTTAATACGCATGTCCTTATATACATATATTAGGACAAGATACCTTGTCCTAATATATAGATGAGGCTCCTTTGGTCTTGTGTTTTGAGAAGTCACCAAATAGGAAGTCATGGGATCCAGACAGACTACACTGATAGTGAAACACAAGAGTCATTGTGAAGAGCTGGGGGATGGAGAAAATGGACAGGATTGTCTTCCACCTTCCAGGGGAAATGGCAGAGTCAGGCCTGACTGGTGGATCAGCCAAGGGCCACCTTGCCAGGTGGGTGAGAGCAGGTGGTACCCCTTCGTGTCACAGTCGCCCTGGCCACGGATGTGATAGACTCTCGGATTCCCCTCCCGCTTTGTGGCTCCGTCAGGCCAGACTCAAAGGTTGAGTCTGAGTTGAGTGGGAAACGCAAGTCTGTGTTAAGTTGCCGATGGGGACCAGTTGGATCCGTGTACCAGGAGGCCCCAGGCTCAAAGCTTCCTTTTGGTAGGGGAAGTAGACGTGATTATTGATTGGAATTGATTAAAGCCACCAACAAAACATTCTTAATGGAGTAGGAAAAATAGGGAGGGGGAGGAAAGGGATCAGAGTGAACAGAAGGGAAGAGAAAGAGGTCAGAGGGCTAGAGGACAAACAGAGAGAAGAGAACAGGGAGAGGGGGAGAGATGGAGGGGCAGAAAGGAGGTGAGGACTAGTGAGCGATGAATGGAGCAAATGGGAACATAGATTGGAGGGCATAGAAGAGGCAGGGTGGAGGGTGGACGCATGTAGGCAGCAAAACAGGTAAAGAACAAGGCCACATAGGACAGAGAAAGGACAGAAGGGTGCAGAGATCATCAGATCAGACCCCTTACACACAAACACACACACACACACACACACACACAGAACCAAGAACACAGAAACAAAAGAAAATACAGTCAAGGCCTGGGGAGAGACCCAGAGAACCAAAGAATTTGCCAGTCTCCCAGGAGAATGCACAATTCCTCTCAGTGTGGAGTTCTTTCCCCATTACTGAGCTAATTTCTTGACAGAGAAATGGAACAGGAAATAAAGGTCTTTCTGGAAGAAATATCTTCTGGGATTCCTGGAACCTGGAAGGCAGGACATGGCATTAGAGACTCACTTTTGGATTTCAACAAATTTTGATGCGGGGAGGGGGGCTGGGGGAGGGAGGAAGGAAGGCTGATCCTCTCTGGGATCCAAGATTCTAGTGTGGGAACTTTGACCGGAAGCAAACCCTGCCTTACCCTCACAGGACAATGGACAGTATAGATGGATTTTTTTAAAGAAAAGATTGTTTATAACCCTATTGATGCACATGCTTCTCTAATAACATCTAGTGATGACAAAAATTTTGGTGAGCTCTTCCTCATTCTGCTCTCCCTCCTTTTTTGTGTCTACCCTCTCTCCTTCTTTCCCTTCCCCTCCTCCCTGTCCTCTTCCTTCTCCCTCTCTCATTTTCTCCTCCTCTCCCTCCTCTTTCTTTCCTTCCTTCCTCCTCTGTTTTCTCCTTTCTCCTCCTCTTCCCTCCTCCTCTTCTTCCCTCTTCCTCTTCCCTCCTCCTCCCTTCCTCCTTCCTCTATCCCTCTGTCCTTTCCTCTCTTCCTCCTTTCCTTCTTCTTTCCTCTACCTTTCTCCCCTCCCTCCCTCTTTTCCTCCTTCCTTCCCTTTCCAATCCATCCCCACTGCAGCTTCACATCTGATTTCTCTTCCAAAGAGACCTTGGCTTCACTCCTCTCCCAGGTCATGAAATATTCAGTCCACTTGGACAGTTTTTTTTAAAATTAATCTGGGGTTTGATTTGGGCCCTAGCACCTTCGTGTCTTTCTCTACAGCCCTGTCCTGGATCCAATTAGTCAACTTTGAGTGCTGCTGCTGAGTGGAGACAGGCGCGCACCTGCTCTCTCCACCAGGACTTAGAGACTCAGCTCACCGGTGCATCTGCACACATTCCCTTCACTAAATCCCTCTGGAAAAAGCAGCCATGGAATCAAGATCTGTGTGTGTGTGTGTGTGTGTGCTGTAAGAGCATTGGAGGTGAATTTTGAAGGAAGGGTGAGGACAGAAGGAGGTAACGCCAAAGCCTCCAGCTGCTCGCTGGGTAAACAGCTAGGTGATTACCAGGCTGGCATGGCCGCAAGCACAGATGTTTCATTAGCATCCTGACTGTCCTCGCCTGCCCACGGTGCCCATCTCCCCACCTCCTCAATGGACTCAGTTTGCACAGAATTCATTTGCACTTGTTGACATTTCACTTTATCAAAGAGAAGAAAAAAATCACGGTGGGCTTTTCTTGGCCAGTCTTGTGGTGTGCTGGTGGATTTTCATCTCAAAGGCTGAGTCATAAATAGAAGGGATGAAATTAATGTACCCAAGGGTTTGAGTGAAGAATCAGGGCACGGGTTAAGTGCTGGACAAACAATGGGTATTTGGATGAATTATATCATACTCATTGTCACTGTAGTTCTGTTAAGGACAGACTGGATTTTCTGTCCTGCTTGGGATGGGCCCCAATATCTAGCATTCAGGAGCCCATGATTGCCCTCTTAAGCACAGGAAGGAGTCAGTATCCTGATCCTAAAGGCCAAGCCCAGCTCATTGGAGTTTGAAGGTTGAGATACCGATGAAGGGTGGATGTCAAGATCCAAGGGGCAGTCAGCAATAGCAAGAGCTGTGTCCATCTTCTCAGAGCAGTCTGGAGGACTGCAGGTGAGACTCAAAGCCCAAAATGGATTCCCCAGTTACTCCCTTAGTACCCATGAAACCACAGGCAAAATGACTGCATCTCTCTGCCTTGGTTTCTCATCTGTGGGAGTTGCTGTGACAAATTTAGCCAGTTGACTTTGGTCATGCATCGAGTCCTATAGTTGGCATTATATCAGACAAGACCCCCCCCAAAAAAAAACCCAAAACACCAAATAAATCAGTTATGGAACATAGTCACAATTTGATGTATCTCAAGGGAGGAAATTGGGGGAGCAATATTGAAATTGAGGATGTACCTGCTCACCAGTGACAGATGGTCTCAGTGACTGAATTCTGAGAGCTACCTTTCTGCTCTTGGTTCTCCAACGGGAAAGGAGGGACTACAGGTCCCTCTGCCTCAAGCTGCCGACATGTTGATATTTAATTAATCTTTTCATTTGATCCTCAGGTTTGCTCAGTGGCTCCTTTTTTTCCCCTTGATGCCCCCTGGGTTTTGAATACAGTCAAATTCAGCCCTAATTAAAATGGCTGCAAAACCAGCAGTCTCCATTAATAAAACATCAGAACGAGACTTCGTACTTACTTTTTTTTCCCCCTTTCCAAGAACCTTTCCTCCAACACTTGAGGAGACTGGGCAGAGTGAGCCCAGGCCCAAAAGAAGGAAGTTAAAAGAGTTTTTTCACCGCCAAGTGTGTGAGCAGAGCATTTCCAATTCTCCTTTCTGCTTTTGCTCTGCTGGTGAATCTTTCTGTATCAGAAAGACCTGGAGAGTCAGTGCCCAGCCCCCCCCAGCCCCACCCACTGCCACCAGAAACTTCCTGTGTGAGACTGAAGCTCATCGAATCCACTCTTTATGTTCCAGTTTTTGCATCGAAAAGTGGGAGCCCAACAACTTTACTTTGGTCTAATAGCATTCAGCTGTCAACTTAAAAAAAATTAGTTGGTCAAATTGAGGAATTTTTATTGCTTTGTGCATTCATCCTGGGGTTTGAATTCAGGGCTTGGGCTCTGTCCCTAGGGAAGCACTCTACCACTTGAGCCATAGGGCCACTTTCAGCCGTTTTGAGTGGTTTATTGGAGGTAAGAATGTCCCTGCCCAGGCTGGCTTCCAACCATGATCCTCAGATCTCAGCCTCCTGAGTAGCTATGATTATAGGTGTGAGCCACCAGTGCCCAGCTACTTCTGGCTTTTCAATGATTAGTTGGAGCTAAGAGTTTCATAGACTTTCCTGCCTGAGGATGGCTTTGAACTGTGATCCTTGGACCTCAGCCTCCTGAGTAGTTGGGATTCCAGGTGAGAGCCTCTGGCACTTGGTTAACTTGGGGAATTCTTTTTTTTTTTTCTTTTGGTCCGGTCGTGGGGCCTGAACTCTGGGCCTGGGCGCTGTCCCTCAGCTCTTCAGCTCAAGGCTAGCGCTCTACCACTTGAGCCACAACGCCACTTCCGGCTTTTTTCTTTTTGCTTATGTGGTGCTGAGGAATCGAACCCAGGGCCTCAGGCATGCAAGGCAAGCGCTCTACCACTGAGCCACCTTCCCAGCCCCAACTTGGGGAATTCTTAAATGTCTTTTGCTGAGACTTTGCCCCGTTCCTTAGACCCAACATCCCAGACACAGGAGGACACTGAATGCTTTCTGCGTTGGTTCCTGGAACCAGAGAGGCTGACACCTAGCCATCTCGTGTGACTTAAAAAGTTTGCAGAACTGACTGTCATCAGAGCTGCAAAGGTTAAACATTCTGGGTGAGAGCTGGAATTCACCATCCCAGGAAATCCCAGGATTTCCTCCCTCCTCTGCACCCTGCTAGTTAATAGAGTGATTCATTTACTTTCCCCCCTTCACCAATGGTGAGGAGCCTGCTCCCCACCCCCCACTTCCAGCCTTTCCCTTTCTAGGAAAAGACCGGCAAGGCTTATTGAATTCTAATACATCATCCTGGTAGCAGGTGTCAGTGGAGGGAGGCAGATGTGAGAAGACAAACACCAAGCTCCAAGCCACCTCTTGCAGTCTCCCTATTCTTGCCTCCTTTTCTCAACAAGTTCTACTCGGTCTCCCCACCCCCGCCCCCTGGGGAAGCTGAGAGTTCATTATGAACAGCAGCCAAGAGTCAATAAATAAATGGCTGGGCTTTCAGTCACCTACGGTGGCTGTCCTCACTACCAACAAAGTAATTGCCTGGCCCCAGACTGGGTAGTGGAGGCTCCTGGGGACAGGGACTGAAGGCAGGAACCTCAACAGAGCTCTGTAGCCAGAATGGCTTTTTTTTTTAAACAAAGCAAATTTGATCATGTCAAACATTTCCAGTGGACTTAAAACTTCAATGGTTCCCCATTGCTTCTGGGATAAAACCCAAAACATGTAATAGAGGATGCATGATTCTGCAGGCTCTGCTGGCCTCTCAGGTCTCTTGTCCTAATATGTCCCTCCCTGATTCTCAACTGCTCCAGCCATACTGAGCTTCTCTCATTTTTTTCCCAGGTGCTCACTGAGCTCAGAGGAAGAAGTTCCTCCTCCGTTTGAAACAAACCCTACCATGGTCTAGTCCTATAACCTTTGAAACTTTCCCTTCATCCCATTTGACCTAGCTTAGAATTCTCATTTGCTGATATGGATAGATAGCTGACTGATAAGTGATAACTAGAAGGTGAGTAGGGGGATGACAAAGAATAAATGGATAGATGGATAGAGAGAAGATGGATAGATGATAGATACATAATAGGTAAATCGATGCTATATAGATAATGAGGATATGTAGATGATAGATGGATGCATGATAGACAGATATGATGTTCTCTCCTCCTACTGTTATATAACCCCATATTTTGCTCACCAAATAGCTCTAGTTCTCAGCACAATGTCTGGCACAGAACAGAAAATCCATAGTCCATGCCTGGCTGCTGGCAATTCAAATCTACATTCGAGGAAAAAAAAAAAAAAAAAACCTACACCGACATCACCACTGCTGAGTGAGCAGTTTACAAAAGAAATTCTGATGCCATCTCTCATCCGATTAAAAACCACCATGGGGGCTCCCTTGCTACAACTCATCAGTGGCGGTAATCAAAATGAAACAGCCAAAAATTGAAGGGGATAAGTGGGAGCAGATTTATGATCATTTGTGGGAGTTGGAACTCCTGAGAGCTTGAGGAAAGGGAAAGGTATTAAATTCAATGATCCAAGTCCTAAAAGAGCACTTTCATGAGCGATATAAGGAAATTGCCAAAAAGTATGGGGTACAACTGGCTTCAGGTCTCCCTGGAACCAGGAGCTCAAAGGCTGTCAGGCACTAGGTAGTTCTCAGCTCGCTCCTTCTCTCTCTCCCTCCCTTCCTCCCTCCCTTCCTCCCCCTCCTCTCTCTTTCTCCTTCTCGGTTGCCCCCCCCATATCCCTCACTCATGTGGGCCTCTACCCAGGGACAGAAGAGCTGTGGGAGTTCTGCATGACATTTTCACTAGAATGAATGACCAAGAAAAGAGAGGCAAGTTCTTACTTTAGACTGAGTTAAAGAGACAAAGAGATGGTGGCTAGCCTCATTCCCCTGCAAAGCAACTTGTAGAAATCAGGATGGATGAAGGTCCCATAGTCATAGCAGTATTAGAGAGGCTTAAGCAAGTTAACTCTTTCCCTCTCACATCTTATATCACTTGGAGGTAGACCAGGGCTGGTGAAGTGACTCATGTGTCCAGGACTCAGGTTCTTTCCACGTTTGTTCTGCTGTGCCTAGATTCTGTGTGACTCTGTGTGACTTAGGAATGCTCACTAACATATCTATCACCTTCCAGAGAAAGAGAAATGGAGAGCAAAGGAAGCAGTATTTTAAGGACACAACTAAAAAAATCATTCACCTCAATTCCACCCACATCCTATTGGCCAGAATATAGTCCCAGAACCACACAGAACTAGCTGCAAGGGGAGCTGGGAAATGTAGTCTTTCATCTGCACATCCTCGAGCTACACCCAAAGTTAAAAGGTTCTACTGTTGCTAAAGAAGGATTATTTCTTCTCTTGGACTACTGGCCTCTCTGTCACAGCCAGCAGGGTGAAAGGATGCTGGAAACAAAAGGAGGAATAGTGTTCTGGGACAGAACACTGCCTATAACTCAAGACATACTTGCTCTGTCTATCACTCTTCTCTGTTTCTTTAGGGCCTCTGTTTCATGATTCTCTCTCTTCCCACTTTTCTGAGCCTCTCTGTGCTTGAAGCAGGTAGACTGTGGCCACTTCACCACAGCCCGGCTTCCTACAATGAAGGAAAATGAGGCCAGCTAGCCTTCTACCACAAATGGGACTTGAAATGAGCAGCGCTTGCCATGTTAAATGGATTTATGATTTAACTCTGGGCATGAAAGGGGCCCATAAGCACATAACGAGACCAAGATATTAGCTGACAAGAAATAAAGGTAATGTTATCTTAACAGGAGGAATATTCAATTCTCATGCAGATCAGAAGGATGTGTATGTGGCAGGGGTGTGTTTGAGACATGAATTAATTCTTGTGGTGATGTAAGGTGATCTGTTTCATTTTAAGTGCTCTAGGGAACAATCTACCACCAAAATGCTGGGTTAGGATGCTCCAGTATTAATCCACAATGTAAAAAAATAGAAGCAGTGCTCAGCTAGGCACTGGTGGCTCAAGCCTATAATCCTAGCTACTCAAGAGGCTGAGATCTGAGGATCAAAGTTCAAAGCCAGCCCGGGCAGGAAAGTCCATGAGACTCTTATTTCCAATAAACCACTCAGAAAACCAGAAGTGGCACAATGGCTCAAGTGGTAGAACACTAGCCTGGAGCTGAAGAGCTGTGGGACAGTGCCCAGGTCCACAGTTAAAGCCATATGACTGACCAAAAAAAAAAAAAAAAAAGCAGTGCTCACACCCTAGCCAGCTGGCCCTGAATTGGAATAGCTCTTTACAAGTATCAATAACCTAGGGGCAAGAGTCGAGCCCTTACCTATCAGAGCCTGATAATTGAACAACATGCTAGAGAGGAGGTCCCCATAGGTATGGTATAGAGATGTTATTCTTTTTATGGAAATGGACTGAAGATGGCTCAGTGGTAGAGTGCTTGCCTCACATGCATGAGGCTGAGGGTTTGATTCCTCAGTACCACATAAGCAGAAAAAAGCCAGAAGTGGTGCTGTGGCTCAAGTGGTAGGGTGCTAGCCCTGAGCTAAAGAGCTGAGGGACAGTGCCCAGGCCCAGAGTTCAGGCCCTAAACCAACAACAACAAAAGAGTGGGGGGGGGAGATGAGAGGGTAGAGATACTCTTAGGGAGGAGGAGTTAAGTGAAGGGGAAAGGTAGGAAGGAAAGGAAGCCTTAGGCAAAGGGGAATTGTCTCTGTGGAGCAGCCTCATGGTCAAGATCACCAGACAGAAGTCCAGTATCTCCCAACACTTATATAACTCTGCATCCTTGAACAATCAAGTTGCTCCTCTGGAAGTTCAACGTAATGTGTACATGTACAAGAGCCAAGCTGTTCCCAGAACACAGAGGAAACTAGCCCTCTCCCCCGCCACCAGGCATTCGACACTTTCATCGTGGACCATGCTGTGTCAGAGACACGCTGTGCTTGGGGGATGACTAAGCAGAGAAGGGATCACCTGCAAAACAGAAGCCAGGTGCCTGCGTGCTTAAGGCCTGAGCCAAAGACCCACCGCGCTGATTTGCTAACGTTGCCAGAACTGAATATCAGATGGTTAGAGCCACAGGGATGTATTTTCTTGTTACTTTAGAGGCTACAAATGCAAAAACAAGGTACCAGGAGAGTTGCTTTTCTTTTAAGGCTTTTTCTTTTTCTCCATGGCCTCAGGTTACCTCGTAGCTGTGTTCTCACATGGTCTGCATGTGTCTATGTTTTCATATCTTGTTTTTGGTTTGTTTGTCTGTTTGTGAGGCTTGAACTCAGGGCCTGGGTGCTGGATCTAAACTTTTTTTTGCTCAAGGCTAGCACTCCACCACTTTGAGTCACTGGTTTTCTGGTGAATAAGAATCTCACAGCCTTTCCTGCCCAGGCTGGCTTTGAACTGTGATCCTCAGATTTCAGCCTCCCGAGTAGCCAGGATCACAAGCATGAGCCACCAGGGCCTCATATCTTCTTATCAGAAAAGCACCCTCACGGTCCCACTTAATATCATTACCATTTCAAAGATTTACACTCCAAAGGCACTGGAGGCTGGGACAGAAGTGGACAAAAAAATTTCAACACAGAAATTTTTCACAGACATAATTCAGCCAGGTTGAGGAACAGATATTAGCCAAGGAAGAGTCCAACGAGGCTCTCCATTTATAAAACACAGCAGAAGAAGATTCACGATGGGTTCCCTTTGGACCAGGTGCTGATTCCTGATGCTCTACTGCCCATGTCCCAAGGATGGAGCTTACTCAGTACAAGTCTGGCTGCTAAGACTCCCCCAGCGGATGGTGGTGTCAGGTACCTCAGAGCCAACTCAACATCCCCCCTTCCCCAAAGGACATACAGAAGGTTTTTCTACTTTGCCCCCTCAGTGTCTACGCCTCCTTCCCTTTCACCCTGCACAAACTCTCCCTTTCATCCTGTGGTAAGGTGAATTATCCAAGAAGCCACATGTTGGTACCTGGAATTTTGGGATCTTTATCACAGTTAGCAGTCTGCAAGCAACCCACTGTTACAAAGGCATGCAGCCTGCAAACATACTTAACACAGCTAGGAAACAGGCCAGAGAGGAAAGAAAGAACAAAAACAATACCAACAAATCAATTCAGCTCTGGTGGAGAGCTGAATTGGGATGCCATGATGACAGGAGACAAGCTAGGAGACAGGATGCAGGACATGATCAGAGACACACGGGGCACAGCATAACGGTGCCTGTGCTGGTCCAGGCCTGTGTGAGGTCAAGGCAGGGGGCAGGTCCACAGGAAATTCCTAGTCCCAGGCACTGGACGGACAGGTTCAGTAACCTATCAGCCAAGTGCCCGCCCCTGCCTCCAAGGATCTAGGCATGCCCATCACCTGGGAGGCAGGGGCATTTCCTTCCCCCAGTATGAAGACAAGATTGCCAGACCCTACCATCCAACCATGTGGCCAATATGGCGCCCGCCAGACCCTACCATCCAACCATGTGGCCAATATGGCGCCGGCCAGATCTGACCTCCTTACTTCAATTTGTGTCAACTGCATCTTCCTCACAGCCCCATGCCTCCTGCCCTTTGTGCAGCTTCCACTCTGCTTCTAGAACCTTGTCTCTTTGTGGCCCTCCTGACAAGCTCCCACTTATTTTCTTACTTCAAAGCCCAGCTGAAGCACTTCTCATGGAAAAATCTTTTCCTGGCCTTCTGCAGATCTTCCTCCTTTGCTTAATGTGGCCTTGGAACCCAGTCATAATTTTCATTAGGTTGCCTTTCTGTTGAAGTAGGCTGTGGATTCTTCAAAGGCAGAGGAAAACCTGCCTTCCTGACTCTAAAGTCTAGCACAATGCTTTCTTGGTACTCACACAAAAATACGTTATTACTATTGTGAATAAAGGAGTGTGAATTTTATTATGCTGGGCATGATGAGGGGGTAGCTCATAAATAAAAAAAAATAAGTGTCTGCTCTGAGAGAACCGTCGAGTGACAATGATTTGCAAAAGACACAGTATGAGTAATGATTTGAAAATGAATATATAAAATCCACAGCTGGAAGAGACTTCTTTTGTCTACCCTTCCATTTAGGTTCAAT
Source organism: Dipodomys ordii (assembly GCF_000151885.1). Lineage (NCBI taxonomy): Eukaryota > Metazoa > Chordata > Mammalia > Rodentia > Heteromyidae > Dipodomys > Dipodomys ordii. The sequence goes on from NW_012267230.1 coordinate 6,548,150, forward strand.
AATTTGAATCCATAAAACAAACCAACAATGGACAGATTCATAGAGGTGGGGGGAAACACGCACAAATTTGCTAATGGGCAAGTTCACAGGAGTCAAATACAACATTCAAAGAGGGAGCAGATGATCAGAACTTAAATAGTATTATGAGCTTCAGAAGGACTTTGGGGCTTGGGGGTTCTGGGGAGAGGGAGGATAGGAAAGAATCTGGGTCACAAGAAGGTGAGGGGAGAAAATTCAGGGTGGGCAAAAACCATCTTGCCTATATATTTTAAAAAGTCTCTCAGGTAACAGCCCTCAGAAGAATAGATGGTCATAATGAAGCCCCTCTGGGCAGGCGTCAGACTTCTGATTTCCTTTTCCTAGGTTTTGTCTTCTCTGTTGATTGAGATATCAGAGAAGGACCCAAGACACCTGCTATCCCTGGAAGGAACTGCCCTAGTCAGCTAAGGGTTATTTGGAACAGGTTCTGCTCTGAGAAGAGAACTCAGTTTAGTTAGGTAGGTAGAAAGTCAGATAAACCTTGAGTCTGCTTCTTCAGTTCAAATGCTCAACTGAACCCAGTAAAACCAAGGGCTGAAGACATGCAGATAATTACTGGTTAACCTAGGGGAATTATGAAAGACTTTGGGGAGGGGGTAGGTGAGTTAGAATGTAGTCATGAAGGATGAGGGGAGTGTGCAGCAGATGTTGTGTTGTCATTGGACTTGCATGTTTCCCTCCAACACACATTCATCGGCGCACTTCTTAATATTAAGTCAATGTGCTCAACAATTGCTTTGAAGAAGTTGGCATGGGAGGGTACAATTATCACAGAAGTTGGTGAGCTATTGCCAAAAGAACACTGCTAGGTAGAAGAGATTACTAGTTTCACTAAGCCAGACCACATGGTAAGTATCCACTGCAACTCATGGTGTCAAATCTTTCCACCCGAGAGTTCTGGAAACTTCCCTTGGCATTTAAACAAGAAACGAAAAATGTTGTCAGCAACCAACTAAAGAGTCACCCAGTTGGATTTGAAGTCAAGAGCTGAAGTCAGACACACAACCTATAAAAGAAACAGAGTCTGTGTCTTCATAGTGCTGACCTCTGAGAAGCACCAACTGATGAGCAACCAGTAAGCTACTCACCATCTAGGGGTACTGGGGAAGTGCCTTGTGGGATGATGGGTATAAAGGCAAGGGAAGCATTGAGGTTCATTTCTGCTCAGCCTGTGCCTTCAGAATGTCTTCTTCCAGGAAGTAACTCTGCAGCTGTCTTCCTGGGGGAGGGGGTGACACCGTCGGTGTGAACCGCAGGATGCATTCACTAGGCACAAAGGCTGGGAGAGGAAAGAGTCTGCTAAGTAGAGGGTTCCACAGGTGCCAAAGGCCAGGCATCCTGAGCCAACCTGGTATTTCTGGAGGACTGAACTGTGTTCTGCACAGCTGGAGCCCAGAAAACAGAATTACTGATTCTAAAAGTGGAAGTTGGTTCTTCCAGAACAGCAACATCCACAGAAGCCTTGGGAGGACAGCAAGGCCCGGCACAGACTGTCCCAGAGACGGAGACGGAGCAATGACAAACCCAGCAGCCCCCACATGGATTAAAAGGCACACGGCAAATCTGATGCAGCTGGGATGAGAAGTCTGCCTGACCCCGGGTTTAACTTAACACAGAATTCAAAGAAGCAAAAAGCTTTTAGTGACTTGTGGCAGGGCCTGAACGTAATGCTCATTTCCACAGAACTCTTCTTATAGAAGCATCCAGAACAAGCTGTGTCCTTACACCAGCCACCCGGGGACCACAGTGAATCACCTCCATGTTGGCTCTTAAAAGTTGCAATCTTGCTCAGAGATTGGTTTTTAATCAGAGGTAATTTTACACAGTAAGGGCTCTTTGGCAACATTTAGAGACATCCTGACCAGAGAGGGGCCGGGGAAGGGTGGCTACTACTACTAGCATCTACTGGGCAGAAACCAATGATGCTTCTAGACACTCTGTGGTGCACAGAAAAACCCCTAATGAAAAAGGATTGTGCAATCCATAATGTGAATTAGGTCCTTATTGAGGAATGTCATCTACTTTGGCCTCTCATTTTACCAAAGAAACTGAGGCTCGGATGGTTCTGGATGGTTGATGCACCCTTTAAGATTATTAAGGACCTAGATCAATTCTGCAATTGACATTTTCCCCCATTTCCCTTGTCTGCATGGAGGTTGAAGGCCCATTTTTGACACATTTCCCCCTTTTCAAAAGCAGTAAGTTCTATAAGGATTGCCTGGTAGAAAGCTACTTTGTCATCAAGCAAAAAACAAAAACAAAAACAAACCCCCCAAATCCTAATATTCCATTTACATGCTTGCTGCTAAGACAGGCACAGAACTGAGTGACCTTGGTGGCAGGTCACGTTGGGTATAGTTGCTAGACTTTGTGTGAAAAGTCAGGATGTGGTGAAGTAAACGCATGGACTCAGCTTCTCCTTTTCTGGTTCATTCACAGATCCAGCCAAAGCGCATGGCTTCCTGACTGTGTACTAGGCTAGAGGCATGTTCCTGGTCCCGGAGCAAAGCATGCTGGGAAGTGAGCAGGTGACCTGAGTTTCTATGGTAGTGATAAATTCCATCTACCACCACCAACACTTTTATGGAAAGGACTGTGGTTTTCAGGCTTGGCTCCAACTTCACCTCTCAGTGAGGTCATCTCTTAGAAACTCTCACACTGCCTTTTATCCTCAAGGAGATATTCCCCCCACAGCTCTTACACTATGTGTCTGTTTAATAACTGTAATAATGGATTACAGATATAATGGATCAACTTGTGGTGGTGGTGGTGGTGGTGGTGGTTTGAGACAGGATCTCATTATGCATCCAGGCTGGTTTTGAACTCACAATCCCCCTGCCTTAACTTCCCAAGTAATGCTGAGATTACAGGCGTGTACCATTGTGCCTAGGTTGTGTTGATTTTTTTAAGGCTAAGATTCAGGAATTGGAAACAAGCAAAATCTGACCATAGACATCCAAGATGAACACTAATAAGGCTCTTGTAGACTAGAATGGTAGATCACAAGAAACATGAAGGAAGGAAGGAAGGAAGGAAGGAAGGAAGGAAGGAAGGAAGGAAGGAAGGAAGGAAGGAAGGAAGGGAGGGAGGGAGGGAAGGAGGGAGGCAGGGAGGGAGGGAGGAAGGGACAGAAAGAAAGATAAAGAAAGAAAGAAACTAAGAAAGAAAGAAAAGAAAGGAAGGAAGGAAGGGGAGGAAGGGAGAGAGGGAGGGAAAGAGAGGAAGAAAGAAAGAAAAAAGAGGGGCTGGGAAGGTGGCTCAGTGGTAGAGTGCTTGTCTTGCATGTATGAGGCCCTGGGTTCCATTCCTCAGCACCACATAAGCAGAAAACGCTGGAAGTGGTGCTGTGGCTGAAGTGGTAGAGCACTAGCCTTGAGCTGAAGAGCTGAGGGACAGTGCCCAGGCCCAGAGTTCAAGTTCTATGACTGGCAAAAAAGAAAGAAAGAAAGAAAAAGGAAAGAAAGGAAGGAAGGAAAGAAGAAAGGAAGGAGAGCAAAAGAGAGAGAGAAGCTCCCTGAACAATATTTTGGAGAAAGGCAATGGGAAGTGTGAGAGAATAAATAATAATCAGCCTATAAGACAAATGAGTTTTTCTTCAGTTTAAAGGTGTTTTTGTTATTATCTAGATAGCGTTTTATACGGTCATAGAACTTTTGGTAATTCATCAAAATTCATAGTTTGTGGAAAACCAGAAAAAAAGAGTAAGTGGTAGGGTTATTACTTGAAGTTCAATTCAATAAATATAATTTATTTTTCTGTAGAGTTCTTTATACCGAATGGTACCAGCAGCTTTATGGTTCAACAAGACCGAGTTTGAATGTCTTAAGTTATTTTCTTTCAGCCCAAATGGACTTTCATGAGCATTTAGAATCTCTCGGTACTAAGGGGAGTGATGCACAGCCATTCTTGCTCTACTCTGTTACCACCATTGTCTTTGCCAGCTGCTGCTCATCTGCAGAGCAGATCATCCAGAAGGACGTGAGGGGGTCATGGTGGCTGGATTTCCCTCAGAGGGGAATACTGGTGATCACTCCCAAGGCTGGTGCTAGGGACAGAGGATGACAAGGAAGGCAACTGATGAAGATAAGACCTCCCTCTGACAGTGTCTTAGAACCAGCCCTCTACCACAGTCAGGATTCTGCCACAAAGGCAGAAGAGATGGGATTTTAATCCCGCGATCTAGACCACACGCAGGCCTGTCATCCTAGTTCCATGTCTTATCTCTCTATGACACTCAAATCAATAGTAGGTGTTACACACGATGGTGAAGATCTGTAGCAGACATTGAAGATACAGTGAAGAACAAATTTAGTGCTGAGGTCTTCTGCCATCATTATAATAGTGAATTCTGTAAATAAGAGTATCCGTGTAAGAGAGGAACAAATTTAAGAATTTTCTGGGTTTAACCTGTGTTTCAAAAACCCCATGTCATGAAGGAGACTGAGGAGAGACTTCAGTAAAGAAAGGATAAAATGGCGGGGGGCGGGGGGATGGATATGGTGTGACCCTTCATGTTCTAGAATAAAGACCTGCAGGTCATTGGGGGGAAAAAAGAAAAGAAAGATGCTGTATATCCCTGCCGCAATTTCTAAGGGAAGGAGGGAAGGCCTGCAAAAGGCAAAAAAACTCCTTGTAAATCAAACCTTTGCTGTCTTTCTCTCCTCCCTCTTGCTCAGGCTCAGCTTTCTACCTCCTTTTCTTTTCTTTCATTCATTCATTCTTTTCTCTCTCTCTCTCTCTTTTTTTACCATTATCTAGATACCATACAAGGAGAAAGAGGGAGTGAAGAGGGTCTGGGATATTGTAAGGATTTCTAACAAGATATTCACTTTCTACCCCCAGTCCCCAGGTTGAGTACAGTTCTATATTGGTAACATCTAGAATATAAAATACTATGCTATGGTCAGGACTTCCTGTCTGTCTATAAATAAACCTTAGAATTGTGCCCAACAAGAAAAAGAAGGGAAAGGAAACAACTGTGCATAATTTGACATCACCAAGAAAATTTAATTCCCTCAAATGTGATCAGGGAACACTGCCTTCCACGAGCGTGGAGAAACTTCCAGAAGAAATAGACTTGATTTCCCTCTATCCTCTTAGCCATGATGACTAGATCTTTAAATTTTAATCTAGGAGTCAAATTGACACATTGTTTTAAAATTGTGGCATCAAGTCCACTCACAGTGTTGTGAACACCATCCACCTCCAGAATTCACACTTAAACTGTCCCATTAAACAACTTCCCACTTCCTTCTCCCCCTCCAACCCTGAAGACCACCATTTTCCCCTGCTTTCAGTCTCTATAAATTTCATTTCTCTAGATACCTTGTATATATGGATTCATAATTTGGTGTGTGTGTGTGTGTGTGTGTGTGTGTGTGTGTGTGTGATTCCTGGGGCTTGGACTCAGGGTCTAGGCACTGTCCCCAAGCTGTTTTGCTTAAGACTAGCACTGTACCACTTAAGCCATACCTCCACTTCCTTTTTGCTGGTTACTTGGAGATAAAGCCAGCCTGGGCTGGCTTTGAACCATGATCCTCAGCCTCCTGCATAATTAGGGTTACAAGCATGAGCCACAGGATCCCAGCCATAATTTATTCATTATGTAGTATAATGTCCATAAGATTTATCCATACTGTAGCATGCCAGAATTTACCTTCTCTTGAAAGCGGAGTAATTTTTCAGTGTGTGTGTGTACCAGTGTGATGTGTGTGTGTGTGTGTGTGTGTGTGTGTGTGTGCGTGCGCGCGCGCCTCCATTCATCAGTTGGTAGGCTTGGGATAACTTCTACTTTCTAGCTATTAGAAAATAACATTGTCCTGAATGAACATGGATGTGTTCAGGTCACCATTTTGTTCTACACATAAGCCTAAGGTCATTGGTTCCTCCAGGATTTTTATCCAGTAGAAAAATGGTGGCTCTGAGGGTTCTGTGTTCTAATCCTCTCATCACAGGTGAAGTAGATGTGGGTGGGCAGTCACCAGCCCTCAACCCTCTTCTGCCTGACCATGCATTGCAGCTCTTTCTATTAAGGGCAACTTCACCCAGCTCTGGACGCAGCTGATTGGATGAGGAATTAACCCTGGCCAGGAGAAACCAAATTATTAGCTTCGATGAGCTTGTTGTAAGTGCTGGGTTGGTTTGGTTTTGAGTACTGGGCTTCTACAACATGTAAATTTAACAGAGGGGGGTACTCAAATCAGTCTGAACCCTTCTGCTCTCCAAGGGGAAGAACAGAAAACCACCTCTGAGAGAGCAGGGTAATATAAAGCCTTGTGCAAAGAGAAAGGTAAGAGACTGAGCAAAGCAGAGACACACAGATAACCCTTCATCAAAAGATACTGGCATATAAACCAGGGTACCACTGGTTTTGCTGGTGCTAAGAGGGTACATTTTCCACTGAGCTGCTCCTGTAAGGCCCCAGTATCCTTCCAAAGCCATTCCTAATTTCCTTAAGCTATTTTGAGTGACTTTGCTTCTCCGTAACCCAATGTGTCAAGATAATCTATTGGGATATTAATTTCTGTCTTATTTCTCAGCTAGAGGAGAGAAAGGTGACAAGGTATTTTTCTCTTCCCCTCTACCTCCTCGAAAAACAGCCACACTTGTGCTTTTATTTTACTGCTACTGATTTTCGCTGTCCGACATGGTGGTCACCAGCCATATGTAGCCAGCAGGTGCTTGATATGTAGTTCATACCCAGGTACTTAATAGGTGCTCAACTCATAGTTAAATCAAGGAGCTAGCTGTTAGACCACAGAGGTAAAAAACCTTTTGAATTGTTCTTGGGAAATGAGTGTTCACCCCCCAAGGAACATTTTTAGAAGGCAGAGTATGGGGCAGGAGAGAGGAACTGCACTTTTATGGGACAGGTATGTTGTCAACACTGCCATATTCCATTCTCAAAAGAAAGCCCATATGGTTGGGCTATGTTGTTTTCTTCCCCATTTTACAGTAACTTTGTTACTTGGCTGCCTTACGTTGGCATAAGGGATAGCTCGAGGAGCTACTAAAACATCCTGTGTCTGTGGAAGATGGTTCCAGAAAGAGATGAGCACTTGAATGGTAAACGAGGCAAACGAGATTACCTTCCTGATTACCCTCAGTTTCCCCCCTCCTCCTCCTGCTGAGGGCCTGAATAGGCTAATTGGGCAGAGGAAAGACAATTCACATTTCTTCTTCTGGAATCTGGACATCCATCTCCTACCCACAGACACCAGAGAGTCTGGTGAGGAAAAGGGCTTCATTCTATGCAAGGAACCTGCAAACAACCTCTCCAAAAGTCAGCTGATGGCGGCAGCAGAGGAACTCACCTCGAAATACCTTTGTTTTTTGACTCAATGGTAGTGACTCCAAACTTTGTCTCTTCTGGACACAGGAAATGGTTTAAAGTCTATTTAGATTAAAATACCAGATCTGCTGTGTGACCCTGGGCAAGCCACTTAACCTCTGCCGCCTTCTATTTCTACTTACTTAGCGGTGGAAAGTTTTGTTTTTGTGATTGTTTATTTTTCCCCTCACTTGTGCTGGGAGACTCCAAGGAGAAAACACAGCACCTCGAATGAGCACAAAGGCCCTATGTCTTCCCTTCCTTTGGCTTAGGCTGATGGGCGCAGAGTAAGGGCTGACAGCTTCTTATGACATCCACAGGTGTGTTCCTTGAGATGCAGATTACGGGTCACATTCCCACCCCTCGGTCCAACCGAGACGCTGGCTTCTGTGAGCCTGCCCTGTGACAAGTCCCTCCTTATTACTTATTTATCTCTTAACAACAGGGAGAGAGAAGAGGCTGGCTTTTGCCCTGGGCAGGAGAAATATAAATTGTTCCTGCAGCCAGTCCTGACAAGGAAAGATTTGGAGCCCTGGATGAATGGACTGCAAACTCCTGCCTCGCACATCCTTGGTCCCGAGGAAGCAGAGGGCACCACAGCCCCATCCTTAGGCTGTCTGGCATCGTGGAGAAAAGCAGATGAGTTAGCAGGATTCCAGGGAAAAGAAATCACAGGAGATAGGAGGCTTGGGGGTGGGGGTGGGGAGCAGCAAGACAATTTACTATCCACTGCATCGTCTGAATAGTAATGCTAGATGTCCTTATGACACCTCGGTTGACTTAGGAAAATGAGATCTCAGGGAGAGAGGCAGGCAGAGTGGAATTCTTGGTAGCAGGAGATTAATGGTGACATCTGCCTTTGCCCCCTGTCTGGGGGGGGGGAGATGGGGGGAGGACTCTGTCCTCCTTAGCTTGCTCACGGTGGAGGGCAGTACCACTGCACCTGTGTGAGCATGGGGCTGGCAGAGGCGGAAGTGCTCTAAGCTCAGCATTTATCACCTGCAGGAACTAAAGCAGCCATCAGGGCAATATTGGCTGACTACTCTTGGGGTTGTCAAGAGTTCTTCCATAGGTCTAACAAATTCACATGATTGCCATGGCAACACTAATGAGGCTGGTCCTCTTATCTTACCCATTTCCAGGCTGTGTTATGGAAGTCATTTTTCCATCACTGTGACAAAAGGCCTGAGGTAACTCATAAGGTGGAAAGATCTCTCCTTCTCTCTCTCCCCTCTTTCTTTCTTTTGCTCCCCCTCTTCCTTCTACCCTTCCTCCTTTCCCTCTTTCCCCTCCCCTCCTCTTTCCCTCATTTCCCTTCCTTTCCCTTCCCTTCCCTCCCTCCCTCCCTCTCTTCCTTCCTTCCCTCTTTCCTTCCTTCTTTCCCTCCTTCCTTCCTTTCTTCCCTCTTTCCTTTAACTTGTAATTTTTTTTAATGTGCAGTACTGGAGCTTAAACTCAAGACCTAGACACTGTCCTTTAGTTTTTATTTTTTGCTCAAGGCTGGCACTCTACCACTTAAGCCACAGCTCTACTGGCATTCTGGGGGTGAATTGGAGCTAAGAGTCTCAAGGACTTTCCTGCCCAGGCTGGCTTTGAACCACCTCCTGAGTAGCTAGGGATATTAGGTGGTAACCTTTCCATTTTCTTTATTCCTAATTTTACCATAGAGTTTCCATTGGAACTCATAAGCCTCTAACAGCCACTCATGTTTGCTAGTCTCTCTTTGGGGCAGAGTAGACCATACTAAGTAGCCAGCATTTGAGACTAGTATTTGTTTGCATTCTTCTTACCTAATCAGATAGAACAGGGCTGGTATCCAAATGACCAGAGTTTTGATTTTTTTTTCCACCTATCCTCAACCTGAGTTATACTTTAGAATTATCTGTTAGCTTTAAAAATAATAATACCGATGCTCAGGCTGTACCATGAGAAATTCTGATGTCATAGCCTGAGGCAGTACCAACCTAAGATTTTCTTTTAAGCTCCAGCCACCGCTGAGAAGAACTGGCTGCCATTTGGCAAATACACTAGTGTGGTTCCCTCATCACAAAGTCCCCTACCTCCCACCCTTGCTGCCATCAGGAAGGGCCGGTTCTCATGTGCAGCTCAGGCTTCCCTCTCTACCTGAGATCAGGCCCTCACCCTTACCCCAGTCTTCGCTTCCAATGAGGAGAAACCCCAGGGTTGGGATTAGAACAACTAAAGACCCTTCAGGGTCTACCACAATAAAGTTACCACCACTCTCCTACCATACCCCTCCCACGTACATGTTGCTTCCCAAGTACTCCTACCCCTGGCAGCCTGACAATCCTACAGACCTGCCAAGGGACCTGGGAAACCCCATGTCCTTTCCCCAACTCCACCCAGCCCACCCATCCTCAGCAGAGAAGCCAGCGTGTAGCATTCTTTTAATTAAGTCCCACATTAGTGCCCGAGCTCTCCCCGAGCGTAGGTGCAGCCTCTGAAGTCTGCGGCAGGTTGACAGAGCAGGGGGTCGTGATGGATCTTTCTACACCAGACCCAATTTGCTTCTAATGACTTGTGGTCCAGCCAGCATCCATCCAGGCTCACGGCCTACCCTTCCCCCTCCCCTCCCATGATGCATTTGTTTTCTCTGCAAACCAGAAACCGAGTTTTCGCTCAGGGAGGAAGTCAATTCCTAAGGATGCCATTGCCTGAGATGGATTTGTCTGTAAAACAGGAATTACGACCTCAATGGCTTTCAGGAGCCATAGAGGAGACATAAGAGAGCAAAGCACATCAGAATGGGGGGGGGTGATAAGGACTTCAGGGGAGTGTGGTAAAATGGAAGCAAATGTCTGAGCAAGCAGCTAACAGGAGCCCGGCCTCACATTGCTCTGGGGGAATTGGATGTTCATGTAACCCAGTGTGTGTGTGTGTGTGTGTGTGTGTGTGTGTGTGTGTGTGTGTGTGCGAAACCAAGATTCAGCTTGTACCCAGAGTCCAAGCCAAAGTCCTGATGGCAGCTCATAAGGTCCCCCACGACCTCATTCTTCCTTCATCTCTGTAACCTCATTTTCCTCCTCCCCCCCCCAGCCCCCTGCTTACAGACATACCCTGCTGATGGAGCTGTCCCACACTGCTGCACTCCTGTCTCAGGACCTTTGCATGTGCTCTTCTCCCTGCCTACTAAGCTGTTGACGTAGATGTCCATGGCTCAGTCACTCACCACCTTCAGATTGTGGCTTTACTTTCTCAGTGAGACCCAATCTGCTCCAGTGCCCTGCCTTTACCCAGCTCCATAGAACTCCTTTTCCTGCCCTCATTCTTACTTCTTTTCCATAGCATTCCCATAACATTTTCCCACCTCTGAAAGAGAAGGTCTGTGTCTTTTGTTGTTGTTGTCAGTAGTGGGACTTGAATTCAGGGCCTGGGCACTGTCCCAGAGCTCTTCTGCTCAAGGCTAGCATGCTACCACTTGGAACCGCAGTTTTCTGGTACTGAATTGGAGATAAGAGTCTCACTGCCCAGTCTGGCTTCGAACCTCGATCCTCAGATCTCAGCCTCCTGAGTTGCTAGGATGACAGGCGTGAGCCACCTGAGCCTGGCTGGTCTGTGTCTTTACCATTGTTTCATGAGCACCTGGAATCATGCCTGGCGTACACCAAATGGTCAATAAACATTTGTTCTATAAATAGCTGCAACCCAGCTCCAGTAGATCCCTACATCAGAGCTCTAACCTTCACGTGTAGAGCAGAATTCAGGCTCCCCACTGCCACGGGGAGGCAGCACCCCAAAACCTTTGTTTAAACCCAAACCAGAATCCCCTGTCCCAGGACTTCCTGCTCCTGCGTCTCGGGTCTGGGTCCATGCTGACTGCCATCTGACTGGTATCTTTCAGTAGTTTCATATGTCCTGTGTTTGACAGGAAGGCGGTCATATTGCTGAAGACTGGGTTCATTTATAAAGAAAGTTCCGGAGGCTGAGACATTGAAGGGGCAAGGGCTGCTGCAGGTGGTGGTGGCTTTCTTGTTCTTGGAGACTTTGGGAAAAGTCCCAAGGCAGATAAACCCAAGCATCACAGCCTGCCAGAAAATGCTCGTTCCCCCCCACCCCCACACACACAACAAAGCTTGTCCCCTGAAAGCTCATTAAATTCATAACTCCATTCATGGATGAATTAACACATTCAAAAGAGGGGCAAATCCTGCCCCTTTTCCCTACTCCATTCCCCTCCCAAAGGTTCCCACATACAAATATTGTTAATATAGGGTCCAGGTAATTTGGAAGATAAGGTTTCCAGTATGTGAATCCCGAGGAAAACACTCCTAACGCAGCACCTAGACTTCCTGCCATAGATTGGACTGAAGAAGCCAACAAGCAGCCTTTGCGCCTTGTACCAGCTCGGGAGGAGGCCTCCCTGGCCAGTTCCATCTCCAGCGCTGGTTCCTGAAAGGTGAAGCTACCCTGAAACACAGCCACAGAACACATCTTTGCCCTTTCCCTTCCAATTCCCACTGTTCATCGTGGACACAAATTCATGGCACCCAATGGTTGAGAGTTGGATATCTTGAACTAAGCAGAGCAATTGGGCTTTGAACCCAGGTTAGTTGACTCCAGACGATCACACCACTTGTGCCTGGCTGCCTCTTATAATAATAAATAAATAAATAAATAAATTTACTGATTGGTTGATTGTACCAGTCTGGGCTTGATTTCGAAGTTTGGGAACTAGAACTGTCCCTGAGCTTCCCCCTGCCCCTTTAGGCTGGTGCTTTGCCACTTGAGCCACGCCTCTGTGTATAGTTTTTTTTGAGGTATTGGGGGGCTGACTCATTGGAGATAAGAGTCTTATGGACTTTCTTGTCCCGACTGGCTTTGAACCATGATCCCCAGATCTCAGCCTCCTGAGTCGCTAGGATTATAAACATGAGCCATCAGTGCCCGGGATATAACAGCATAATAATAATTATAATCATAATTCAAGCTTTTTCCTGAGCCTTTTTTATGACTCAAAGTCTAACTCTCCCAGCTCCCTTTGAGATGAGGTGTACGGCCTTTATTTGAACGATAAAGAAATGAAGACTCGGGGTGCCTGAGTGCACACCACAGCTCATAAGCAGCCCGGACAGGACAGAACTTAAATCTGCCATTTACACCGTGTTGTCTCTTGCACAACATCAAGCATCCCCGGAGCTGCAAGGCCTCCTCTGCTGACAGAAATCTATCCTCTCATCATGGCTCGTTGACTCGAAGGCTCTGATAATAATTCAGAGTTCCTCGTGCTTTTAACCAAAAGTGAACTTTTCTTTGCATGCTAGAAAGATCGGCCTAACAAATGAGGGGTGAAAATAAGACCATCGAATCTTCTTCGGCATATGCTAAGCATAGGTTTTAAAAGTCCATTCCTCTGAAAAATGGCACTTGGGAAGGAATCATGCCCCACCCCACCCCCACCTCTATGAGAGGTACCGCTTCAGCAGCTGCTTAATTACCTGTCAGCTTGGTGACATTGGGCTCTGTGAGACTGGTAGGGCTCTGTCCCTGCTGTCCATCCAGGTGCCCAGTGGGCTCACGCCTGTAATCCTAGCTACTCAGGAGGCTGAGATCTGAGGATCACAGTTACAAAACCAGTCCAGATCAGAAAAGTCTGTGAGACTATATCCATTTAACTATCCAATAAAAGCTGGAAATAGCACTGTGGCTCAAAGTGGTAGAGCACTACCCTTGAGCACAAAAGCTCAGGGACAGTGCCTAGGCATTGAGTTCAAGCCCCAGAGCCAGCACAAATACACACACACACACACACACACACACACACACACACCTGCCCACATCTCAGCTAGCTAGCTACACTCTGGAAGGCAGGTCCACTAAACCCTAGCCAGCCTCCATCTCTGCTGTCCTGGGTTTGGTGGGTGGGGAGGGCAGGTTCTCAAAGCTGTTCAGGAAGACTTTGGGAAGTCAGAGGTTTTTCTAGTCAAGTACTATAACCCCTTCTACCAAGAGATAAGAATGCATCACAAACAATTTAAGGAAACAGAAACAAAATCAGCAGCGAGCTCAATCTTCAAAGACTTGCCACTTGCAAGGTCAGGATGGAGAACAGGAAAAGCTGAGGGTGCAGAAGGAGGGGAACCTGTGGTTTCCCCAGAGCTGCCTGGGACACAGGCTCATCTCCACCCCATAGCTTGTCCTCGGAGCCCTGGGAGCCACACCGGGACCTGTAGACCACAGGGGAGGCCCAGAAAAAGCTCCTGTTAGATTTTCCAAGTGCAGAAGGCAAATCCCAGGAAAGAGAAGGAAGCCTGATGTTTTTTCCCTCCCTGTCAGCACACTAATTGCCCTTCTTGCCTGGCGCTGCTAATTACAAATGAATGGGATTTGTTCATTACAGGAGACCAGCAGGAGAGTCTCTACTTAGCAACACTATGTTAATTTGAGTTTGGCATTCTTTCTTTGGAAGGTCATAACACTGCTTTGAATTCACAGGGTTATGGCAGAGAGAGAGAGAGAGAGAGAAAGAGAGAGAGAGAGAGAGAAACTTTCCCTTTCTCTCCTCTCCCCTTTTGCAAGGGTAGAAGTTTCTGTCACTGTCTTTCTCCCTTCCTGGAACATATCAGAGAGCCTGTTTGCTGTGGGAGGTGGTAGCTATTCAAGAGGGAGGAAGTGAAGGTCACAGGGATATGTCCGTGGAAGGCATCTTGAGACTCTTGACCCCAGACTCTTCCTCTCTCTTTCTCCTCCACCTCTGTCTGTCTGTCTCTATGTTTCTGTCTCTCTTTCCCCAAGCTACTATGTGGGTAAGCAGCTGTATTCCACTACCAACTGCCCACATTATGTTCTGCCTTGTTATGGGACCCAAGCAATGGGGGAGCCCAGTAACCATGGATTGAATCAGTTGCAACTGTCAGAAGCAACTGAAAAGGTGCTTCGGCTGCGGCATCCTGTGAAATGACCAAGAGCCCCCCCCCCACCAACCCAGTGCCCTTTGATCTGAGCTGTTCTCTGCTGCAGCCTCTTTGCAATCACCTTGGGCTCCAAGAAAGAAGATGCAGTGACCAGCATCTTGGGCAGAAGGCAAATATTCTCTCAGACAGGCCGTACCTTCCTCTACCCAGCTGAAAGCAAACAGCTCTCAAGTGGACCACCTTGCTCTTGTTCTGTCCCAGTAATAATCATAATGGAATTCTTCCTTCAAGGACAAAGACTGAGCTAATGGTCCACCGGGCCATACTGACAATTTGTTATAACTCTGTATACCTTCCTCGCCCTCTACCCCAATTCCCCTATTTAACTCGAAGCCCATATTTGAACCCCTGGATATGTCCAAGTGCCTGCTTTCCATGGCTGTCATGGAATAATAAATCTCCTTTCTCTGCCCTTCACCACGTCGCTTTACTTGGCATACAGGGGAGATGGCATGGGGTAGGGGGGAGCAGAAGAGTGGCCAGACTTTAAAGTAGTCTTCCTAGACTTTGGGTCTGGGGGTCTAAATACCTAGTTTCAAATCCACGAGCCAAGCACACTAAACCTTTCCTCCTTAGAAGTTATTTAGCTCAGGCATTTTGGCACAGATGACAGAAAACTGGCCAGCACATTTTCTTTTTCTTTTTAACCAGGTTTAATGGATCATCATGTTCAAAGCTACTGCTAACACAGCGTAAGCCACATCCTCTTTGGCTCTTTCTCTGCCATTTGCTTTCTCAGTATCCACAGCAGTGCTGCAGATGCGTCTCTGGCCTCTGTCTGCAGGGGAGACACTGCCCTTTTGCATCTTCCTGTTTCTGCTTGGCTTCCTGGTGGTACAAAGTCTGAATGATTTTCTTCTTGACACTTGAAGGCTAGCTGCCTTCAGGTGCTGGATGAAAGGGGTGAGAGCCCCAATTTGGGCTTGGACCTAAGCCAGATTCTCATTGTAGTTTTCCCTGAGAGTCGTGGATTTGAGGGGCGGCATCACATGGTGCCTGTGGACACAGCTTGGGGACATGGTGGAGGGGTGGCCCCTGGCTTCCTTCTTGCAGTCTTTCACTTGGTCCTTCGGTGTATTCATTATGGGAACCAGCAGGAGGGTTTCTACTTTGCAAGACTACATTCACTTGAGTTGGGCTTTCTTTGGAAGATGATAAAACTACTTTGAATGCAAAGGTTTCTGCAGAGAAAGAGTTGTTCCCTCTTCTCTCCTTTGCCCTCTGGCAAGGACACTGTGGGTAGAGGAAGCTTTTGTGTGGCTGGTCTGAAATATGACAGCTCTAGCCTGAATGTGTTTACCTCCTGTTAAAATGGCCTGAATTCATAGCTTTCTAACTCTGTATTTTCTATTTCTGTGCCAACGTTCTTTTTCTCCTGCACATGCAGTCTCATTTTCCTCTTGACAATCTTGTGTGTGTGTGTGTGTGTGTGTGAGTGTGTGTGTGAGTGTATTTGCATGTGCGCATGTGCGTGCACCAGTCCAAGAGCTTGAACTCAGGGCCTGAGTGCTGTCCCTGAGCTTCTTTTTGTTCAAGGCTAGTGCTCTACCACTTTAGCCACAGATTCACTTCCAGCCTTTTCGGTAGTTTGTTGGAGATAAGAGTCTCACAGACTTTCTTGCCTGGGCTTGCTTTGAACCACGATCCTGAGATCTCAGCCTCCTGCATAGCTGAGATTATAGACATGAGCTACTGGTGCCCAGCTCTCTTGACAATCTTAAGAGGAAACGCTACTATACTCTGCCTTTCCCACGTGAGGAAACTAAGTCTCAGAGAGGGGGAAAACACTTGCCCAGAGTCACAGAGTCAATCAAATAAGGAAGAAGAAACAGACTAAACTGACTGTTGAGCTCTGGCGCTCTGCTCTACAAAGTTTTAAGTAGAGAAATAGAAGCAGTGCTGGACAAAGGACTAAGGGCAGAATTTCCTCCATGATGCCTTGCCTCAAGATTAATGATGGCAACATCCAAGCAGAGGACACTGGAGAAGCTCAGGTTAGATAGATAGATAGATAGGTAGATAGATAGATAGATAAAATTCAATCCATCAAGCTGTTAAGGAATTTAGGATGGCTGAGAAGATAAGCTTACTATCACAAAAAGGGAGCTTGTATGAGAGTAGAGACTACATTGAGGAAAGATCTGGGATAGGAGACTGAGAGTCTATATACTGATCACATCATTAAAGCCCCTGAATCTAGCCATACCTACAATCTATTTCTTCTCTCAAATTACTTGAATGAATGACTATCCAATTATTTGATGCCTAATAATTTGAAAGTCACTTATGCATGTGAAATCTTCTTCAGAGCTTCAGGTAGATAAGCCAATACATTTTCCTCTTCTAATTAAATTATGAGTTAGATTTTTCTGTCCATTGCACATTCTGTCCATAGCTTTACATGATTGTTTTTTCTCTTTATTGTTAACATTATTCTTTTTATAGCACAAGGTCAGATTAGCTGTGGAGTAAGAGGCCCCTAGTTCAGTCAAACAAGTCTCACCAACACAAAAATTAATTCCGCGTGGATCTGTAGCTCTACCCAGGAGGATATAAATTCTAAAAGGGAGCATGGGGGAACATCACTCAAACCTATTTCTCAGGACAGAAGAAACACTAACCAGAAAACTGAAATAATGATTAACTTCATTAAATTTTAAATATCCACAGGCTTTGATTACTTGTCTTCTGTTAGTGAAACAACAACAAACACCCCACCTGGAATAAGAAGAAAAGGTTTATTTAAGCTCACAGAGTTTTTGAGGGGAGTAGGTGGATTTTCATGGTAGGTTGGCCTCGTGGCTTTTGGCCCTGTGGTGAGACAACCTGTTATATGGGAATATGTGAGTTAGCAAAGCTATTTGTCTCATGGTAGCCAGGAAGTAAGAGAGGAAGAGGAGGAGCCTAGAGCCCAATATTCCCTTCAAGGACACACCCCCATGACCTCTAACTTCTTTCAGTAGGTCCCACCTCTTACAGGTTGTAACACCTCTGAAATCATAACAGTCTTCACAAAACACTATGAAGCAACCAAGAAGGCAAGTGACCAGCCTACTAAAATGACTAACTTCAATTTTGATTTGATGGTCTAACCAGCAATATGACCTTGGGAAAGTTACTTAACCTGTCTAAACTTACATTGCTTTAACTGTACCAATTATATTTACTGAATAAAGTTGATGGACAATTTGAAAAGATACTACATGGCACTGGCTTATATCATTTCCCCGTAAGAAATCGTGTTACCTAGAAATCAGATCTTTTTTTTTTGGGGGGGGGGGTGGAATGTAATCAAGACAAGGATTGAGATAAGATCGTATTGGATTAGAGTTGGCCTGAAAGCCAATGAGAATGTCCTTATAAGAGACAGAAAAGGACACTCAGACATAGACAAGGAATGATGTGGTGATGGAGGCAGATATCCAGGATGCCCAGTTCATGCTCATTTATGACAGCAACCTTAGGAAGCAAATGCATGGTAAGGGCCTGTGCTTAGTAAATGGATTTGTTTTATGCGGTTTTTTCCTTCCTCATATTATTAAAGAGCAGTGGTTCTGCCCTGAAGATATCAAGAAGCATCTAGCTTGGTGTTTCTTTACAAGTACCACTTATGATTAGATGACTTACCCCAAAGAAATTTATTTACTGGAAGTTGTGGTGGGTAGAAATTCCTGAAGCAAGGTGACAGCAAGACTGTTTCTTCTGGAGCCTTCCTCCTCAGTGTGGAGCCATCTCATTTCTTCCCATCATCTTCCCCTTACATGTCCACGCTAGTTTTATCTTTGTGAGAAATGCCATCCTATTGGGCTCACATTAACGGACTCACGTCTTTTCAGATCCAGTCTTCAAATACAGTCACAAGTACTGCGGCTTAAGACTTGAGTATAAGCACTCTGGAGAGTGACAACCCAGCCCCAACAATGTTGGCTAACACTGCCTCTGAGCCTTAAGTGCACAGTTTGCCCTGGGAGTTCAATTACTCTGAGCAGGGATTTATGGAGGAACCATGCAGGTGTCCTGCTCATAGCCCACTGCAGGGAGCAGAGCTGACTCACGGCCAAGAGCCTCACATCTTCACATCTATGGCAGAACTCGGGCAGCCCACCCTTCCGCTCTAGCCAATGGCTTGGCAATCTAAGAGAGAAGGTAGGGGGTGAATGGGGGTAGAAAGAGCTGAGCCAGTTCTGCTGGAAGTCATCCCAGGGGCAGCTGTCATCTTGTTGTTCCTGCTGGCCTAGTGGAGACTTTCCAAAGCAGCCCCATGATCCCAGGTTCTTTCTAGCCAGTCCCTCTTAAGCTCTCTCACACAGGTTCATCAAGGTTGAAATCTTGGCTCTTCCCCTTTGTCCTTCACAGGGATTCCCCCCCCACACACACACACATACACATCCTCCATAATGGATCCTGTCTTATTTTAGTCTGTGTTGGGCCACTAGAACAAAATACTACAGACAAGACAAGGGAAAACAGCACACATTTATTTCCCACAGCTGGAGGCTGGACATCCAAGACAAAGCTGACAACATGGCTGGACCCCAGGCCTTTTCCATGTCACCAATGGCTGACCTCTGGTTATCTCTGTCTATGGCATGGAGAAGGTGTGCGACCAATCTGGGGGGTCTCTTTTATGAGGGTGCCAATCCCAGTCAAGAGGGCTCCACCCAGATGACCCTCAACATCCTCCGGAGTCCCCACCACCTTGAGGGTTCAGATTTCAACACATTGAGTCCCTGACACCCCGCTAGGCCTCTACCTCTGCGAAGACCCAAACACTATGCTGAGCATTTGGAAGTCAGACTCAAGGAGAAGTTCACTAAAGTCATTCAAAAGTACAAAACCATTCAGTGGTCAACTTCCAGCCAGATGCCTTCACATCCGCTTTACAACATTATATGGTAAGTATAAATGCTGTCCGTATTCCGTACATCTTACATAAACACACGAGGAAGTTGGAACTCAAAGCTATGTCTGTCCCAAGCTACTGCTGTTCACCTGTTATGGCCTCAGACAAACTCAAATGGCTCAGACATCCAGCAGATAATAGAGAGGGTGTACCCTGGCAGATCTGAAGATCAGGGTTTGAAGCCACCCTGGAAAGAAAGGCCCTGAGAGTTTGGGCTCCAATTAATCACAGAAAAAAAGCCAGAAGTAGAGCTGTGGCTCAAGTAGTAGAGCATTCTCCTTGAGCAAAAGGAGCTCGGGGACAGTGCCCAGACTCTCTAGTTCGAACCCCAGGAGTGGTTTAAAAACAAAAAAAGAGCCAAGGTGTAGACCCCCCCTGTGCAAAAAGCAATTCCCATTTTATAAAAAGTGACTCTGCATTCCACAAAGATAAAACCACAAGGACCAGAGCTATGGCAGAGGCCAGAATTCAAATTCAGGCACCTTGATCCCAAACACCTCTCCTGTTCTCTCTTTCCACACTGGTCCCCTAGACAAGAAGGGGTCACCTGCCAACAGCTGGCAGGGGTAAGGCAGGGACGGGGTGGAGAAAGGACTTCTGGGACAGTTTTTGTGCATTCTGCATGTTGAGGGGGCTGGACAACTGCTATTTAGCTCTCTGCCTGCATCGACATTTTATTCAGGGTTTGTTATCTCTCCTTTTTTTGACACTGCCTGCAGTACTGGAGACAAGTCCCTGCTTAAAAAAAAAAAGATAAAACCTCCCGTCAGTGGAACTAGGCCTCACACTATCTCACTAATAGAAGCAGAAGAGGTTGTTTCTCCCCCCATCCCGCCCCCCCCTCCAACCCTGAGCTACCTCTGCAGGTTTGTTAGGCATGCAAGATTAAACGCGAATTCATCTCGGGCTCAGTGTCCTACCCGCTCTGAAACTGAATTGCAAGGGATGAAATTTACAGCTGCTCTTTGGCAAAATGGAGGCGAAAGAGACACAGACAGATGTGCAGGACGCTGGCTGTGGGAAGGGAGAGGCTTTAGAGGAGACGCCCCCCACAAGGGGAAGGTGGGGTGCTGGTGGTATGCTAGAAGAAAGAATGAAGTTAGAGGTCAAGGAGAAAGGTTCCAAGAACTCACAGAATGGACAGCCCCAAGCCTACAGGCTCCCGATACCACTCAGAAGAGAGAGGATCTCGCTTGATCATCAGAGACGCTCCCTTGGACCCCTGTTCTGGCATCCTGCTCCCAAGCACATGCCCTGCCTGCTGATGGTCCTTCTCATGATACATTGTGTGAGTGTTTCGAAGCCTGGTTCAGGAGCCAGACTGCTAGAGTTCCAATCCCAAGGTTCTTCACATGCTGTGACCTCAGGAAAGTTACTTAACCTTTCTGAGCTTCTGTTTCCCCCATTTGTGAAATAGGAAAAAGGGGAAAAAAACAACAACACTGCTTCCTTTCTCATTGTGTCATGAAGGCTAAAGGAGTCTCATTTACAGATCTTGTCTGAGAAAACAGCAATGACCTCTATTGCCCCTAATTGCTACCTCCATCTCCAGGCCTTCCTGGATTGGAAGAGCCAAAAGATGAGTTCTATCTGTGTTGTTTCTCCCTTTGCTCCCAGCACGAAGTAGTTACTCAGTAAGTACTTATGGAAGGAAGGAGATGAGGGAGAAAAGACGAGAGCAGGGAAGAGAAAGAAAGAGGGATGAAGAAGGAAGAAAAAGAGAAGAGGGAGAAAAGAAGCAGAGGGTGAAAAAAAAATCAAAGGTCAATTACTTGTAACTCATCAAGAGAAGCTGTAATTGAAGAAATCCAGATAAATCAATCTCCACCCAAATGGGATGATCCCCTGTCTTAGATTTCCCTGTCCACTGTCAACTATGCCGTATTTCCTTATTTTCAGTCCATTATGTGTTATTTGAGGAGGGGGAGGGTTAGGACCCATTAGCAGCTACTTTGAAAAGATGCACAGAATGACACAAAATGGCTCATCTTTACTGTGCCAGGATCTCGGTCTTCTCTCTCTCCAGGAGGCGTCCTGGCCAGGGAAGTCCAGGTCATCCTTGCAGCCCTACCCTACCACCCCTCCAAACATCAGGATATTGTTGTTTTTCAAGTCCAATGCCCAGTTCTTCCAGCATACCCATGGCATATCCATTTCTCTCAGATATTCGCGTTGTCCAAAATTCATCCGATTAATATTTAAAACCAACATGTCCATTGAATCACTTCCAGATAGGAAAAAAAAATCATTATCACACAGATTGGATTTTTCGAATACCACATGACCAGCATTGTCCGTGCCTGTCAACAGCCAAGCAAGGTCATATGATAATGAGAGACTCAGAGCTGGAGGACAGAGTCCCCAAGCCAGACGCCCAGCAGCATCAGGACAGGACGGGACGGCCAGCTCATCTCCTGGGAACAGATGGTCTCAGATCAGACTTCTTCAACTTCACTCACAGAGTCCTGCATGGCCTTTGGCTGTATGCAGTGTTGCAATTGTTTGCTGTCTTGATAATGAGCTCTTGAGCAGGCCCTTCCTATAGAAAGGCCTAGGGACCCCAATAAATAACTTCATAGCAAGTAACTTGTCCCTTGGTGACTTTATGAATGTCCACAATGGTGGCTGGCTACAGGTTGGAAATGATATCCCACAGTATGAGAAAACTTGGTCTTTATTACTGAGGGCTCATAATGCATACCTGTAATCTCAGCTACTCCAGAGGCTGAGATCTGAGAACTGAGGTTTGAAGCCAGACTGGGCAGGAAAGTACATGAGACTCTTATCTCCAATTAACCAGCAAAAAGCTGGAAGTGAAGGTATGGTTCAAGTGGCAGATCCCAGACTTGAGTGAAAAATCTAAGAGACATGTGTGTGTGTGCATGCATGTGTGTGTGTGCATATGCATGTGCACATGTGTACACACACACACACACACACACACACACACACGAGAAGGACTTCTTGGAAAATGGACCACCACATCATCCCCAGCATATGCATCCTCCATTGTTCACTTTTAAAAGGAGACTCTGGGTTAGTCTTCTTATATTTTTCCACAGTCCCATTACACTCAAATGAATTGGCATACTGCACATCAAGACATGTATATGTCTGCCCTGATAGTGAACAGGAGGAGGCATCAATAATCCATGTATTTTCCAGTTGTGTTCTCTATGTGGCTAGACTGAAAGCCAACACAGAAGACTTGAGGTTTGACAATGATGAGAACTTCCAGCAGAGATGGTCGAACACAATCAGAATATCCCATTTGCTATGGGACAAGTCACTGGCTGTGAGCAGTCAGGTGATCTGCTAGGACTAGGAGATTTCCATCTTGATTTTCCATCTGTGCTCAGCCTTGCTCCTTTCTAGATAGCAGGTGGTAAACAGCTTCCATTGCTCATCTGTAAGATTTGGGTGATAATCAATTGTTCATTCTTCTTCTCACATACTTCACACATGCTGTATTCCAGACCCTTGAACCTTTGTATCTAGAGCTACGTAAGAGTCCAAAATCACTGCCCTCATGGAGCTTACATCCCAGAGAGAATGACACACACAGCAGACAGAACAAAGGTGATAGCACATGTGAAGAAGGAGAGACTTTTCCAGAGACTGATTCTGCACCAGTAGGTAAGGCCAGCAACCAAAGTGCTTTGAGTAATTATTGGTAATGAGACAAATTACTTGGACCACGGGGCAGCTTAGAACGATGACTTAAACAGCTTTGAGAGAGTGAACATTGCTGAACGGTGGATGCCTGGATCCATTTGGGTGATGAATAGACAAAGCAGTGCAGCAGATGGATGAAGCCGAGACTCCGGCAGGCAGACAGAAGACCCGAACAGATTGGCCCAAAGGTGCCCAAACAATCACATCTGCTTAACAATGACACACTGTTGACCTTGCACTTCTGGCTAGCTAGTGAGACAGGCGTTCACATCTCTCTCCTCTCCTGAGTCACCTGCATCCTTGCAAAGTCCTCTCTATCCTTGAGGGTGCTTTGGGAGAACTGGTCTGCTCTCAGGAGAAAGTCCCCCATAAATCCACTCCAGGCTTCTCTCAATCCTCTGCAGAAATTTGGCTCTTTGAAGTAGGAGAGAGAGGTACCAGGGAAGTCTCTGCAGTAAGAAACACTAAGAGGCCAGGCACTGATGGCTCACACCTGTAATCCTAGCTCCTCGGGAGGCTGAGATCTGAGGATCCAGGTTCAAAGCCATGCCGGGGCGGGGGGGGGGGGCAGGAAAATCCATGTGACTCTTATCTCCAATTAATCACTAGAACTCCGGAAGTGGAGCTGCGGCTCTGAGTGGTAGAGCGCTAGCCTTGAGTGAAAGAGCTCAGGGACAGTGCCCAGAAAAACAAAAACAAAAACAAAGCCCACTAAGAGCACTGAGAGTTAAGAGAAAAACAAAAAGCAAAGACTAGAAAGCTAGGGAGAGGAGGCATTCTGCAATGTCAGGTAGCAGAGGATGCTGGTTTCATTGCAATGAGGAGAATGGTTTGTGCTTTGTCATGTCCCTTCTCTGGGCTGAGTGTGGACTGAGTTATCAAAAGCAACTGGGCGATTATTGCTGGTCTTCTGGGTGTGATAATAGCATTGAAAAACTATGAATCTTTGCAGAACAATGGCTTCCTTTGGGTTGGGGATTGAAAGGAGACTGGCAATACGTTTGTATGTAGTGGGGTTGAGTTGGGGCTCATGAAGAGTCAAAAAATGCTTTTCTCTCTACTACAGAGTGTACTGGGAAGGTTTTTGTTGTAGACAATTAAAATATAATCTTTCTACTGGTTTTCAGAAGGAAAAAACGTGCATCTACATACATATGCACACAGATATGCTCTCAGAGAATATTTTCCCTTCTTGCTCTGGGGGATGAATTCAGTTGGAAAGCTAATCTATTAAATGGTTTGTTGTATTTAAAGAGCAATTTGGTTCCATTTAATTGCTATCTTAAATGAACTGCTACCTAAGCCTAGAGAAATGATTGTGAGGGTCGGAGTCAGGGGAGAGACAATGCAGTTTCAAGAAGGACAGTGTCCGGAAATAGTGTGGCTCCAAGGACACCCAGAAACTTAGGGGAATTGCTTAACCTCTAGGAAAGGGTAATTTCCCAGGTGGAGGCCAAGATGGCCTCCAAAATGGTGGAGGCCATCATCGAAACAAGAAGATCCTTTGGATTCCTTCCTTACTGTTTCCAAACAGCATTGTGAATGCACAGGAATTATAACAGAGCCCAGTATTCGGCACCTCCAGCATTCGTTCACTGCAATTATTCACATGCCACACGCATGAGACATAGGGTAGCCAACAGCCCAGAGAAGAGAACTTTGGTTTTGTTTGTTTGGGGATGTGCTGGTGATTGAATTCAGGGCCCCATGCTTGCTAGGCAAGCACTCTACCACTTGAGCCACATCCACAGCTCCTGTCTGAGCTTATCTTTAGACTGGTATCCTCTTAACCTCCATTTCTTGAATAGCTGGGATTATAAGCATGAAGCACCATGCTTGGCTTGTTTTGTGATACCCAGAGAGATAGGAGGCTGGGATGCTGGTCAGGTTTAAATACAGCATTGAAGAACAGGAAAGACATTGGCGATAAAGAGATGATGTCCCAGCAGACCTAACCAGCCAAGGTGTCAAGGGAGGCCTGGCTCTGATGTGTGGTCAGCACCATTCATCTCCTCAGTGCCTATTAGACAGATGAGATTTTTCAGGAGGCCATTTTTAGGATCACCCAGAGAGTGGGCAAAAGGCTAGCCAGAGCCGAGTCTTTCAGTCTGAGTCTCCCAAACAGACCCATTAAGCCTGGTAGGGCAAACCAGATGGTAAGAGCAGTAGGAGCAGCAGCAAGCTACCGCTCTTCATGGCTTGGCTGTGTGGGTTTGTAAAATTATTGATAGAGGCTGAGCAAGTGGAGTCTGGGGAGGAACAATTTGGTTTAGTGATGTCTCTAGTACTTGCCTGGACACAGTGACTTTGAGAAGAGAAAGTGGGCAGCCCTTTTCCCCTGTGACTCCTTTACCTCTCTCACCGCTCAACCTGGCAAGCCAAGGTGCTGTCCCAGGCTGGGCTACAGGCTCTGGAGGAGCAGGGAAGGGGCCCCAGAGACTGAACACTAGAGGTGTTATTTGAGTGTTGTGCTTTAAGAAGCAGCGCTGGCTCTCGCCTAGTGTTGCCATCTTGGCCGTGACACTTGGCTATTTTGTGTGTCACGATTCTGTGTGTCAGGACTTCTCATGGAGAAGGTGTGGCATTAAGTCAATGAGTCTGTAAGGAGCGCCAAACAATGCTCCCCACAAATGAAAGACTCCGTAAAAAAAAACCAGCTGTGCTTATTCACCCCTGCAGGGTGGATCGGAGCCAGCACCTGCTGCCATAGTACTTGCTTCCCATACTTTCATGCAATGCACAGCCTCACCATGTCTTGTCCTTTGCAAAGCACTTGAAAGCCTGTGTTGGGGGTACAGGGTAGGAAAACCCCGAAAGTCTGAGGACATGGCAGGCATTAGGGCGAGAGTAGAAACTCGGAGATCAGTCATCGAAGAAATCGTGGTCTTTGTAGCCACCCAGGGACAATGGTGAAACCAAGGAGAAAAGCCAGGTGAAATTGAAGAAACCGCCCTCAAGAGTGGGCGAGAGCTGAGTCTTTCAGGGGAAGGCGTGGTTTCCCGATCCCCACAGTCTTTCTCACCTCTACCTCAAGAGAAGAGATTCCTTCTTGCCCTTCTGTGTCCCCGGCTTCTTTGTGTCTCTCAATCCCAGGGGTGAGGAAATTGCTCATCTCATATTCCTTGGAGAAGATTTGCTGGAAGTCACTATATGCACAGAGACTTGCTTTTGGAAAGCAATCCATTAGGCCATTCTTTCCACTTTCTTCCCTTCCTGTGGAAGACACATGGAGGGGCTTCTCATTGTGTTCCCATGCCTTCATGCACCCAGCCTGCCTCAGTGGTCCACCACTCCCCTCTAGACAGGACTGAGAGGGACATCATGAACAAGTGGAGAGCCAGGATTCAATGATTTGTCTTCACATTTTAAATTCCCCTAACAGTTTACCCATAGACTTACCCACTTTGATATTGATATTTTCAACTTAAATAACCTAATCACTCAAGGAGGCGGGTAGATGCATACATATATACATATATATGTATATATAATATATATAGTAAAATAAAACATATAAGAGAGACTGTAAGGAGAAGTACAGAGATGGAGGGACAGGGGTGAACAAAGGCAGCAGCACTCACTGGACTCTATGTTGAAAATGAACTATACAACTTGTGGGTACGGAATGGAAGGGAAAACTGGGAATGAGCAAGGGAAGGGATGACACTGTTCAAAAAGAAACATACTCAGTACCTCTCTATACATCACCTTTATTATAATGATGAAAATTTAAATATACATGTGAGGAAATATAAGCACAATATATGCAATATAAAAGAAAATCACAACCAGGTGCTGGTGACTCATGCCTGGAATCCTAGCTACCCAGGAGGCTGAGATCTGGAGGATGCTGGTTCAAAGCCAGCCTGGGCAAAAAACAAAAAAAAAACCCACAACTTCATAAGACCCTTTTCTCCAATGAACCAGCAAAAAGCCAGAAGGAGAGTTGTGGTTCAAGTGGTAGAATATCAGCCTTGCGCTTGGAAAAGGCTAAGTGCAAGGCCCAGAGTTCAAGTCCCAGTTACCTGGCACATATGCACACCAAATTAAATTTAAAAACAAAAATAGAAACACATAATCTTTTACCCAATGTGTCAATTCAGGGATGCAAACACAAATATCAGATCGCATTATCTTCCCGGTGGACTTACTGAGCTCCACGCTGCTTTTCTATTTCCTAATTCACAGTAGGTTCCGATGGCTGCAGCTCTGCCCTCTTCCCTCTGTCTGGCAGTCAAGATCTGAGCTGTGTTCTCACTACAGCCATTTCCACACTCAAACACAACCTTTAGATGGGGGTTCTGTGGCATTGAGGATGCACAGTCTGTGGACTGTGCCAGGAGATCCAGTCAGAGAGACATGCCCAAGGCCCAGAGCATGAACAGAAGCCCAGAGAACTGAACGCAGGACCAGACTAGATAACAGAAAATAGCTGTAGTTTGACCAGGCTGGGTGGCTGGAGCCCTGCTCCCTTGCCTGGCTTCCAGGCAGAGATGTGGGAGTCGGCAGGCTCTGAAGGAGAGGTAGAATAACAGGTGTAATAATACCAATAGGATTGCCAAGGTGCTCTGGGGTCAGATTTTTCTCCATTAATGAATTAATGCCTGTACCACGAGGACAGCTTGTGCAGTGCCGAGCCTGAGCAAGCAGGGCAGTGCTCTGCTTCTCATTAATCCTGCAAAGGATTGTCTAATCTTCTCAATGGGGTAGCTGGGGATCCAGGCAGCCACGGTGGAGACATGGACCTCCAATGTGGGAATGAGAATCTGTATTGCAATCCCAACTGGAGTTTTCGTAACAACCTATAATAAGACCTGGGCAATCATGCCATCTTTTATTTTTCTTCTTAGAAACAGCTTTCTTCTCCGTATCTGTACACAAATTATATAAGTATATAAATTATGCAAATATCCACTTATAGATTGTCCTTGGTCTGCAGGAATTCCTGCTGATACCCCAACTCACCCATGCTCAAATCCCTCAAATAAAATGCCATGTTTGCATATAACCTATGTTTACGTCCTCTCCCAACCCGTAAATCATCTCTAGATGACTTGTAATAACGAATACAATGCAAATGGTATGCAAATCGTTGCTGTTCTGTATTGATTAGAGAATAATGACAAGAAAAATGTCTGTACATGTTCAGTACGCATGGAATCGTTTCCAATCCTTTTCTTTTCCTCTTTTGCTTTTCCTTCCTTCTTTCCTCTATCCCTCCTTCCTTCCCTCTTTCCCCTCCTCCTCTTTTTCCTCCTCTTCCTCCTCCTTCTTTGTCTCTCTGAGTCTGTCTCTGTCTCTCTGTCTCTGTCTCTCTCTTTCTCTGCATCTGAGACAGGAGTTCATTATGCAGCCCAGGTTGGCTTTGAACTCATAATTCTGACATCTCAGCTTCACAAATGCTGGGACTCCAGGTCTGCACTATCACACCCAGCATTCAAATAGCCTTGATCATCGGTTGGGGGATTTGTGGCTGCAGAACCTGTGGATATGAAGGGCTGGCTTTCTATGAGAGCCCTAGCTGCCAGCAACTGCAAGACCTGCATATTCCTCCCTGCTCCCCCTCCTCCCTGCCCCCCTCCTCCTTGCTCACCCTCTTCCCTGCCCAGCCTCCTCCCTTCAGCCCCTGGTCTCCTTGCATCTCCTTGAAGGACCAAGTTCTTGCTGCACTCTCATCCCTCTCCCTGAAGATGCTTCCCTTATCCTTTTTCTCTGGTCTATGCTACTCATCTTCCATGTCTCACTGGAACTCTCTCTCCCCCCCAAGAACCCATCTGGACTGTCCTCTGCCCTGGATCCAGTCTAGACTCTATCTAGGCTCTGCCAAGCAAAGTAGAGGAGGACATGTTTTAGGAAACTGTTGGTTTCGCATCTGTCTCCTCTGCCCGATTTGGAGCTCCGTGCGTCTCCGCTCTCTCCCCGCCTGCTCTCACCCAGTCCCCAGACCTCCAGCACAGCAGGTGCTCAAGTGAACGACTAAAGAAAAGGAGGATGGGAGCAGCCGCCTCCAGGAATGGTGAGACCACGTGCAGCCGGCTGATGAGCGCATCCCAAACCACTAAGTGATGAGAAAACAGGAAGGGCGGTCATCACCCATCACGGCGAGTGGCAGAGGGGCACACGGAGCACGGGGCAGGGCCGGAGGCCAAGGCCAGCGTGAGCATGGGAAACAAAGGAGCTGGAGCTGGGTCCCATGGGGAGGGCTCCCTGAGGGGAGTGGAAAGATGAAGGACACAAGCAACGATGCTGAGGTGTTGGTATAAAATGCAGATGTCCTACACAGGGCTAAGCATCAACCCAAAGGCGCAAAGAGTACTAGGAAGTAAAGCAACCCCTACAGATCCTATGTCCAGAGTAACCGCCATGGAGGGAAATATGGCCACAGAAAAGAGTGAGCTACTTGGCAGACAAGGGTTAGAGACAGTGTCCCTTGACCACACCCACGGGAGCAGAGGTCTTGCAGGAGATGGAGGTGCTAGCCCATGAGGAAATCTGAGGGAACAGGCTGTGCAAAGGCCCTGGGGTGGGAGCAGAGCATCCAACCACGTGGGACTGTGTCAGCCAGTGTCTGACTTCACCTTTGGCCTCTCCCTAGCTGCCCTGTGGAGACCAGAGTGGGGTCAAGGGTAGAGAAGGAGGTCGTGCAGAGAGAAGCGATTGCTGGGGTCCAGTAGGAAGGTGAGGTCTCCAGAAAGGGCTTTTTGCTGTCTGCAGGGACATTAGATTTGTATGAGAAATCGTCATTGGAATGCTAAGCTGGGCTGGGCTTCATCTGACCAATGAGATTTCTCCAAGGCCACCTGGGTGGGTGGAGACTGGACAGAGTCTGGCACAAACCCCTTCCCAGTCCCCACCCTGCCTTCCTCCTGATGTTACCACTGCCCGTCCCCCCTTGACAGTCCTTCCCAGCCCTGCGACTCAGGAGACACCCACCGAGCCACAATAGAGCTGCGGCACTTTAGAGGTTGAGGATAAATGAAGACCAGCTTGTGCCCCGTGGATAATTGATGCATTCTCCACCACCTATTTCCCCAGCGGATATGAGCCCACTTACCATCACAATGATCGCACAGCCATCTGCGCAGCCATGGAAAACATGCTTTCAGAGAACCCTTAATGGCACAAGGAAATGCTCAAAACATAGCTTTTAATGAAACAATGTGACACCATGCTTTATTTACTATAATATTGTTACATAATACAGAGGAAGAGGAGGAGGAAGGAAGGAGGAGAGGGAAATGGGGAATAAGGAAGAGAAAGCAAAGGGAAAGGAAGGGAAGGGAGAGAAAAGAGGAGAGGGGAGGGGAAGGAAGAGAAATGGTGGGGAGGGGAGGGAAGAGATGAGGAGGAGGGGGAAGGGGACAGGAAAGGTAGAAAGGAAAGGAGGGAGGGAAGGAGAGGGAAGGGAAGGGAAGGGAAAGAGATGGAAGGGAAGGAGATGGAAGGGAAGGGAAGGGAAGGGAGGGGAGGGGAAGGGAAGGGAAAGGAGGGGAGGGGAGGGAGAGGAAGGGAAGGGAGAGGAGGGGAGAGGAAGGGCAGAGAAGGGAAGGGAAGGAGATGGAAGGGAAGAGATGGAAGAGAAGGGAAGGGAGGGGAAGGGAAGGGAAGGGAAGGGAGGGGAAGGGAAGGGAAAGGAAGGGAGGGAAGGGAAGGGAAGGAGATGGAAGGGAAGGGAAGGGGAGGGGAGGGGAAGGGAAGGGAATGGAGGGGAAGAGAAGGGAGGGGAGGAGAGGGGAAGGAGATGGAATGGAAGGGAAGGGAATGAAAGGAGATAGAAGGGAAGGGAAGGGAAGGGAGGGGAGGGGAGGGAAAGGGAAGGGAGGGGAGGGAAAGGGAAGGGAGGGGAGGGAGGATTGGGGAGGGAAGGAGAGGGGAAGGGAAGGGAGGAGGGCAGAGACAGGACACATTAATAAGTGAACTGTTACTACGTGCCGTCTCCGTAAAAAGTCTAGAGTCTGTCCCTATTCTCCCAAGGAGATGAAGAGGAGCCAGAGGTGGGTGTGAGGAGGATGCGGTCACCCTTCTGACCCTCCAGACATTTGTCTGATGTCTTTGGACGTGGTAAGAACCTTCCAGCACATGGTAAGAACCTTCCAAAATCTGGGAGCTTTGCTGAGCCAAAACAAGAAGCAGGACTTGTGCTCCCCTGTCTGTCACAATCCACACGGCCACCTCTACCAAAGGCCACACCCACATCACTCAGCATGCCCCTGAATTCCGCCACGTTAAATAAACCAGCTGTGTAGAGAGAAAAAAAAAATGATCTTCTCTACTTTTCTCACAGGATCCTGACCCTTTAGCCAAGGTTCCTTCCCCCCCTCCTTGTCTCCCCCCCTCACAAAAAGACATGACTTTGCCTGGCATGATTAACTAGGCAGAAACAACAGCTCCACCTCCACTACTATGGCCAAAGGAGACAGGAGCACCATGGCAGCCTCCAGCTTGGGGGAGGGGACAGTGTGTGTGTGTGTGTGTGTGTGTGTGTGTGTGCAGTCACCAGTACTGTGACTTGAATTCAAGAACCTGGGTGCTATCCCTTAGCAAAAGCCCACTATCAAATGCCTACTACCTATTACCTTTGTGTGTGTGTGTGTGTGTGTGTGTGTGTGTGTGTGTGGTCCTGGAGCTTGAACTCAGGACCTGGGCGCTGTCTCTGAGCCATTTTTGCTCAAGGCTGGCACTCTACCACTTGAGTCACAGCTCTACTTCTGGCTTTTTTTTGGGGGGGGGGTGCTTAATTGTTTATAAGCATCTCTTGGATGTGTCTACCTGGGCTGGCTTCATACCTCAGTCCTTAGATCTCAGTCTCCTGAGTAGCTAGGATTACAGGCGTGTGTCATTGGTGCGGCCCTATTGCCTCTGACATATCGTGTGCATTTCAGAACGACTCTGAAGGGGAGGACATCATAACCCCCATTTCACCAATGAGGCAACTGCACCCCCAGGAGACACGTTGGACAGTAAGCAACCAGGACTAAGTGGCTCCTGTACCCTGCTCTGCCCTGCAGCAACACTTCCTTCTAGATTTCCATTATCTGTCTGCAGGGTGGATCAGAAATCAAACTGCTGCTTTCTGAGTCCTCTGTGTCTGGTCCAGGGCAGAGGAGAAAGAAGAAAGCTATTCCTTCTGGAGAAGCAGCGGTGGGGGAATGGGAGGCACACTTGCAGGAGTATGTATTTAATGTTTATGTGTCTCCAGTTCCGTTCAGCATCTGACCATCCAGGCTGAAGATTTATGGGGTTCTCGAGCAAATAACGGTGGGAAACTACTGTGGCTCTGGCAGATAATTTATTTTACAGATGGTGAGGCTTTTAGGGTAAAATACTTTTCTAATGTTTTTTTCCCTGCTGCCCATGCTTTGCCCATAGAGCAGGGCTTGAAGGTCAGCAGCTAGCCAGGAAACATAGTGCACAGTCTTTTTCTTTTTATTTTTTTGTCAGTTGTGGGACTTGAACTCTGGGCCTGGGCGCTGTCCCTCAGCTCTTCCGCTCAAGGCGAGCGCTCTACCACTTGAGCCACAGCACCACTTCCGGTTTTCTGAATGGTTCATTGGAGAGAAGAGTCTCATGGAATTTCCTGCCCGGGCTGGCTTTGAACAATGATCCTCAGATCTCAACCTCCTGAGTGGCTAAGATAACAGGCGTGAGCCACTGGCGCCTGGCTAGTATACTGTCTTGAATAAGTCTGTTCTTCTGTCTCAAGTCACTGCTACAAGAGAGGGAAGGGAGGAATCCAAGATTTGGCTTAAGCAAGTCTTCCAATCTTTAAAACTCCCTGCTGAGGGGTCTTTTGCTCAGTGGCATACACCTGGCATTCCAGCCACTTGGGAGGCAGAGATAGGAGGACTAGAGTTTGAGGCCAACACAGATGAAAACAACAACCACCACCTGAGGAGCGCCAGTGGCTCACGCCTGTAATCCTAGCTACTTAGGAAGAGGCTGAGATCTAAGGATTGAGATTTGAAGCCAGCCCAGGCAGACACATCTGAGAGAATGTTATCAACAATTAACCACCAAAAAAGCTGGAAGTCTTCAGCACAAAAGCTTAGGGATAGCACTCAGACCCTGAGTTCAAGTCCTAAGTCTGGTGCACACACACACACACACACAAAGTCAGAATCCTTACCTCAAAGAACAAACCAGACATCATAATTTACTCCTTCATCCAAGCTACACAGGAGCTAGAAATAGGAGGATAGAGGTCCCAAGACAGCTTTGGCAAAAAGCACAAGAGCCTTTCTGAAAAAAAAAAAACAAGCGAACCAAAAAGAACACAAAAAAGGGATGGGGATGTAGCTCAAGGAGGAGAGCAGAGCAGAGTAGAGGCCATGAGTTCAGTTCACAAACCAAACCAAAGAAAATGTCCAGGTGAATCAGAACGGCATTCAACTTCCCTCTAAGCTGACGCCGATGGCCACCTACACGTGTCTCTTTTTTTCCCTTTCATTTCTGTATTCTCTATTTCATGAACAAGGCCAGCTTATCACACATAAAAACCTCAAAGGAGTTTAGAAAGGGGGTGTGCGTACAAAGACCCTACCTCTTTTTCTCAAAGGTGTCCTGTATACATTTGGACCACTGGCTCCCAGATCTCCTGTCCAACCCCTGCCCCCTCCCCACAAAAAACAGGAAAAGAAAAAAATATTCCTAGAAACCAAACCCAAGTCAAAACGTTTCTTTTGTTTACTAACAGGCAAAATTCCAATACATGGCTTAAATACTGCCAGCCAATGAGTCAGATGTGTAAACTTACTCCGGTAATGTAGGCAGCAGTGTTCACACACACACACACACACACACACACACACACACACACACAACCCTATCTGCAAAACAACAAGTGATCAACAAGTCTGGAAGTCTGGCTCAGCAGTATCCTGCCAGCCCAGCAAGCTCAAGGCCCTGAGTTCAAATCCTAGTGCTGTTAAACAAACAAACACATGGTTTTTAAAAAGTGATAAGCCTCAACGCTGAGGCTGGAGCTCAGCTGGAGAGCACTTGCGTGGTACATATGAGGCCCCAGATTTGATCCCCAGCACCATAAAATAAACAACTAAATAAACAAAACAAGGAAACATTTCAAAACATGAGACAAAAGCATCTCTCTTGGTGCCGATGTGCATACTCAAAAATCTTGTCTCCATGGAAACACATGGAAACTCTCCATCTCATTGATGGCTGGTTCCCACATCCCTTAGCCCAGCAATGCTGTGTGGCAGGGCACAGTGCTTAGTGGGGAGCAACGAGCACCTTGAGAAAGGACCCATTACAGAAGGTTCTGAGACAATAGTTTCCCTGTGTGTGTGTCTCTCTGTCTCTGTCTCTCTCTCCCTGTAACTCTGTTTCTGTCTTCTGTCTCCCTTCTCTCTCTGTTTCTGTCTCTCTCTTTCTTTATTTCAGTACCAGTCCTGGAGTGTGAACTCACAGTCTGGACACTGTCCCTGAACTTTTGCACTCAAGGCTAGTGCTTCTGCTACTTGGGCCACAGCTCCACTTCTGGTTTTTGGGTGATTCATTGGAGATAAGAGTCTCACAGACTTTTCTGCCCTGCTGGCTTTGAACTACGATCCTCAGACCTCAGCCTCCTGAGTAGCCAGGATTAATAGGCATGAGCCACCAGCGCCAGGCTAATGGCTTCTGTTTTTAAGATTTGTTTTTACTAACATGCATTATTTGCACAAGGGAAACATTTCCTTACATGCCCTTACATGCATACAAGGTATCCCAGTCAAAGTCACTCCCTTACATCCCCCTTTTACTCCCTTCCCATTTTAAAACAACTTCAGTAGGTTTCATTGCTCCATGTTCACATATACTAATAAACAATATTAACCATATTCATCTTCATTCATCTTTTCTATACGCCGTTCAAGCACTGATCACCCTCTCCCCAACAGAGACTAAGAAGTATAAGTCAAAGACACTGCACACCCTTTTTTTGCAGCACTGTACATAACAACCCAACTGTGGAATCAGCTAAAACAAATGAATAAATAAAATATGGCATGTAGATGTATATATATATATACACATATGCCATGGAATATTACACAGCCATGAAGAAAGATAAAACCACATCCTCTACAAGAAAATGGCTGGGGCTGGAGATCGTGTTGAGTAAGAGACAATAGTTTTTAAGTCCAACTAGACCAGAGCTCTAAGCTTGGTCCATAAGACATCCTACAAAATGTTTATTTTCTCACCTACAAAGCGCTGAGTGGTAGAGAAAATCTCTGAGCAGGTGTGTGTTCAAATCCCAGCCAAACACTTTTGAAAAGCTTGCCCAGGGAGCTTAACCTCTCCAAGCCTCATATTCCTCATCTGTAAAATGGGAACGATTGACAAGTCCCTCCTAGAGGGTCTGTGAAGGCCCAATGACCTTAACACAATGGCCTCGGGAAGGTGGGAAACACTGGTTCTGAGACCTGGCCTTGCTTTGTGCTTCCTGATTAGGAGGACCTAATCACGTGACCTTGGGCTGTGACCTCATGGCTGGGTGTCGGTGGGATGTGCATATTGACTGCCACCGACATCAGATCCAACAGTGTGTTTTCCTTGGCTAGGCTGTGATTTCTTAATTGCTCCTCACAAATGTACTGGGCTTTGTCAGCCAAGTTGCAGGAGTTAGGTGCCAGGATTTGGATTTCAAAACATGCTCTTGGCACTGAGTGATTGTTCACAAGATGGTGCCCGTGAGCCATGTCGAGCAGGCATTTTCTGACCTGGTCAGGACTGACAGGCAGAGTGATTACTCGGTTTCTTGATGCCAAGAGGGCAAGGAAAGGGGTCTGGTGGCTCTGAGGACCCCGGGTCAAGAGAGAGTGGAGGGGTCACTGGAGCTGGAGGTGGTCACGCTGCTCTGGAAGATGGTCCACAGGTTCTATTAGGGGCTCCTGGCCTCAATGTTCCTTCAGTCATCATCATCATCATCATCATCATCATCAGAGTGGATATTTTAATGAGGCCCAGGAACACAGTCCCAAGCTCTTACAATAGCCTTACAATAGCCTCCAGGGCTAGGGACAGTGGTAAATCTCCTTCACAAAGAAGGGGTCCCAGGCTAGGTGATAAGGCCCAAAGGCAACTAGGGAGTCAACCACAGGATCTTACATGTTTAGCCGGTATCTGCACAGGCTTCTGTGTGAGCACATCTTGCTTCACAGACATGAATGTGCACACACACTCACACACACACTTGTACGCTTAATTCATTCATCTAACATAAAACAAACAATATACCATAAAAATATTGCCAGGTAAGCTGGGCACTGGTGGCTCACACCTGAAATTGTAACTACTCAGGAGGCTGAGATCTGAGGATCACAGTTTGAAGCCAGCCCAGGCAGGAAAGTCCGTGAGACTCTGATCTCCAATAAACTACTCAAAAAAGCCAAAAGTAGTTCTGTGGCTCATGTGGTAGAGCATCACCTTGACCAAAAGAAGCTCGGGGACAGCACCTAAGCCCAGAGTTCAAGCCCCAGGACCTGCAATATATATCTCCAGGTCCTGGTGGCTCATGCCTATAATCCTAGATACTCAGGGGGCTGAGATCTGAGAACTGTGGTTCAAAGCTAGCCCCGGCAGGAAAGTTCATGAGACTCTTACCTCCAATGAACCAGCAAAAAGCCAAAAGTAGAGCTGTGGCTCAAGCAGTCACGTACCAACCTAGAACAAAAAAGTAAGGGACAGGGCACAGGCCCTGTGTTTAAGCCCAGGACTAACACACACACACACACACACACACACACACACACACACACAATGTACACAGTGCTCCAGCAGTGTTAGGGCTGCGTGCTCTCTTAGCTGCTGCTGCTTCAATTCATTCGTTCAGTAATTCTGTCCCTCCTAGGAAAGTACATGGGTTCTCCACATGACCATTTAGACCCAGGCTGTGGAGCGTTCCTCAGGAGACAGGTGGGGCAAAGAGGAAATCTATCCCAGCACTCACAGACGTGCTCAGCCTCACGCAGATACGCTCCAGAAGCAATCCGAAGACACACTGGACACACTGGGACTGGAGAGGCGCTGGGTGCCATCAAGGATTCCTGCTGCATCTGAAGGCGTCATCATGGCGTGGAGGTTATGGATAATGCTGTCTTGATGGCTTAATTTCTCTAGCAGATGCATTGCAGGGAAGACAAACAGGGGGAATAAAGTCTACAGATTCAAACAGACTTTAGCGATCTCAACCAAACAATGCAACATATGGCCTCTGTTTGCATTCTGATTCAAACAGATTGAAAAAGAAGAACAAAGGGGGGGAAAAGAAGGGAGGGAGGAAGGGAAGGAGAGACAGAGGGAAGGAGGGAGAAAGAAACAATACATCAATGTTGAGACCTGAGAAATATGTCCACTGGATATTGATGACCTAAGGAAACAATGTCACCATGCTTGGGTGCAGTATTGGATCTTGCAACTACGGAGTATTGAATGCCTTGGCTTTTATATTAAAGAAAAACAAAAACATGCTGAGGTATTTATGGGTAAAATTATAAGATACCTAAGACATGCTACAAAATAATTATCAGGGCCAGGAAAGCAAACATAGATGGCCTAAAAACCACCCACAATGAAGACACTGTTGAGGTCCATAGGAAATTCAGGAGGATGCCACATTGTATTATTGTCTCTACTTTTGTCACTTTTTATAACTTTCACATAAATGATTTTTTTTTTAATTTTGGGGGGGGGTAGTACTGTGTTTTGAGCTCAAGGCTTATTTGCTCAGCTGGGGCTCTACCTCCTGATCTACATCTCCAACCCAGCTTTTTGGGGTTTTTGCTGGTCATTTTAGAGATGTAGCCTCATGCAATTTTTTTCTGCCTGGACCAGCCTAGTTTGGAGGTGTGACTCAATCTAGTGTCTGGAAGAGAGAATGGTAGAGAAGCTGAAATGGATCAGCCGATGAGCTAGCTCATGTATATCCTTTAGTATGATCTCCGTCCTGAGCAATGCATTGAACATCTGCAAATTCATATGAGCTTGGCTACCAGCCTATGAGGCAGGTTACTATTATGATTCTCATTTTGTGTGACTATTACTGATACACAGAGTAGTGGAGTTACTTTAGCCAAGATCACACAACAAGAGGGACTCAGATCTGACCGTATCATCCTAACACCTTTATGCCCATGACAAGAGCAAAAAGAGTGTGCAATGCTACACAGCCTGACTCACAGGGAGCCTTTCTCCTGGGCAAAATGAGGAGCATTAACAGAGAATAGAACAAAGCAGTCTTTCTCTGGAATACTCTATCGAGTAACATGGCTGGGCGGGAACAACCCTCTGGGACACACTGAAGGAGTCAGAGAACTAAGAATCAGAATGGTCAAGTAACATTCCCAAAGTCACACAGCCACAGCTGTGAACCTTTGGGCCTTTTAGCACCCCATATTGAAATTAGAGTCCCCCCTCCTCCTCCAAGGCACCATATACCCCTTCTCTGCCTCTTGTGCCCCAGGACTCTGCTGAGTCCTCCTATTTTGCCTTCCATGGCCAATGCCAGGTGTCCAGCACAGCTCTCCGAGGAAGGCCATCCTGAGCATTACAGGAGGAGGGACACGTGACCACCATCTCTTGCATGTGGTATCAGAATGCTGTGACAGGGCTCTCTCCGTCAGCTCCTTCCCTATTGAATTAGCACTGCTTGACACAATCCCTCTTCGGCCATTTTAATAGAATAAGTGGTTAATTTGATTGGGTTCAATGAGATGTAAATGATTGCATTCAATAAAGGACCAGGGTGTGTTTTTCCCTCCCCTTGGCTGACCTCATTTCTCATTGGAGGTGCAGATTTCTGCCCAGGAGCATGAAGTGAGCGGATGGATGACTTGCCGGCATCCTGCAGGTAAGAGACACCCCGGGCTGCCCTCCTACTGGGCTTTGAGAATCTCATGAGTGCTCTCCTTGTCCGTGGGTTCAAATGTAATCTCTCTTGTGAGGTATTAAGAACTCACCTAGCGACTGTGGAGAGGAGGAATGCAGGAGGGGGCAGAGGGAGACTCGGGTTAGGTAGGATCATGGGGTAAAGCCCCCACCATTGATCCTGGTGCTTCCTAAGACAGACTAGAAAGACATACACAAAATTCTGTGCTCTCTGGACGCTGCCAGCAAGAAGCCAAGTGGGGGGAGCAGGAAGGGGAAGGTTGATCTTTCCCCTCCAGAACCATCAGCCAAAATGCAGCTCTTTTCCATATCATGAAAAGACATATAGTCAAAGCCCTGAATGTCTTTCCATTAGACCTTTGTGTCGAGTAGATGATCTGTACAAATTCACAGGTCAACCCCAAGTACGTGGCATTGGCCCTGTTACCTACACTACTCTCTCCCCTTCAGTAAACTGGGAATAATACTAGGGCCCACCTCAGAAGGTTATTCAGATAAATAGAATAATGATTAGCCCAAGGCACACCAGTCTGACACCTAATAAGTACATAATAACCATTAGCCCTCATTGCATTTAGTGTCACAGTTAGAATTCATGGCTTAAAGGCTGATTAAACAATGGTGAAAAAAAAAGTTGTGAATCTATCCAAGTGTCTGTTTAGAGACTA
Source organism: Dipodomys ordii (assembly GCF_000151885.1). NCBI lineage: Eukaryota > Metazoa > Chordata > Mammalia > Rodentia > Heteromyidae > Dipodomys > Dipodomys ordii. Next base: position 6,587,585 of record NW_012267230.1, read on the forward strand.
AAGAAAGGTTTGAAATTACGTAAAGTGTAGCCAGGCACTAGTGGATGATGCCTGTAATCCTAGCTACTCAGGAGGCTGAGATCTGAGAATCACGGTTCAAAGCCAGCCTGGGCAGGAAAGTCTGTGAGACTCTTAGCTCCCATTAACCATCAGAAAAATGGAAGTGGAGCTATGGCTTAAAGTGGTAGAGTACTAGCCTTGAGCAAAAAGAGCTCGGGGACAGAGCCCAGACCCTGAGTTCAAGACCCATGACTGGAAAAATAAATAACTAAACCACTATGGTAAATTTTTGTCCTTTGCAGACCTCCAATTTCACTCCAAATAGAGCTTCAGATGTCCCCATGTCCAGCACCCAAGGAGCACCTCAGCTTCAGAGCCTTGGTGCCAGCAGGTGGCTGGCTCCCAGGAGCTACGCATGTCATCTGAGCTGACTCCTTGGGCCATAAAAGAAGTGAGTCAATGTCTTAGTCACTACCTGGCACATAGCAGAGGCCAAACCAGGAAGGGCTGGAATGGAAAAGCAGAGCTTGCTGGGAAAAGACCTCAGCCATCCTGGCCCTCTCCAGTGCAGAGCTGCTGCAGAGGGGGCCCCAGTGCTGGGGAGAACAGACACAGAGTGGGGGAATCTGAGATGGACTCAGTCCTGTGTTAAAGCAACCCCAGCTTTGGACTTCTTCCAAACCCCTCCCCACCTCATAGAAAGAACCAGAATCCCGAGGTCAAAGCAGCTCAATCCCAGCCCCAGTGGAGCTACGCATTTGCTGTGTGTCTGCATGAGGTGTGCATCTGGGCCTCCATTTTCTCACAACCTTCTTTCCTTCCTTCCTTCCTTGCTTCCTTCCTTCCTTCCTTCCTTCCTTGCTTCCTTCCTTCCTTTTTTCTCTTTTTCTTTCTTTCTTTTGAAATCTCACAGATACAAAGGCCCTTGGCACCCAGTAGGGCCTCAGTCAATGATGGTCAGACACCTACTAGAGTTTGCTCTCTAAGGATAAAAGCATTGACTGTTGACATTGTAACAGAAGCCAGGTATCAGACACAAAAGTTTCTCAGATCTCTCTTCCTCCAGATAGTCTCCCCAGACTAATCAAAAGAGTAGCGGCAAATTCCTCTAGGGCCTCTTGACCAAAATTCAGAGACAAGCTCACCCCCTCAACTCAATCTCTGAAAAAGACACTGGCTAAAATCGAACCAAACCTGCTCCCACTTTTTTCCCGGGCACATGACTGGACTACATTGCCCAGCTCACAGTTAGCTGTGGCCACATGAAAACAACCCAGGCAATGAATGTGGACACACTAATATGAGCCACTTTGGTGCCATGCTCATAAAGACCTACTTCCCTTTCTGCACTTCCACATTTTCTCCTTCATCCCCTGGATGGATGTAGAAGAGTCCAGTGCTCCAGAGGGGGCAAAGCCACAGGAAGGAAAGAACCATAGATAAGCCCTTGGGACCAGAAATTCCCATGATGAACCAGCCACTGAGCAAGATTCATGCTTGCCTTGCTTGGGTAGCTATTGGATTTCAGAGTTGGGTGGTTCCAGCTGCTAGTTGTAGAGACAACATCTGGAAATGTCCACTCCAAATCCCCATTTAATACACAAACGTAAACTTGACTCCTCTGGGGCCTTGTGAGTCAGCCATTGCACCTGCAGACATGAATGCTTTTACGTCAAAATTTCCTCAAAGGGTCTCTGGTGGGGAATTAGCCTTTTGAGTGCTGTTATTCTACTGCTGAGCACTTGGTAGGTGCTGAGATCTCACCTGCTTCCCTGGATAATCTTATACAACAAATATTATTAAGCCCACTTCACCACTGAGGGAATGGAAGACCAAGGTACAAAGAAATACCTTCCACTTTTCTCAGTGTCGAACTGGCTTAGCAGCACCAGACAGACACCACTCCATTTGGGCAGGGAAGGAATGAAGGGCACATGTTCTGGACTACATTTCCCAGTCTCCCTTGCAGTTAGCTGTGGTCAAGGCCTTTTAGAAGCCAACAGGAGGCAAGAGGGTCCTGGAGGTCCTGGGTGTGGGGAGAGGGCAATGCTGTCAGTTTTAGGTAGTAGGGAGATCTGATGGCTGGGATTTGAAACATTTATTCCAGGTCTACCCAGTATAACATACCCGGTGTGTTATCTGTCTCCTAGAGGCATCCATTCAAAGCACCTTCACTTCGGTGATTTGTGTATGTCCCCCTTAGCATTTTGGGCCAGCCATTCAATGGGTATCTTCTGAACGCTCAGGTCACTTGATTTATATCGCTCACTGTGTAAACTCAGACAAGTTACTTAATCTAACTGAGCATCAGCACGACCACCTACAGAATAGAGACATGAACAGTGCCAGCTTGCTTGGCTTGTTTTGATTAAATAACAGTACACATAACCTATGTAACCTGTAGTAACCGCTCCATCAGTTGGGCCATGCTTATCTATATTCACCACATTTTTTTTGCTGTCTCCAGAGATAAGATTTGCTCATTTGATACCAGGAGAATTGCTTTTTAAAAACCTGTCTCCCATCAGTATCGCAGCTTGCATATAGGAAAGATTCGGCTGTCTTTGGGGGTGTTGTTATTTCAAGTCACTCACTTCAGTATTGAAATGGAAAGATAAGAAGTCCCTAGTTTGAGTCCTGGGTCCCTGGCTAAGGCATCGTTGGCCAAGACAGCTCAATTTTTCTCAGCCTCCAACTTCATGTCAACAACATGAGAATATTCATGTTTGATAGAAAAGAGTTTAAGCATAAAATAGCATAGAAAATATTCTGCAGGTAGTAATGGATTTAGGAACATTTGTTTTCTACTTCTTCACAAGAAGCAGATTTTTTTTCCCTTTAGACCATTGACACCCAATGCAATAGGTCCTCAATAAATGCTAAACAATTGAGTGGACGGGTGGGTGGGTGGATGGATGAGTGGATGGATAGAAAGCTGGATGAGTAAATGAGTAGATGGATTGATGGATGGACTGGATGTCTAAGGCTATCATAAGCTCAAGTTTTTTGTTTATGAAGCAATTTCCTTCTGAAACAATTTTTTCTGCAACCTTCTAGCCTAGAGCTTCCAGTTTAATTTTCATAAGGGCGATGAGGACTTGACTTTCTACATCCTTTCCGATAAGATAGCAATAACAGTAATTGAATGCCTTACTTTCAAAATGCCTTCTTGTCTGACATTACATTTTATTTTGTCAGCACCCTTAGAAAAGCAAGAATTATTATTTTCATTTTGCAAATGGAAAAGAAAGCTGAAGTGGAGAGAGGAAATGCAATTCTCCCAAACTTGGCAAGCCAACCACCTCCCTAAAATTCCCAGAAGAAAGTTGCTTTCGGGTATTCTTTCCTGCCCTCAGAAATCTTGATATCTGGATTTAGAAGCTTGACGATTACCCTTCATTCTGGTGTCCACTTGTCCTTCAAGGCTCCCTGCAGGTCAGATATCTGCCGTGGTCATTCAGCAGCACCACCTTCAATGCAATTATCCAATCCAGACATTCAGCCCAACATACCCGCCCACTCAGGTACACATGCACAACCTTGTCCCCGACCCTTCCCCTCAAAAATATCTCTCTAGCACCTTCTTATCTATCCTCAATACTCTACAGAAGACCCAGCCACCATTACTTCTCACCCAGATGACTTCAAAAACCAGGACTGACCACTTGTCCTTAAGCTCTTGCTCTTTAACTCCTTCATCTGTCAAACACACCAATTCTATTCCACAGCTTAGGCTAGAATCCCAACCCTCTCTCTGTGACCCATACGGACGGGTCCTCTCTTGCTTCCTCTTGCAACACCGCCCTCCTCATGCTCAGACCAGACCACATCAGAGCACAGTCCTTGGGGGTCTAAGGGTGTCTCAAGCACTCGCCGGCCTCTGAGCCCTCCCATGCATTGCCCCCACCTCTGGGAATACATGATCCCCACACCCTTCTCTTCTCATGACCTGGCTAAATTATATCACAGCTCCAAAGGTAACCTGTCTGGTTTTGTTTCTTTTTGTTTTTCCCCAAGCCCCTTTGTGGCCATTTGTCATCCAACCCATTTGGTTATTTTGAGGATCTCCTTCCCAGAGGTGAGATGTCAGTATGGCTACGCCGCACTATCATTTCTTGGTGACTTCCCCCCACATCCAATGCCAACACAAAGACTCTGCCAAGTCCAAGGAATCACTGGAACTTGGTGTGTATATAGGTGTGCCAGCACAGGGCCCTGAACTCAGAGCCTGGGTGCCCTCCTTTAGCTTTTTCACTCAAGGCTAGCACTCTAATGCTTAAGACACAGCTCCTCTTTCTGCTTCTTTTGGTTGTAAATGGGAGATGAGAATCTCACTGGCTTTCCTGGATTCAAAGTGCAATCCTCAGATCTCAGCCCCCAGAGTAGGTAGAATTACAGATGTGACTCACCAGTGCCCGGCTCCCCACACACATTTTTATTTGGCCAATAACTCCAGTAATACATGACTTGCTCTGTACAAAAATGGTCTCATTTATTTTTTCATACTAATCACAGGAGTCAGATACCAATGTACTGGTTTTGAATGGATATTGGGAAGATGCCTATGGAGGAAAGGAAAGCTGAAAGGCATGGTATGTGTGAGTACTCTAAGGTAGAATCAGAGAGGGACCTTCCTCCCTTTCACACACCTCTGCTCTATTTTCTTGCACGTTTGCTTGAAGTTTGATCCATGAAAGCTAGACAGGCTCTGTAAGAATTAGGATTCCTGCAAATCCAACATAAGTTTCTTCCAAGCAAAGATGGGGCTTCGAGTCATACTTTCTGGTTCATCATCATTGGTGTGGACTTATTCACATCAATGTTCAGAGCTATTTGGCTTCTGGCATGGCTGGTGTGTGCTTAATTCCTCTCGTGACTTGTTTCATAGCCTTCACCCAGGGTTTCTGCTCTCTGGTGCTCTTCTACGTGCTTAAAATACCCTCTCTTTCATGGAGAAGCAAGGCTCTCCTGCCTGGAGTACCACAAAAGATTAATTTTGCTTCATTGGTTGACATGTGTCACTTGGCCATTTGTGAACCAATCACAGTGGTCCAAAGGATGGGGCGCGCTGATTGGCCAAGCCTGAGTCACATGCTCACTCTTTGACCTGGGGGAACGGTTTAGTCTTGTGGGCAAACACACGCTCTGAGATGTCTGGAACTTAGGACCACTGAGAGATGGTAAGGAATGTAAGCTGGACAGGCAAAACTCAGAACCATCGGCCTCAAAACCCATGGTTCCCTGGTAAACCATCTTGCAGGGAAACCTGCCAGGTAGTGTAAATGAACCCATCATGGCTGCTTTCAGGACACCAAATATCCAAATATTGAATAGTCTATGCTGATGAAGCACTGGACCCTAAGGTCAGAACTCTGACAGAGAGGAAAAGCTTACAAAAAAGGGATTTTTTTTTCTGTCCACTTGGTAGTTGAGATTTTATTAAGTGAACGTCTTAAACGCCTCCTAATCCCAATTCACAAAACATTCTTGCTCTTATCTGAGTAAAAGAGAGCTTGCATAATCTCAGGGTAGCAGCTCCAATTTCTTGAGCTGCAGGAGAAAGCTCCCACACCTCTTTACCAAAAACCTCTTGGCAGGAGCACATATGGCCCAAACAAAAGCTCCTCTTTCTACCTTCAAATGGGTGTTTACATTATCATCCAAACACTGACTCACAGACCAATTCTGCCTTCTGCGAACATCTGTGGCTACTGATGAGAAACCACTTTAAAAACCGAGCTGTTTTGCATCTTGCTTGATAGTAACTGCAAACAGACACCACAGCCAAGAACATGCAACACTAGAGAGGGAGAGAATATCTCCAAGCTCAAAGAGATCCTGAAGTTCACTGTGCCCTGAGATCTCAGCCTCCTGAGTAGCTAGGATTACAGGCGCAAGCCACCAGCACCTGGCCCATCACTGACTTTTTATTGGTGGCTCTGCCCATGTTTCTTTTTTTTTTCTGTTTATCTGTGCTCATTAATTTCATGCATGGATACAAAGCACTTTGATCATAGTTACACCACATTATCCCCTGTTATTTACCCTCCCTGCTTTCTTCTTTCCACCTCCCTAATGTTCCCCTTTTACTTTTGTGTCCTTTTTAATTTTCCTAAATTCCACACATGAAGGAAAACAGGTGGTACCTGTCTGTGTGAGACTATCTTATTTCACTTGACACGATGATCTCCAGTCCATCCATTTTCCTGCAAATGATAACATTTCATTCTTCTTTATGGCTGAATAATATTCCATTGGGTATAGCTCACCTTTTCTTTGTTCACTCATCTGTTATGGGCACTTAGGCTAGCTACTGTGAATAAAGTTACAATACACTTGTGTATGCAAGTAACTCCAAGCTGGCTTTGATTCCTTTGAGTATAAATGGCACAACTGGATCACATGGTAGTTCTACTTCTAATGTGTGTGTGTGTGTGTGTGTGTGTGTGTGTGTGTATACTGGTCTTAGGGCTTGAATTTAAGGCCTTGTCCCTTAGCTTTTTTGGTCAAGGCTACCACTCTACCTCAAGAGCCACAGCTTAATTTGTGGGATTTTAGGTGGTTAATTGAAGATAAGAGTCTCACAACCTTTCTTGCCCAGGATGGCTTTGAACTGCAATCCTCAGATCTCAGCCTCCTGAGTAGCTAGGATTACAGGAGTGAACTTTTGAGGGCCTGCTGTACTGATTTCCATAATGACTGGATGAACTCACATTCCTACCAACAGTACGTAAAAGTATTTTTTTATTTTACTCCACTCTCTCCCAAACGTTTGTTGTTTTCTTGACAATTTCCATCTGATTGGGAAATCCTGAGCATATTTCTTGATTTCTCAGAACCTCCTGTTTGTAACCTATGGACTGAGTACCACCGTTGTGTGGGTGATTTCCTGCTTGGGAATGTTTCACCTTTGTGATGGGATTGGAACTGACACTGTTATAGCAGAAACCATACTTGGAAGTTTAGATTTGCATCTTCACGTGGGCCAGCCGCAGGTGGAGCAGTCCTTGTGTTTTCATGCTGTCCATCCGGCAGAGCCTCTCCCAGCTGGCCAGGCTGTGGTGATGTAAACGACCACAAATGCTCTCTCTACTGCGTTGCCTTCCTGAGCCAGGAAGTTCAGAAGGTTAGGTGTGGCCAATGTATTTCTTACTTGAGACATTTTCAACTTAAGATCCCCCCACCCCCACACACATGGAAGAATACTTTTTTGCTGGCTTGATGACCAAACGAACAAACTAGATAATTTGTTAGGAAAGGGGTATTTGGAATAGCAAAACTGAAGTGAGAATTCTAGCTGACAGAGACTGAGACTGTTCTAAGATTTTCCATTAATCCATCTTATCCCCATGGGAAACCCTAAGAAGAAGGGATTCTTGTCCCCATTGTACAGATGAGCATATCCATGCAAGAAAGATTTTGCTTTGAAGATTTGCTCCCAGTTTTAGTATTGGTGAGTGACAGATACTAGGAATAGACTCCAGACGCCATGTTCCACGGGCCATTTGTGTGAGTGATACGCACTAGGCATAGTAGAGAGTGAAGAAAGAATCCTTGATTTGATACCAGAAAGCCCCTCTGATTCTAAGATTGGAGAAGCTTAGACAATGTAGGGGACAATTTTGGGCTCTGCAATAAGACAAACTTGACGGGCTGGGAAAGTGGCTCAGTGGTAGAGCGCTAACCTTGCATCCATGAGGCCCTGGGTTCGATTACTCAGCACCACATAAGCAGAAAAAGCCAGAAGTGGCGCTGTGGCTCAAGTGATAGAGCGCTAGCCTTGAGCTGAAGAACTGAGGGACAGCGCCCAGGCCCAGAGTTCAGGCCCCAGGACTGACAAAAACAAAACTTGACCTCCCATTCCCACTCCAACACTCTACTGAGACCTCAGACAGTCAACCAGCTTCTTCTTTCTGAGACTCAACAAGGTGGAGATTGGAATAAATTGTGGCAAGGACAGAGTGAAGTCATATGCGTGTGGTTTCTCAGGACCTGCTCAAAGAGCAGTATGTGATAACAGTCATAGGAATAAAAAAAAGAAAAGAAAAGAAAATCAAAATGGCAGCCATGATAAAGATACTTGTGATACAGAACTGAGTGGAAAGGGAGAGGAGGAGGAGGAAGAGGAGGAGGAAAAAGATGAAGGGGAGAGGAAGAAAAGGAAGAGGAAGAGGAAAAGGAGGAGGAGGAAGAAAAACAGGAGGGAGAGGAGGAGAAGAAAGAGGAAGAAAGGAACAATGATTATGATACTTGTGATGCAGGACTTAGTGAAGAGAAGGAGGAACAGCAGGAGAACAGGAGGAAGATGACAGCTTCCATAAAGAGATGGATTCTGAAGACAGAACAATACTATAGGAGCCTGGACTATCCTCCAGATTTGGGGGTGGAGCGGTACGGGGGTAGGGATGGGAAATATCATATCAAAGGCTACAGACAAAGAACCTTGAAGTCCACTCTCTGTCATATCGCCTGCCAGACATTGAAGAAGCAAAGAAAGAGCCCCAGACAGATTTCAAAGGAGCAGCACTGGATGACACAGAGCCCAGAGGCCCCGGTCCCTCAGATCCATTTCCAGCAAGCCTGAGGCGACACTCCAGGTGACTTTGCCCTTGGACAACAAATGACAGTGCCCTTTCTTGACATCACCACAGATTGAATTTTCAGCCACATCCTCCGGGCACGTGTCATTTTGACACAGATGCTATTTGCAGGGACAAATCAGAACCTGCATCTTAAATGCATCCCTCTAATTGGAATCACTTCTTCTCTGGGCCTACGTGCCTCCTTACACACCCAGACAGACACTGCGCATGTGCCAAAGGGTGGGGATCGCCTGGAGCAGTGGAGCAGAAACTCACATTCGGAGAATAATTTTCTCTTGATAAGGAACCATCACTCAGAAATGCATTGGCCAGCCTTGAACAATCAGGCCATCATCACCCACAGCTTTTGTGTCGATCTGGATGTGTGTGACCTTGAGGTGTGAATGCTCCAAGATTTGGAGCCCAGGAGCCATTTCTGCTTCTTTACAGAGACCCAACACCTCCTCTCCTCCTTCCCTGCCCCCAAATCCTATGAGTCTGGAAGATACAGAATCCTGAATGAGAACCATAAAAGCCAAAGGGGACCAGGTAATTCTCACCTTTCTCTGCCCTTAGTATCAAAGAGACTTCCAAGTGTCATTTTTCCTTACCAGCACCCTGGGGAGCTCATCAGCAATGCTCCACCCTAGACTTCAATACCCCATCTTAAGATGATTGTGTGTGTGTGTGTGTGTGTGTGTGTGAACAAGAGAAGTCTCCACTGAGTCCAACAGTTTAGTCATCCCCACATACCACAAACACAGACAAAACCAACTTCAAAAGAAATATGAGGGAGTCAGGCTCTGGTGACTCACGCCTGTAATCTTAGCTACTCAAAAGGCTGAGATCAGCGGATCCAGGTTCAAAGCTAGGCTAGACAGGAAAGTCCATGAGACTCATCCCCAAATAATCACCAAAAAAAAGCAAAAGTGGAGCCATGGCTCAAGTGGTAGTGTTGAGCACAGAAGCTCGGGGACAGTGTTCAGGCTCTGAGTTCAAGACCCAAGATGAGCTCAAAAGACAGAGAGAAGGGGGAGGGGAGAGAGGGAGAGATAGCAAGAGGAAGGGAGGAAGGAGAGGGAGAAAGAAAGAAAGAGAGAGAGAGAGAGGGAGGAAGGGAGGGAGGGAGGGAGAGAGAGAGAGAGAAAGAAAGAAAGAAGGAAGGAAAGAAAGAACAAAAGAAAGGAAGGAAGGAAGGGAGAGAAAGAAAGAACAAAAGAAAGACCAAGAGAGAGAAAAGAAAAGAAAGAGAGCAGCTCTTGAGATGGGGACTCCAAATGCCAGTATAATGACAGCCCTACCCTAAACAACCCATTGTCATGATGAATGCCATTAGCACCTTTACTCTTCATTTTTAAATGCCATAAGAATTGTCTATGGCACCCTTGATGATTTGGGGAACAAACATTGTTCTGGATGGTAGAGAAAGTTCTGCACTGAAAACACTTAGGTAAGGAAAAATACAAATTAATTAACTTGTCACATACTCCCACTCTGAAAACATGAAGACAATAATTCCTTACAGAACGGAGCATTGTTTTCGGGTAATAACAAGCAATCATTTATTTGCTTTCCTTCATGTTTCAATTCCTGGGTCCGGCAGTGCTCATGAATTAGCACGGAATTTACAATGGCTGGACATGACCAGTGAGAAGCATTGAAGTGATATGAAATCATTTACATTACTTTGAAGTTTGGAAACCTGTGGACCTAGCTTCCATTCTAGCAAATGAGAAGCATGATTTCTACTCTGTGTGTAGAGACAACTGGCTGAACTCTGAATACTAAAATAAGTTTCAATTGGGGCTCTGAAAACTAAATCTGATTTCCAGTATAATCTAAGTTGAGTAAGTTTTAGTTGGTGGTGGTGGTAGCTAGAGCCTATAATCCTAGCTACTTAGGAGGCTGTGATCTGAGGGTCACAGTTCAAAGCCAACCCAGGCAGGAAAATCTGTGAGACTCTTATCTCCAATTAAGCCACCAAAAAAGCCAGAACTGGAGTTGTAGCTCCAGTGACAAAGCATTAGGCTTAAGTCGGGGGGGCGGGGGGGGGGTGGTCTGGGGAAAGAGCACTCAGGAGCAACACCCTGGCCCTGAGTTAAAGCCCTAGGACTGACTGGCACAAAAATTGCAACCAAAGGAGAGAAAAATCTACCGTGGTCCCATCCAGGGGCCAAGTACTATATAAGGCACAAATATCACAGTACTGTGCCCCAAATCTCATCAGGATATCCCATAGAGGAGATCATTTAGGGGTCCCCAGACCAGGGATAAAATAATGCTAAACCCCCTAGTAAGAGAAAGCTCATCTCTTCCTCTTCCAAGAGGAAGGCTCATGGGGGCGCAAATGTGTCTCTGTCACCCTTCTAGCATTTGCTAACTCCTGCTTTCAACCGAGAACGAACAGCCTGCCACCCAGAGTGTTGGCAGGCTCAGGTACTTGCTAGAATTTTAATCGCATGTGTTTTTGTTTTTGCCATTTTCCCCCATGTTTTTTTTCTTAGAAAATGGCTTCCTTCTTTATAGAGCAATGGCATATGTACTGCAACAGTTAATTTTTAAATAAATTTGAAACACTGAATGATTTAACTAGTCCATTTCAACAGAAATGTCACGTAACGGAGAGCACAAGTAACCAAAGAAACAAACAAAAAAAATGTGTGCATGGTCCTTCTAGGAACTGTTGCATTATTTCTTTTTATCTTAATAGAAATCTCATGCGGCAACCACCATTTTGTATCTGGAGTGAGTCTGTCTGTAGGGCAGCAGGCACCATGACACAAAGACAAGAAATCACCTGGCAAGGTCGCACCAATCCCTTGATTGAGTTCTACTGAGCTCCTGCCTTCGACATCTTCCCACACCAACCAATCACGATGCTTGCTTAGAAAGAGAATCAGAAGTCATCAACTTGGGAAGTCTAGTTGGGTGTCTGTCACTTGAGGCTACAGTAAGGGACCTGTTGTCTTTCAAAATCAGCCATCAGGTATATGATCCACCTTCACCTGCAAGCCTGAAGGCTCTCTCTAATCTCCAGCAGCAATTTACACACACACACACACACACACACACACACTCACACAGAGTGGCCACATTGACAACAAAATCCCACGGTGCATTGTAAACTAGTTTCAGATCCATGCTACAGAGCCTCCCCACCCGCCCCCCCGCCCCAGGCTCAAAGAGGAGTCCTCAGTACTGAAGCATCCCAGGCATTCTGGAACCTTCCAAAGCAGGATAGGCTCAGCAGCTGTGTCCCCACCTAGCTGCTAGACTGCCCACCTGCTGGCCTGGTGGATGCTGAGAGTGTGTCTTTTGTCCTCTGTGTATCTGATGGTGGCTGAGTCACACTCTGTGCGTTTCAAAGCTTTATCCCTTCAGGGAGGATTCTGGTAAGTACCTCCCTTCCCTCTCACTGCTCTTAATAGTCTCTACCTCCCTTCTAGCACTATTTCTGGGACTCTTAAAGAAAATTGAACTTTTTTGGCAGTTGGATGCAGTGGTTGGGGAAAGAAAGAAAGAAAAAACAACAACCCAGAGCATCAGGGATGCTGCTCAGGACAAACTGAGAGGATCTCTCTCTCTCTCTCTCTCTCTCTCTCTCTCTCTCTCACTCTCTCTCTTTCTCTCTCTTGTAGTTTGGGCAACGTGGGTAAGTTGGAGGTTGTGCTCAGGTGTGCCCGCCTTCTGTTCCCAGACCCTTCCAACAGGAAACAGTATCTGTTCACTTTTATCTCCAGCACAGCGCAGGGGCCGTGCTGAGATTCCTTGTAAATTACTGCCCCGACCTGGTTAGATCGGAGCTGTCTCCCACGCCAGGCCTGGCCTTCTGGAGAGGGTGAACTGGGAACTGTTGGCTTGCGCCTCAGCTCGAGCGCTGTGCGTGATCTTCCACACCTGCATCTGACGTCGGCCCTAGACTCTTCTTGCCTGTCAAATGGGAGCACAAGATGGAAATCATCTTTTAGGAGGGTGCCATGACTCTCAAGCCCCAGGAAATTGTGAACCCCCATTGCTTATTTTCTTTCATCTACGGAATGCTCATCTGTGATGCTTGTCAGCCCCAGGCCACTTCCTGTGAGTCATGATCGGGATTAAGATACAATCGTACACCCAGTTGGACTGTGTGCAAAGGGAAGTTCTAGCCATGGTAAAGAGACAACTGGGCTTGCTTACAATATCCTCTAGGTTCATCAATGCTTTTACACATGGCAACAAGGCAGCATTTCTTTCTCTATTAAGGCTGAGAAGTTCTCTGCTGTGTGTGTGTATGTGTGTGTGTATGTGTATGTGTATGTGTGCCACATTGTTGTTCATCTATCTGCTGATGGACAGTCAGGTTGCTTCCATGTGAGGAGATATTAAGGGCTCGCTGAAGAACAGGCAAGGACAAACCAAGAAGCCAGAACCACATAATGACCCAGCGTAGATGAACCCATGGCTGGTGGACAGTCCCCATCCACCCTGAGAAAACAATGCAATCTCCTCTTCTGGATTCTGAGGTAGAAGTCACCCACTGGCCTGTCCCTAATGGTCCCCAAGGGAAGGATCTTGTCCCTCAGAGTGGCCTGTATCTACATTCACTGTCATTCCTGGACCCCAGGGGGGCTGAGGGGAGACCCACTCACTCTCCCAAGGAAACCCAGGACTTGTTGGGAAGGGTAATGAGAGCCTGGGAAGCCTCTAAATGCAAATTAACTACTGCCTAGATGTAGCTAAATGCTTAAATAATCGCAGCAGGCTGCCCTCAGAGATGAAGTGTTTTCTTTCTTTCTCTATTTGCTATCCATGCTGGCCTCCCCCCACCCCACCCCGTGGGAAGTAGGGAAGTCAGGGGTGTTCCTCCATCTCCTCTCTTCTTCCTCTTTTGCCTCTTTCCTTCCTCTCTCTCTCTCCCCTCCTCATTTTCCTCCTCTTCTCCCCACTTCCTTCTGCCTCCCCCCTTCTTTGTACTCCTCCCCACCCCAGCTCTTTTCTCTGTCTCCTCTGCCCTCTCCACTGTCAGGTAAGGTTTCTCAGAGTCAAATGAGCCTTGAAGGACATTTAAGTCTCTTGTCCTGTCTGAACCAGGCAAAGTTTTCCCGGAGCACCCACATCTGGGTCCATTCCAGCCTTCCTCATCTTACCACATGCACACACATGCATATATCCACACTCGTGCAAGCAAACACTCATGTACATACTTGCCACGCCGGCACGGATACACACATCCATGCATACACACCTGTGCACAATCTGCCTCTTCCTCACCTCCTTTACTCCATTGCACTCACCGGCCCTCCAGGAAGCACCCCGAATTCTCCCATCAAGAAGGGTACAATTGGAGAGGTGTTCCCTTCCCTCTCTGAGGCCGCCCCCCCCCGATTGGCCAAGGACAGACTTCAAAACGTTTAACCCAAAGTATGACAATGGACGGGCTGTAGCAAGCAAGTGTTACAAGGACTTCGGGAATTGATCCCCAGCAGCTCACACAGAGCTCCTCCACAGCAAGCCACGCATGGGGCGGAGAGCAAACACAGAGAGAACCACCACAGCTATCATTCTTACCGGGACACAAACAAGGGCCTGCAGACAAAAGACACTGGTATAAAAAAGAAAAAGGAAATGAAAAAGCTAGAGCAGAGCAGGTTCAAGGTCATTGGCAAACTGAATCCAGAACATCAGGAGAGGGGAAAAAAATCAGGTGTGTTTTGACAGCCAAATAGCAGGGAAGGAGCCCATCTTTGCAATGACTCTAAAGGTTGAATTTCAAAAAGAATAGCAATGCCACAAGGAGATGTTGGATTCAATTGCTTGTAATAATGGTACTTGACCAAGATGCATTATGCAACATCCTTTTCCTATAACTTAGTGTGAGAATTTTCATGCATGTGTAAGAGCAGAATGGAGTTTAGACAAACAACATATCTATTTATTTTTAATATATTTATCTATCTGTCTATCTATCTAGTTATTTACTGCTGGTCCTTATGCTTGAACTCAGGGCCTGGTCACTGTCCTTGAGCTCTTTTTGCTCAAAGTTAGCACTCTACCATTCGCACCACAGTTCCATTTCTACTTCTGGTTTTTTGTTTTGTTTGTTAGTGTTATTATTGTTGGTTTGTTATTGTTGTTTTGGTAATTTACTGGGGATAAGAGTCTCATAGATTTTCCTTCCCTGGGCTGGCTTTGAGCTGTGATCCTCAGATCTCAACCTCCTGAGTAGCTAGGATTATAGGCATGAGCCACGGTACCCAGCTTATGAATACGTTTAGGCCCTGGACTTTACCTCTAACATGTTCTAGCTTAATTGCATTCTAGGTTCTCTCTCCATCAATCCATCAAGGTTTTGCACTTTCTAATGCATCTCAAAGTGAATGACATGTATCTATCTGGATATGTCATCCCAGAACTCCAGCATGAACTAGACATCAGTATGCTTACAGTTCATACAGAAGGTATTTTTGACATCAATAAATAAAACACAGGGGTTGGGAAGAGAGACTGAGGAAGGGGTTATGGGCGGGGTACAGAAAACTTCTGGACAGCAAAGCTCTTTGATGATGATGGGGTAGTATCATTACACATTAACCCAGAGCCAAAGTACCTACTGGGTCCAGTGTGAGCGGAGGCTGGTCTAGCCTTAGGAAGACAAGGCTGGCTCAGTATAGGCCCATCGGCTGTAACGAATTGCTGTGCTACAAAAGAGTGATCATGTTGGAAGCTTCTGTGCCTTAAGAGACTGAGTCTAGTGGGATTTTGTTATCTGTCCTTGGGATTGTGGAATGTCAATCACTCCCTCTCCCTCTCCCTCCCCCCCCTCTCTCTCTCTCTCTCTCTCTCTCTCTGCTAATGATGTTAGTGGTTTTTGTTCTGCTCCATGCCCTTGCTATGATGTGCTTGCCCTCACCAGAGGCCCAAAACGATGGAACTACCCAATCTTGGAATGGACCTTCCAGAACCATGAGCTAAAACAGAACCTTTTCTCTTTGTAAGCTAGCACTACCTCCTGTCTTTTATTACCATACCATGAGGCATCATGCTGGGGGTCTTCATAGTATGTTGGTCACAGGGGAGGGTATATGATTGTGGAGGACATGCCCAGTTTTGCTGTGAATTTAAAGCCACTCTAAAAATTAAAGTATTTTTTTTTTCATTGACTGGCTGATTTGGGGTAGTTCTCAGTTTTACTAGGCAGGTACTCTACCACTTGAGCCATACTTCTATCTTTTTTTATTGCACTTTTGAGATAGAGTCTTCATATTTTTTTCTCCCATGAGCCCTGACTACTATCCTCCTATTTTCAAATCCCACTGTAACTGAAATGGCAAGCTGGGCTTGTTGCTGTTGAGATGAGATCTTCCAAACTTTTTGTTAGCCTTGAACTGCAATCCTCTGGATCTGTTTCCCAAGTAGTTAGAATTACAGACACGAGCCATCACTTCAAGGTTGCTTACATTATTTATTTATTTATGTACTTATTTCAATGAAAGAGACAAGCCAGATCTCACAGAGCAGTGGTAAATTGGTATCACACAGGGTGAATGTGGCTTGTAGACCTGTGTTGTTTTTTCCTGCCCAGCATCAATCCCACCCCTCCCATAATGGAATTCCCATACAAGCCCCTCCTTCTCCCACAACCATGTGTTCTTTTCTGTTGGTTCCCTCACTGGACATGTGAATTACACCTAGCCAATCAGTGGGATGGGTTTTTTGGGGGATGGGGTGGAGGACTGGATACAGAAATCCAACTCAAAGTGAGTTTGGCTAGGTGTGCACATGACTTGGCGTGTAGAAACCTTTGCCCAGGACTTGTTCCAGAATTTTCCTTCTGCACAGACCCTTTATGGGGCAAATCCACACACATGGGTGTCCATCTTTCTACCGTGTTGCAAGAATCCTCTAAGAAGGCCAAGGATCTAAGTAAAGCAGAGCTGGGTGATATCTGGCAACAGGTATGTTTTGTGCCTGCATCTGCCATGCAAAAGACAGGAAATTTTCTACACTTTTCTTTTTAAAAAAAAATTGAGCAGGGTGCAGGTGGCTCACACCTGTCATCTTAGCTACTCAGGATGCTGAGATCCAAGGATCATGGTTCAAAGCCAACCTGGGCAGGAAAGTCTGTGAGACTTCTTATCTCCAATAAACTATTCAGAAAAAGTCAGAAGTGCCAGGCACTGGTGGCTCACACCTGTAATCCTAGCTACTAAGGAGACTGAGATCTGAGGATAAAAGTTCAAAACCAGCCTGAGCAGTTAAGTCCATGAGACTCTTATCTCCAATGAACCACCAGAAAACCAGAAGTGGTGCTGTGGCTCAAGTGGTAGAGCACTAGCCTTGAGCTGAAGAGCTGAGGGGCAGTGCCCAGGCCCAGAGTTCAAAAAAAAAAAAAGGCCAGAAGTGGTACTGTGGCTCAAGTGGCAGAACACTGACCTTCAGCAAAAGAATCTCAGGGACAGTACCTAGGCCCAGGATTCAAGCTCCAGGACCAGCACAAATGAGCAAATTAAACTAGTTGGTGTTTTTCCTCTTGGGATCTTATCCACAATTCACAGTTCAAGGGGCGTCTCTGAAAAGAGTTATGCTCCCTAATAAATGCTCCCTTCCCAACCCTGATTTCACAGCTCAGGGTAGCTACTGATCCTGACGCGTTGTCAACAGAAACATGCACAGAATCGGCTCTCTCTGCCCCCAAAACACGCACAATTATTATGTCACTCAAATTTAAAAAAACAAAAACAATGAGAGAGGTCACAATAAAATTTTAATATCTAATGGGGCCTGAACTATCCGACAGGGCTTCACTATGCACATGGTACTCTGTCATAAGATGACACTCTGTCCCTGGGAGGGCCAGATGTCTGTCTGTCCACTACACATCTACCCGGCGACAGCAGATCTGTTCTAGGCAGAATACCAAGCCTCTGGGAGCTGGAGAGAGGTGGGACCTGGCCGGGGGCCCTCTCCCAACCCCTCCCTAGCAGAACTGACCTAGCCCCTCACAGGATGTGACAGGCGGGGGGGGGGGTCCCCTCCCCTCTCCCCACCCCCACAAGGTTTGGGGCATGTCCTGGGGAGGAGGGTTTTGGGGGAGCCACCAGGATGGCCCTAGGCTTCCAGCAGACACCCCTGCTGGCTGCTAGACATGCCTTCAGTATCTTGGGACTCTGGGACAGGCGCCCCTCCCTGTCCCATTCGTGGCACCCCCGAGAAGCATTGCCCTTGCAGTTGAGGAGAAGGGGGTGCTGTGCACCCGGACCTTCCCCATTGCCAGCCCTCCTTCCCCCTACCCGCCCCCCCCCCGCTCTGCCCATCTATCCTCACTGCCTTGGAGCGGGGGGGGGGGCAGGGTGTGTGCTCGCGGTGGGCGGGGGCGCGAGGGCGTCGCGGGCGTGGGGAAGTGTGCGCGGGCCCCCGGCACCGCCGGGCATTGTGCGCCTTTGTGTGCGCGCGAGGCTGCCGCATCCCCATCCGAGGCTGAAGAGCCGCGCGCGCGTGCGGCGGCGGCCTGCGGACCCTCCAGGCGCACCCCGGAATCCACGCGCGCTCGCGCGCACCCACACACGCATGCACACACGCACGCGCGTGCACACACTCGCAGAAACAGATGCACGCGCCCTGCCTCGCTGACGACCCCCTTGTCCCCCAACCCCCACCCCGAGTCCCCGCCGGACCCCTCCCTCCCGCCCTGGGTGTCCAATGTTCCATCCAGACGCTGGATTCGAGGCGTGAGAGCTCCAGGAGGAGAGTGGAGCAAAAGGGCAAACTGAGGCCGGCGGGGAGCGGTGCCAGCCCCACCTCACCACACCCCTTCCCGCGGGGTGACACAAGGAGGGGGGTCACGTGGGCGTCGGCGCCCCAGTCTTCCTCCGAAGGGGTTCCCGGGGCCAATTCCATCTTCTTCCTTGGAAGTGGAGCCGAGAAAGGCCGCTGGGACCCCCCTCCTTCCCGGCACCGTCCACCGGCTCCGCGCCCCCCTCCACACGCACCTCGCCTCCCCCCCCCCATCCAGGCTGCCGCTGATTGGCTGAGAGGTGCAGCGTCCCGGCCCCCCGGCTCTGGGGCGGGAGGTGGGAGGTGCACACACCGGCTCCGGTGCCCGAGTCCCCGACTCCAGGCCGGCGGGTGCGGGGGTGCAGAGGGGACCATAGCCAAGTCCTTTTGGGGGAGAGGTTGCAGCTCTCCCCGGCTGCCGTGCCACCGCCGCCGCCGCCACCTCCGAGCCCCCGGCCCGGAGAGGACCGAGGGGCGCGGGGACCGAGGGGCGCAGCGCCCATGGAGCACACGCACGCCCACCTCGCAGCCAACAGCTCGCTGTCCGGGTCCCCCGGCTCCTCCTGCGGCTTGGGCTTCGTGCCGGTCATCTACTACAGCCTCTTGCTGTGCCTCGGTTTACCAGGTGAGAAGCAGGTGGGAGGGAGGGGCGGGGATCCGAGCCCCGAGAGCGGGGAGATCCTGGGCAGAATCCCCAAGCGCCCCTCGCGCGCCCCAAGAGCCCCTCTTCTTTAAAAAAAAAAAAAGTTTAAGTCTCAATGCAATTGTGGAGATTTCCAGATAAAGGGGAAGAGAAGTCGTGTATGTGCGTGTACACGTGTGTGTGTGTGCACGTGTGCGTGTGCACCTGTGTGCGCACCTGTGTGTGCCATCGCGCAAGCTTGCGTGGATTTCATTGGTCTGGAGGGGTCGCGTCCTGAGGGGGGGGCCGGGGGAAGACTGGGGGCGACTTGGCTGTGGGTTCTGGGGTGACTTTTCCCCTTGCCCCATGCAGTGTCTGGGGACGCCTCTGCCACCCTGGCCCATCCCCTCCTGAGTGGAGATGAAGCTGGGGTGTCTAACGATGGGTGCTGCCAGGCACCCCCACTGCCCACCCTGAGCTAGTCGGGGAGGGCAAGGGTGCGGAAGGACACCGGGCTGCCACCTCGGGAGGTCACCGTCTCCTCCCCCCACCTCACCCCTGGGGTCTCGCTCCTGCATTCTCCTGCACCTCGCAGCCCTGGCAGGTGTCTGGCTGGCCTCACATCTTAATGTCCTCTCCCAACTGTGGCCGAGACTTGGGCTGAATTCCTGAAGAGAGCTGAGCTGCTGGGGGAGGGGTGGAGAAGGGGGGGGAGAGGGGAGACAAGTCCTCCCCTCACACTTTAGCCTGTCATGCCCCTTTCTTCCACAGCTTCTTTAGCAGAAAGATTCCTGGAGATGACTTGGGGAGGGGGGGCAGGGAGAGACAGACAGAGACAGAGATCTAATGTAGCCTTCCCCTGCCCATCTCTAGTCTGAGAACCCATCCATCCTGAGATCAGGGCGAGTTGAGAGTTATCTTTCCCACTGTCTTGCTGAGATTCACTCCCCAAAGCATCGAGCTGGACAGCAGCAAGGCCCTGCCAGGAGTTGTTTAAGTCAGACCCCCTCCCAAGTTTGGCGGATACAAGACAAATTTCCTAGTCTAGGAGCCTCGCCCCTAACACACACACACACACACACACACACACACACACACACACACACACACCTGCCCCTGCCAGGGCTGAGGCTTTCATTCCTAAATGATGCCTTGCCTGCCCTGCAGGGCCCTGGCCTCCAGTGTGACCCCGTGGGGATAGGACCATAGCACAGTCCTGGAATTCCCAAGAGCTGGGACTTGATTTCTATCCGGGGACACAACCTCCCCTCCTCTGGCTCTTTAGGGAGATGAGTTTTTGTGAGTTTTTGAGAGGGTCAGGAAGAATTGGTGATGTGTGCTAAACTGGAGAAGCCCTCCTCCTCCTCCTCCTCCTCCCCCCCCCTGCCCTCTGAGGGGCTCTGACAGCACCCCTCCTCCACTCATCTCCACTTCCTACCTCCCTCACCTTCCTGGGCTCTTCTTCTGCAAAGCAACAGAGCCAGAAGACAGTCAGGAGGCTGACCTTCAAGAGTCCAAAGCAGGGACTGGAGGAGGAGGAGGAGGAGGAGAGGCACAGACCATCAGGACCCTCAAGGCAGAGGTCAAGGTGCTTTGAACCCTCACAACCTAACTCACGCCAGCTAGGCACCTACTGTGCGCCAGGCGCTGTGCTAGGCATAGGTTTATTCAGGAGCTTGCAGATTTACAAGAAGGAAGAGCTGGGGTTGGGATGTAGATGGTGTTGATGTGTTCAGGCACTCATAGTGGTCATCTGGACCACCTACTGCATGTCATGTGCTAAGGGATGTGGGGAGTTGCCTCAGGGATGGGCCTGGAGTTTGAGGTACTGCCCGGTGGGGGGCTGGGATATGATAAGCAGCAGCAGGACTGAGCATCCTAAGGGAGTTGGCAGGTGGTTCTCTGAAGAGTCCCCAAGGTTGGTTCAAAGACAAAAACCCTGAAGTCCTTATTGCTCAAGCCATCGAGGGAGACAGAGACTGGTCAAACAGATAGGAATTCAGGCTTTGTTAGGATCAAGCAGTGGGTCTTTCATGGCTCTGGCTCTCAGTTTCCACATCTGTAAAATGGGCACCCTGAGAGTAGAAAGGAGGGGCCCAGAGAAGAGCAGTCTGCTGGGTGTGTTGCATTCTTCTCGGAAGTTCACTGCCGTCATCGCTGCCCGGCTCCCTCCGCTGACAGGTGCGAAGTAAGGGACCGACCACAGGCCTTGATGATATTGTTGAAAACTGAGATTTTAATTGAATCCTCTTCCTAGCAGTGAGCTCACCCTCGGTTTTCCAAACTCTCTGGTAGTGTTGGAGATGTGGGTGGAGAATGCAGGGTGGATACGAAGGGGTTGTTTGTGCCAAGGTATCTGTATTGGGGGGGAGGGAGGATGAATGTCTTACAGACTCTATGTGGGGACGAAAAGCTTGAGAAAAACCAAATTGTCCAATCTCCTGTTTCAAGAAATGGTCCCCATGCAGTAATATGACTGGCCTGGAGTGAAATCCAAGGAATTCTAGTATGAAATGTGGACAGAGCTCTGCACCTTAGGAATGGTCAAAAACCTCTTTTGTTCTAGTTTTCCCCATCAGTAAAATGGGTTAGCAGAGGTTGCTAATTAACCCACACAGGTAGAACCTATTAAATAAAATAATCTATGTTTAAAAATGGGGGGGGTTGGGAATGTGGCTCAGTGGTAGAGTGCTTGTCTAGCATTCATGAAGCCCCTGATTCAATTCCTTAGTTCCACATAAATAGAAAAAGTCAGAAGTAGCACTGTGGCTCAAATGGTAGAGTGCTAGCCTTGAGCAAAAAAGAAGCTTAGGGACAATACTCAGGCCCCGAGTTCAAGCCCCAGGACTAGGGGAAAAAAAAGTCAAGCCCAGTATGGTGGTACATGTCTGTAGTCCCAGCTACTCAGGAGGCTGAGGGAAGAGAATTGCTTTAGCCTAGTAGTTTGAGATCAGCCTCAGCAACACAATAAGACTTCAAAAAATATTCAGCCTCGGTACTTGGTCTAAAAAAAATCTACTCAGTTTCTGCACACCAGGCTTTTTCCCCCAACCTATTCTGTGTAACTTCATCTCAACTCTACCCCTGTAACCCATTTTCCAGATGAGAAAACTGGGATTCAGAGAGCTGCTCTATCATCCCACAGACATGTAGGAAACAAATCTGACTTCTTTGTTCATTTTCATCAAGAAGATGGAGGGGTTTTTTGGTTTTGGTTTTGTGCTGGTCCTGGGACTTGAACTCAGAGTCTGGGTGCTGTTTCTGAGCTTTTTTTGTTCAAGGCTAGGACTTCCTTACTTGACTTCCTTACTGACTTTTGGGGGGAGTTTATTGGAACTAAGGTCTCATGGACTTTTCTGCCCTGGCCGGCTTCAAACCATGATCCTCAGCTCTCAGCCTCCTGAGTAGCTAGTATTACAGGCGTGAGTGATCGGTGACTGGCAAGATATTATTTTAACTAGTTGTGTTCCCTTGATATCTGTGCTTAGTAGAGCCCAGTGATGCCAGGATCCTCCCAAATGCCATCTCTTTATTCTCTTTCCCCCCTTTTAAGTAATCTTTTTTTTTCAATGCTGCAGATCAAATCCAGAGACTTGTACACATGCCAGGCAAGGGCTCTGTCAGTGACCTCTTGCTCCCTTTTTAAATTAATTAATTTATTGGTCAGGTCCCAGGTCTTGGGCTCACTTGGCCTTTTTGCTCATGGCTGGCACTCTGCCATTGGAACCATACCTCCTGCCAGCTTTTTGCTGGTTAATTGGAGATGCAGTCTTACAGACTTTTCTTCCCTGGGCTGGCTTTGGACAGAGTTCCTCTAATCTCAGCCTCTTGAGTAGGGAGGATTACAGGCGGGAGCCATCAGTAACCAGCCCTCTTTCTTCTTTATATGCAAGATGCTTCTCCCATATGAAGACACATCAAACAAGTCATCAGAGCTGGCTGAGCATAGAGCAGACAGTGTGCAAGGAAAGGCATTGCAGAAAAGATGAACTTGAACTTGAGCACCCAGGAAAAGAGAACAAACTGTACGATAGGTAAACCAACCTGATAAGGAGATAGGTAAACCGACCTGATAAGGAAAGGCACCTAATTAAACTGAGATTGGAGTGATCGTTGTTGTTGTTGCTGTTTAATTTTGCTGGTGAAAGGTGCCACCGATATTGAGGAAGACCAAATAAGGAAGGAGATGACAGTTTGAAACTGCACATCACCCCACTGACAAGACTTGTGTCCTCTGATGCCTTTAAGGGTTGTGAGGAGAGGAAGGGAGATAAATAGTTTATAGCCTGGCAGGTAATGTGTGTGCCTGGCACAGGCTAGATACAGTGGTTATTAACCAGACATTGAACACCGGCAGGAATGAGTTCTGCAATTATGACATTTTATTTTAACCCATGAACATCTTTGATGAGAGCAGTTGTAATAAGCAGGCCAAGACTACAAACTCAGGAGCTAGATGTGCGAGCATCTGAGTCCTGGCTTTGTTGCTGACAAATGGTATAACCATACCCACGTGAATTTAATCTCTCTGTGCCTCTGTTTCCCCAGCGGTAGAGATGGGGTAGGATGATGATAACAGCCCATGCTTTCTGAAGACTGAGTTAAGTGGCTTACGCTGCCTGGCACACATAATAAGCTCTCTGTAAGTTGGTTTTCATCATTTAAAAATTAGGGAAAACATTCCAACTTGTGGCCTGGCACAATGGCTCACACTTATAATACCAGAAACTTAGGAGGAGGAAATCTGGGGGATCATAGTTTTTGAGGACAACCACAAGCCAAAAGTTAGCAAGATTCCATCTCAACAGACAAGCCAAGCTTGGTAGTACCTATCTGTACTCGCAGCTAGGCAAGAGGCATAAGCAGTCTTAAATTGGCAGGAACAAAAAGTATATGACTTTATCTGAAAAATAACTTTGGGTGTGGCTCTAGGGCACAGTGCCTGCCTACCACTTGGTGGTATTGCTCTTCAAACCCTGATACCACTAATACAGAAATCCAACTTGTTACTGGGCACTGGTGGCTCATGCCTATAATCCTTGCTACTCAGGACATTGAGAGCTGAGGATTACGGTTCAAAGCCAAAGTCTGTGTGTCTCTTATCTCCAATGAACCAGCAAAAAGCTGGAAGGGGGAGATGTGGCTCACATGGTTGAATGCTAGCCCTGAGGGGAGAATAAAGCTAAAAAAAAGGGGGAAACCCTGAGCACAAGCCCTAGTGTGGCACATACACAAGAAGGAAAGAAGGAAGGAAGGAAGGAAGGAAGGAAGGAAGGAAGGAAGAAGGGAGGGAGGGAGGAAGGAAGGGTTTTAATAAGAAAATTTCCAAGCTCCCATATAAAACCAGAACTTACAGCAGGCACACAAACCCGCTACCCACCAGGAGGCAGCAGTTTCCTGAGCTGAGGGAGAGGTGTTTGTTTTGTTTTGTTTTGGGTTTGGCATTAGACAATGACAGTCACAGGGTTCAAATCTCTAAAGACAGGAAATGTATCCCACTGCCAAGTCTCCCTGCCATCAGTTTCCCAGGCTACCAGTTCTCAAACCCATCACCACACACGTCAAGACCAGGACTCCTTGTGTCTTTGTTTCTTATATTGGAGCATTTTGTTGCATACCCAGGCAAACAAGAATTGAGAATATCCACTGCTTTGTCAAATTCTTCCCAGAATGAGTGCATTGTACATGCTGGTCTACATTTGCTTTTTTTTCACTTAATGTAGGAATTATCCATATGTATATGTACATATAATAGAATATGAATAATTATATAATATTATATATGCATGTGTACTCTCTCATTCTTGTATCCAACTACATAGCATTCCACTGTGTATTTGCCTCAAACTTTATTTGATGGCCACCGGTTTCCAAATGTACACTCTGATTCTTAACAATCCCTCCATGGTTCATGTGATTGACCTCAGTCACCTTCCAGCCCATCCCGAGGCCCACATGACCACAGCTGGACAAAGAAAACTGCAGTAGGTATCCTGGGCTACTAGGCTGGCCCTGGCAGTAACTCACTGGATGGCCTTGGATGTTTGTGAGGTTTAATTTCCAAATTATTCACTGCATATAGAAACAAAATCAGTGTTTCCATATTAATCTCGAGTCTATTTAATAGGGTCTTAAGCTTATTAGGCAGGTGCTGTACCACTACAGCCATATTCCCAACCCATTTCTTTTTATTTTAGCTAATTTTCTAATAGAATCTTAAATTTTAGCCCAAGACCAGCCTCAGACCATGTTTTTCCTCTCTGTACTTCCCATCTTCACTGGGATGATAGGTGTATACCACCAGACCCTGCTACTAATTTGTTGAGAGGTATCTGGTTAACTTTTGGCCACGACTAGCCTTCACCCTCTATCTTCCCAATCGCTACAATTCTAAGCAACTAGAACACACTGGTGGTGTGTCACCATGCCCAACCAGGATTAGTCACTCTTTTTTTTCCCTTTTTGTACCAGACCTGGGGCTTGTACTCAGGGCCTGGGGCACTGTTCTTTAGCTCGAGGCTGATGCTCTACCACTTGAACCACACCTCCACTTCCCACATTTTGGTAGTTAATTTGAGCTAAGAATCTCATAGACTTTCCTGCTTGGGCTGGCTTTGATCTACAATCCTGAGATCTCAGCCTTCTGAGTGGCTAAGATAACAGACGTGAGCCACTTGTGCTGGGCAGATTTTCCATTCTCGATGGGTTCATCAAAGCCAGGCTCTTGCCTGTTCTGTAGTGGGCAGAGACATGGTCTTTGGCTGCCTTGCAGACTGTTGGAGGCTGCCTGGGCTGGCCTTGAGCCGGGAACAACCATTTTGTAATCGTTTTGCAGGTTCTATAATGATCACGTGAGTTCTGCTTTGTGACTCTGAGTGTAAGTGCATCTCGTTGGGACTGGATGTTGGCTGGAATCCTGTATGTTGTTAGCTTTGTTTGCTGTGTGACGTTGGATATAACATCCCACCTCTCTGCGCCCCACTTTTCCATCTGCAGTAAGGTGGACTTGTATGTTGAGCAGGGAATCTAGTACTTTCTGATGCCAGGCAACCTGAGTCTGAATCTCGACTCCCTACCTGCTCATCTAGGCCCATGTCTCATCCTCTGTAGCCTCAGCTTCTCAGCCATGAAATAACATAATGTTAGTGGCTGCCTCAAGGTGGTTGTGCTGGGGAGTGAGGGGGTGGAGGTGGAGTTAAATGAAGCTATATAGAAATGCTTGCTACCATCCTGGCGCATGCGTCAAGTTCAACGATGTCATTAACCTTCTGTGCCTTGCATGTTGCTGTGGTGATTATTGCTGAAACACGCCAAGGCTCCACTGAGCCTCTCACACATGGTGGCATCCCCACAAATGATAACTCGCTTTGTGTTATTGTCTAACATGTCCATGTGCCGGGCTGCGTAAAGCCCCAGAGCCACCCAGCACAGACCGCTTAGGTCTTCTCCATGAATGCATGATTTTACTTCAACTGGAAAGGAAATTGCATGCCCTGGCTAAGTAGGAGGGGATGATCAAAGATACCTAGTTTAAAAAAAAAATGGTGTACCTAAGCCAGGTGCCAGCGGCTCACACCTGTGATCCTAGCTACTCAGGAGGCGGAGATCAAGAGACTGGTTTGAGGCCAGCCCAGGTAGAAATGTCCATGAGAGTCCACCTCCAAAATAACCAACAAAAAGCCAGCAAGGTTGGCAGCATGAGTCAAGTGGTAGAGTGCCAGCTGAGCAAGGAAGCTGAGTGAGCAGGAGGGTATGAGTTCAAACCCCAACGCCAGCAAAGAGAGAAAGAAAAACATTTTACTTGCCCAAAGAATCAAACTGATTCTTCAATTGTTCTCTCTCTCTCTCTCTCTCTCTCTCTCTCTCACACACACACACACACACACACGCACGCATGCATGCATGCATGCATGCACACAGAGAAAAATCAAACCTTCTGTCCCCTTTTAATCACTTCTATTACTATATGCTGGATTTTTTTTAGCACTTTTCATTTGTGAGCTCATTTAATTCTCATGCCTCCAAACTTTGAGGCATATACCCAAGGCCACACAGCTAGGAGATGACAGAGCACTCATTGATTGCTGACGAATCACACCCAGGCTGGGCGGGGCTAGCAGAAAAGGCCAATGCTTGGCCAATAGTTCCGTGTTGACAAATTTGTTCAAAAATCTCAAAATCCAGGATAATATGTGAAGCACCCAATGCTTTTCAGTGTTGGCAACTAATATAGAAAACACACACACACACACACAACTCACCTGGTGAGCCAGCACTTTGCGAGCCAAAGAAAACATATCCACAGGCTATGTTTGGCCCATCAGGCTGTCCAGCCCCAGCCTTCAGGCTGGAGAACGGGCCAGGAAACAGCAATAAAGCTGGAGGCTAGACACTGGAGGACTAAAACAAGACTCAGGGGTGGGGAATAACCCAGGGGCAGAGACCCAGACAGCTAAGTCTAACCAGGCAAAGCCTGCCAACATCACAGACCAGGGATTTGGCACCAAGTGAAAGAAAAAGCGCCAAGAAGAAAGATGACCAACTACTTGTTGACCAATGCACCCTCGAGGGGAAACAGAAGAGCCCTGGGTTTGCCAGTATGAGCAGGGGCCTGTCAGTGGGGTGCATTAGGATGGTTCCCCAGATCTCAGGCTCTTGGCCTAGCAAGACGCTTTCCCCTCCCTGAGCCTCGGTGTCTGCGGGTAGAAAGGTGGAGCGATGACTTTCCCACAGGGTTTACAGTGAGGTGGAACGGAGGCCATCCAGAGTACCATGCTATGGCCCTCTATGGCTGCTGAAAGGTTGTTCATTAGTCTGATTTTGAGGTGTTTTTTTTTTAATGTGTGCTGGTCCTGGGGCTCGAACTCAGGGCCTGGGCACTGTCCCTGAGCTTCTTTTGCTCAAGGGTAGTACTCTACCACTTGAGCCATGTGACTCCACTTTCTAGGAGTTTTTTTGGCGGTTAATTGGAGATGAGAATCTCAGGGACTTTCCTGTCCTGCCTGGCTTTAAGCCTCAATCCTCAGATCTCAGCCTTCTGAGTAGCTAGGATGACAGGCGTGGACCACTGATGTCCAGCTAATTTTCACTTTTTGATGAGCCCATTGTAACATTTCTCATGTTACAATGGAGGATCTGAGGCCTTTCTTAAAGATACAGATTGAGGAATGCTGATTCTTAGGCCAAACTTCCTTGTCTTAACTCTAGTTGGCAAAAGAATGGAACTGCTAAGTGGCCTCTGAGAGGAAAGCAGGGTGGGTGAAATGAACTGGGGCAGGCAGAGGTAGCGGCAGAGCTCAGAGTGGTCACTTTCATTTGGGGGTTGCTTTTATCGGTATCCATTTGCTTTTAGGGGTCACAAGTCTGCAGCATGAATCCCTTTCCAGTATTTTATTTTTTCCCAACACTGGGGTTTAAATTCAGGGCTTGAGTATTGACCCTGAGCTTTTTCACTCAAGGTGGGCACTCTGCTACTTAAGCCACAGCTCCACTGCCTGGTTTTTGGTGGTTAAATGGAGATGAGAGTCTTACCGAGACTTTCCTGCCTGGGGCTGGCTTCAAATCGTGATCCTCAGATCTCAGCCTCCTGAGTGGCTTGGATGACAGGCACAAGCCACCAGTGCTGGGATCCTTTCCAGTTTTCTTAATCCTCCTGATTCCATCAAACAAGTCCTTGGAACAACCTGGAACCATGGATCTTCTCTTTCAGCTACACCTTTCCTAACATCTAAGTAGGAGTCAAGGAAAACTTAGCATCCAAAGACAGAAGGTGCTGGAGGTATGGACTCCTCCACACCAGATTTTAAAGATTTAGTACAGAGAGAAAAAAGCTAGATATCTCACTACTACCAGACACTGAGCTAGCACAAGGTGAGCCAAAAGAAAACACACCATTCTCTACTGTGTGGAATTTACACCTGTCTTTCTTTGTGTCTCCGTCTCTCTTACACACACATACATACACACACACACACACACACACACACACACACACACACATTGAAACCCAATCTAACATAAAAGTTCATTTCTACAACAATCAAGATGAGAAGACAAGGGGTAAGATCTGAGGATCGCAGTTCAAAGCCAGTCTGGGCAGGAAAACCTGTGAGACTCTGATCTCCAGTTAACTATCAAAAAAGCTGGAAATGGATCTGTAGTTCAAGTAGTAGAGCAGTAACATTGAACCAAGCTCAAGGACAGTGTCCAGGCCCTCCCTGAGTTCAAACTCCATGACTGGCAGAGAGAGAGGGGGGAGAGGGTGTGCTATGAGCATTTTCACCAGGGAACTTAACCTTGAGAGGCCTAGGGAAGCTCCCCATGGGAAGGAGCACCTAGGATAAGAAGGAGGAGGAGGAGGGAAGGGTGGAAGGAAGTCAAAGAGCCAAGTGTCTGCACTACAACCCTCAGTGGGAGGGAGAGAAAGGCACAGAAAGAAGGCCGGAGGGGCCAGAGTGACACTATGGCCCGGGAGCCATGGCGGGAATGCACGCTGCGTGACACAGGCAGGCCGCACATTACACAGGCCGGGAAAATTGGCGCTGAATTAGGACAACACATTTTCCAGTGTGAACACTTCTGTGCTGCCAGTGACTTCTTTTATTTCCCCTCATCTGCCAGAAGCCTTGGCAGCTGGCGGAGCTAGGGGAATTGCTTTCTTGCCACAGACATTTCTTATCATTTCATCCATGTGTAAAGCCAGCCATCAGCCACATGGCTGTAATTAGCGACTCTAGCCAGACACACAAGCACACACACACACACACACACACACACAGAGTGTACACGTACCATATGTGTTCACCAGGTGTAAGCATGCACACATGTACACACCACAGACATACAAACAGCACATGCACCAAGACACACAGAGACAAGCATGTGTGTGCACACACAAACACACCACCACCACTCAATGTGTGGCACGGGCCACGGTTCTATTCTGGCCACAGCCCTTTGCTTTTAGCATTTCTGCCCTTCCTACCATGGTTCAGCTTCACAGAACCATCTTCTGCCTCTGAGAAGAAAAGCGATGTCTTTCCTGGAGTATGGTAGAGTGCAACAGAGCTCAGAGAAAGTTCTAGTGGGGTTGCCAGGAGCCCGTCAGAGCTAGGAGTTTCCTCAAACAAATCCCAGGTCCCACACGCCTGACCCTCATGGAATGTATGCCTGTGTTTTGTTTACCCTGTGTACCCAGGAGCCTTCCAGATGACCCCTCTCCTGGGGAAAAGTAATGGGGAACTAACACTGGGTTTCAGAATCAAGGAGACATGGGTTCAAGTCCAGCACTGAGACTTTGCTTCACTTTTAAGCCTCCATCAGCTCGCCTGGGAATGGAGGTGACAGTGCAAATTTTATTATGCACATAGGAACAGAGGTCCTGGTTAGTACCCATGCCATGCCAGGCTTGCTTCTAGGCCAGAAAAGCAAGGAATTCTGGGAGGTCCCCCAGTGACCCTCAGCCAGCAGGTAATTGACACACAAGCTTGAGATGCTGATGTGTGTATGTAGAGATTAGAACATGGGAGAGGATGACCTGGGGCTGCATTAGACAGGATGTTGGGGAACCACTCTCCAAAGAGGGGGTGGGAGGTGATTGAGACCTATCTAAGGAGCAGGAGCCAGCCAGAACAGCACAGGGGGAAGAGCTGCCAGCCCCCAAGGGAACAGAAAAGGATGGCAGCCCAGATGTAAGGCCCAGCAAGCATGGAAGGCCGGACCACTCTGAGCCTGAGAGTGGCCCAGGTCAGGTAAGGGGAGGAGGCAGGCATACACTCCATGAGGAGAGCCGTAAGGCCATGTCACAAACTTGATATGTCATTGTCCAGTGTTGCAGGGGGACACAAAGGCTCTAAAGTAAGAGGCATGATCCAATGAGTTCTGCTGCTTCTATGAAAGCCAGGTAGATGGTGAGGATAAGAGAATGAAAAATGGGGAGCCTGGCTGGGTGCCAGTGGCTCACACCTTTAACCCCAGCTACTCAGGAAGCTGAGCTCTGAGGATCACGGTTGGAAGCCAGCCTAGGCAGGAAAGGCTGTGGGACTCTTACCTCTAATACACTACTCAGAAAAAAAGCAAAATGTGGTAGAAAAGATGCTCAGGGACAGCATCCAAGCCCTGAGTTCAAGAAAGAGGGACTTCGGAGCACTGAGAGGAGAAAACAACTAATAAGGTACCCGGCCTAACACCTAACACACAGCAAGAATGAGGATCAGGGGTCAAGTTCAAGACCAGCCTCTCATATCCTATTCCAGCCTCATCCACTATCATTTGTAGTCTCCCAGGTAAGACAGAGACCACTGAGAGAAGCGAGCAAGCTCATGATGCCCTTCAACCCCAAGGATGTCCTGTGCCTGGCTCTTGGGGTGAAGGCAGGGGTAGTGGAGAAACACTGTAGCACAACAAAGCTGGCATCTTGGCTGTGGCAGTAAGTCCTGCTCAAGATCCAACTGTGTGATGGAAAGAACAACATAACCAGAAGAGAGAACAAGAGCTGGGCTGGGCTGCCATCCGACAGAGGCGACGAGATGAGAAAGGTCACCTTCAGCACTGTCAGTGACAAATGGACGGGACCCAGTGTGGCAGAGGGGCACTGTCACCATGATGGAAGCATTCATCTGTGATGATACAGAATCCAGTGGCAAGAGAGATGGAGCTGCAGACTCCAAGGGTGTCTGGGAAATGGGCAGAGATGGCTTGGAGAGGAAGGAAGGAAGGAAGGAAGGAAGGAAGGAAGGAAGG